>NW_022900916.1:38969531-38987193 GCF_012274545.1 Fukomys damarensis | reverse complement strand
AATAAGAGGAAAGGATAAAGCGAAAAGAAAAACTCTACCACCCAAGGTAGCATCTGTTAATACTCTAGTGCATATTAGTCCAATCTCTTTTTTATGCATTTGGCTATTTGCATAATTTTTATATCTTAGCTAATAATTATATGGTACTTATTGTTTATAACTTTTAACATGATTTTCCTGTGTCATTAAACCGTCTACTACATGAGGTATTTTAATCATTTAGTATCATGTGAATGTTTAATCAATATCCTGTTGTTGGCTGTTTATAATAGTGTAGTGTGGGAGCTTTGGAATCAAGTAGACATGGGTTTCAGTCTCTGGGGCAGTATTACATAACTCAGGTACATTAAATGAACAGTAAATGAACAAATACATGTTAAGCACTTGATGCAGTGCTGGGCATATCACAAGAAGAGCTCAATCGATAATAAACTACTGAGTCAGGGCTTAGGAAAATTAAGGATAGGGAGCAATATATAATATGACAAATAAAATGAAGTAGTTTTATTTTGTATCCTAATGAGGTAGAATGAGAGAAGGGGAAGGGCAAAATAGGCAGCAGGATAAGGGGAGTTGAGAGGGTTCTTAGGAGGAAGAATGTGGCATGTGAAGTAACGGGATTACTCATGACTTGTTCTCCTACAGAAAGCCTTTTCTATCCTCTGGTACTCAGGGTCCTGACGAGGGTCTTCTGAATCCTAGAGGGAGTGGGAAAGGGACTCTGAAGAGGGTGTTGGGAGAGAACTTTTAATATCTCAATTCCTTCTTTTCTGAGTTTCTTGGTACATGTTTCACAGCCTAATGGAGTTCATATAGGAGCTGGCGAGGCATCTGAGAACTTGATTTACTGCAACCCAAGGGAAGCTAAAGAGTGGGGAAAGCGTACCTCACCACTAGTGTTTGTACCTTGAATTCCTGTGGAAGTCTGAAATTTAAAACGGAGAATTGAGGATTCTGTTTGCTGAACCTGTAATCACAACTGATCTTTAGTCAAGAACAAATGTTGATTGCTCCCCAAGTGAGCACTCAGTGAACCTATCATTTCAAACCTGTTCTCCTATTTTGGCCAGTTTGACACATTTGCTTTTAAAAACTGCACTATTAATTGAGGTGTCATTGATGAATCCAGGTATTGATTAAATTTGAAGTAATATTATGTTTATTGATCACACAGGCAAAATATTTTGTTTAAAGTGCCTTGATCCTTGATGAGGGCTTTGTCAGTATTCGTATTTCAGAGTGATGATTCTCAGTTCCTCATATTACACTTAACACTTAAGCAATTAAGGATTTACCTTGATATTAAATATGGAGTATTTTGAAAACAAAATGAAGTAGAAAAATGCTCCTTTTTTTATAAATTATGCAAACCATTATAAAAGAGACAAAATGGTTGCATGTAATAATATTAGCAAACAGTGCTATATTATTATGCTCTCTTTTTTAATGGTGTTACCTTTATGCTTACACTGATTTTAAATGGCATTCCTTTTTAAATGAAGTGTATATTCACCAAAATATTATTAAAGTGAATTAATTGTAGTCTGAATTGTAGTCTGAATATATATCCTCAACAGTGGTGTTATTTGTCCTCTTAGAAAAATTATCTGCCAGTTTTAAAAACATTTTTATATGCAGGCAGCCAGTGCCTCATTTTTGGGAAAGTATTGAGGTTTTTTATTCTTTTTATAAGCATCTAAACTACATTCTCTGATGTACACAAAATGTCCTTTCTCTCCATTTTCATTGGAGACAGAACATGTGTTTGAGACTGACTTTGTGGTTTTCCTTTAGGCCAGCTGAATTCATAAGCCATTTAAAAAACTAAGCCAGGGCAGGGGATATAGCTCAGTGGCACCATACCTGCCTGGCAAGCACAGGGTTCTGAGTGTGATCACTGGTACCCACCTCACCCCCCAAAAAAAGGCAATTTAGGTTTAGTATTTACTTTAGCATTATATCCTAAAGTTGGATTGTGATCTGTAACCAATTTTATTGTTCTGAGTACTTTAACTATCCTCACCCATCTCTTTGGCAAAGGTAACCTTACCAATGCTGAGAGAAATTGTAGATTTCCTTTGCAAATTGCACCTACTCATCTCCCTTTTTTAAAAAATCTTACTTTGTAATTGATGAGCAGTGAGGTATTGTCATGTTTGATAGTTCTGTCTTCATTAGTACTTGACTTTGGAAAGCTTGATCTTTCTTTGTAAATGGTGTTATTGAATTCCTTTTTAGTATATTTGCTAAATTGGGTGTCTTTTTTGGAGTATCATATAAAACAAATAGTCATTGCAAGTTCAAAGTAAAGAAGTAGGGACATGGGGGCATCAAATAAAATTTGGTCAGTCAATTACTAGCCTTTTGGAGAACTACCTCTAATCTATTCTAACCTCTCTTATTGTCAGTAATGCATGCGTTACTGCTTTGAAGGACAGAGAACTATGACATTGAGACCATAAATCATATTTTAACGATGATCTTTTGTGTTCCTTAGTGGTTATTTTGTTTGCCGATTATAAAAGTAATACATGCATATTATAGTAAATTTGGTGGCAAGTATAAAAGAAAAATAAAGCGTATAATTCAAATAGCTTAATATTTTGGGGTACTTTACACTAGATTTATTTTTTTATTTTTTTTCTTGAGTTTATTGGTACATTTTAGGTGTACGTTACAGTTACATTCGTTATTGGGATCTTGTACCTTTACATGATAGGTGGTCTTGGTTCTCATTTTTTTCCCCTTGTCTCTGCCCTCTCTTCACTCCCTCCTCCCCTCCCCATTTATAAATATTTTATTTCCATTTTTTTCATTTTCTCATATTTTTCCCCTTATTACCTTTCCCCTACCCTCCCCACTTTCCCTACACCTTTAGCCCTTTTCTTCCCATTTCACAATGTCAGTTATCTCATTAGGATCTTATGTACTATTACAGTTTATTCACTCCAGAGAAACTATTCAGTATTTACACATGTGTGACTTATTACACTAGATTTATATTTGAGTCATTTTCTGTATCCTTTTAAAATTACAATAAAATCTGAATATCTCCCCAAATCCTTAAACTTTTGAGTATTAGTTTTAATAGCTATTAATTTAATTTCTTCAATCTATAATTTATTTAAACAATATATATTTGTCTTAATTATTTTGAACAATAATGATGTGACTTTATATTTTAATCAACAGGCTGTATTGTACAATAGAATCAAAACCCATTGAGCCTTACAGAATGACAGACTTTTGCAATTTGAGCAGGTGTAAAGGTTAGCAGGGTAAAGAACACAACACTTCTATGTTGATTTGTTAACAGGGCCAAATATTTCCTTAGACATGATTTGGTCATTTAAGAAACACAATTAAAAAATTAAAACAGGTCCAAGGGATTTAGCTCAGTGGCACCCTTCCTGCTTCAATCCCCAGTTTGATCCCCAATACAAAAAAACAAAACAAAACCCTCTTATGGCTCCTATAATTTTAATTATTTCATTTTAAACTTTAACCTTATTTCTCTTTTATCTTAAATAACTTAATGCTTAATTTCTTAGCCTTCTTCCATTCCCTTATTTAAACACAGTCACAAAATACTTCATTTTTATTTTTGACACCAGCAAAGAGTACAGCTATAGAGTGGGTAGTTTTGGAGAGAACCAGAGTTGATAATGGAATTTGGAGCCTTCTCATGAACTACTCTTTCTGACACCTCACTTGTGTTGCCATTTATTTTAAAAATAGCTTCTACATGACTCTGCCTTAGAATATCCTTGGACTAACCCTCCCAGACTAATTCTATCCAGCCTTATAACAGACATAATTTATTGAAGTATTGTTAACACTTTCCCTTTTATTGTGGACTCCTGCTCTTGTAGTTCAGATGTTATTTGCTATATTTTGGATTATAGACATATAAGTTTTTATTAAATAGATGATGACATTTGGAGAAGTTGTGTAACTTTTCTGTTTTTCCGTGAATAGTATTATGTGCTTGCTCTAGGTTATAACTGGTCCTTTTCATTCTCATTTAAAATGTCATTCATTTTATCTCTTTAACACTGTCTCTGTTAATGAATTTAGAGAATTTAGAGTTGAAATAAAAAGTGAAATCTTGAATAGTTGAAAGTTTAAATAATCATTTTTAAAATTAGTTTTTACTTGCAGATATATTTATTCTTCTAAAATCTAGCCTAAATCCAAATTGTTTTTAATTGGCCATTTAGATTTGATACTGTTTGTATTCCAGAAGATCCCTTTGTATTTCTGAATCACTGATTCACTGGTAACTTGTTAATGTTACTGTTATGGTGGGGTTTGTTTGTTGTGCCTTTGGGTGTGTGTGGGGGGTGGTATTAGGAATGGAACACAGAGCCCTCCCATTGAGCTCCATCTTCAGTGCTCGTTTTGTTTCTCGAGAGAAGGCCATCCTGGCTAGGCTCATACTGCTATATCCTCCCTGCCTCAGCCTCCCAGAGTGCTAGAATTAGAGGCATATGTCACCATGCCCAGCTGTTGATGTTATTCATGTGACTTTGACTGCTCTCTAGCCTGGTCACCCCTAAGCAGCTAAAACACATTCACTTAGCGTTTAAAAGAAGCAAAAACATAAAGCAAAATGTGGCATAAAGTTGGTTACAGATGAGGCTTACTGCTAATATATTGTGAAATTATTAACAGTTGGTCGTATGCATTCTTTTCAGATTTGATAGTTATCAGACCAGTAACAGTGATTCTCCTTTGCCCTTTTTGTTAGACTATAACATGCCTACAAATTCTTACTAACTGTGGGATCTTTTCTTATACTTCTTTAGCCCCAGACTTGTCATTGACTATTACTTTAATTTTTACATTGTTATGCTTATTGTGTTGCTTATTTGCAGGAATTATAGCAGATGTAACTAAACACACATTTTATTAGATCTGATACAGTATTTCAATTTATAACCTGTCATTTATAGCCATTTATTATACAGATTGTGTTTATAAATGTATGTTTTTGTAAATGTATAATTTTATTCAGTCTAGCCATGTCTATGCATCTTGCTTTATCTTTTACAGAGAAAATTGAGACAGTATATTTTGGAACTCTTTTATCTATTTCATCAGGTAATTAGCCTGAGATTTAGTAGTTATTTCTTAAATTCGTTTGAATTGCTGTTCTGTTTGATTTCTTTAATATACAAAATCACCATTTTTGTTCATTCTTGTTCTAATATAGCAAGTTCTGTTTCTATTTTTTGCACCTCCTGGTTGTTGTGAAATGTACTCCTTAGGTAGCCAGGCTTTGGATCATTCTCTTCATTTTGAGATTAACAAGCGTGTCTTTTGGGGTGGTTTCCATGAAGATCTTGGCCAGTGATTCCAATGAATTCTAACTTGCTGGTTTTTTGCAGGGTGGTTCTTTTGATTATTGTTCAAGATGCTTCTCTCATTGCCCAGGCATTTTCCTACTACCCTGTGGTACTTCCGGGAGTTTGGACTTGTTCACTCTCATGTAAACATTTAAAATTCTCTGGCAGTTGTACAGTGACAAAGTTAAATATCACTACCTCTTTAGATTGATCTTTTGACACCCAGGATAATAAATTTATAGCTCAAAGTGTTAACTCAAGAGTAAAGCACCTCTCCTATTCTTGTGACGTTGACTTATCTTCAGGGCTAAAAAACAGAGACTTTTTTTTAATAGCATGAGAATAAAAATCCTTTCATATTAAATTATGGAGCATAGCTTACGGGGTCACTTCTGTTTATTCCTTTACTGCTGTGCTGTAGACAAATTTATCACCTTTAGAGGTTTTCCACTGTTAGAGATGGGGGCAGGAAAGGAGTTATGAGCTGATCTGAGTCCCTTACATGGAAATTACCTTAAGCGGTGCGTCGGAGAGAGATTTCTTGCTCTATATATACCAAGGATATTTCCAAACAAGCCAAGTAACAAAGATACAAGAGTCCTTGAAACCTGAATTACAGTCTGGTTCATTTTAAGTGAATGAGCGTGTGTGAGGAAACTCAGAAGCAGAGGGCAATGCCTGTGGGAATCGTCTTTTTTGGCAGACTCTTTCCAGTTTTTATCTGTATCATGTTTGCAGCCTACATAGTGGCTGTACCACTTATCTTGGGCAAATAACTGCTGTGAGGAGGTTTCCATTTCTCTGAAATTGCTAGTTGATTCCTCATTATGAGAATGGCTTTTTTTTTTTTTTTCAAATGAATTTGAGTGAGGTTCTCTGACGTGGACAGATTAAGGGATTAAATTTAGATGATTTAACTTTGGCTTAGTTTGTGTTTTTAATGACAGCTCTTTTCCTTGTGCCATCAACTCCTCTCTCAAATGATTCTCATATGCTTTCTCTTGTTACTAAAAATAATGAGATCATAATGAGATCATATTTTTTTAAAACTGGTTCTCAATACACTTTCTCTTACTGTAATTGCAGTCTCAGAAGTATACCTTCATGGATAAACAAGATAAGATAGATACTTCCTTACAACATACATTTTGCTATTAAAAAACTAGTGAAGTGTCTTGCTCCATACTGCAGTTTAGAGATAAACCTTGAAAACATTTTCCCACATAAAAAGTTAGACAAGAGAGTACACATTGTGTGGTTCTACTTAACATGAGACCTTCTGAATAGAGAATCCAGCAGGGTCAGCGACTGTGGTGGTGATTGCCAGGGACAGGGGAAGTTAGTATCAGGGAGTGACTGCTTAGTGTGACTGTTGTGATGTAGTAGATATTCAGTGTTGGAGATCCCGGTTGTGCACAGGCCACTTTTTTGTCTATTTGCTATTGGTTTTGTGGTTTTGTTTTTAAATATAAATGTTTTCTTTATATATGTACTTCAGCTTGCCCTGTCCTTTTGGGGAGTGAGTGATGAAAATGTTCTGGAATTAAATAATATTGACAATTGCATAGCATTGGGAATATACTAAAAATCACTGAACTGGTACAATTCAAAGTGGTTAGAATGGTGAATTTTGTGTTACATGAATTTATCTCAATTAAAAAGTATACATGTATGTTAGTTATGTTTCTTGGTGCTAATACTGGTTGACATTTTATCCCGTGTGTAAAGTGCGTTGAGTGGGAATGGGCAGATAATTGAAATGTGGAAGTGGTTCTTTCATTAAAAGAAGCATATGTCTATCTAATGGCTTCCTAATTCTTGTTAAATGTTGTAGGGTAATCTTGACCTTCTTGTTATAGTGGAAATATAGGGCTTCGGTTAGCATGTTCAACTGATGCCAGTCACTTTTGTAATCTCTTGAGCATTCACCATCTTTTACCAAAACTCTGTATTGAAAATCTTCTGTCCTTCTTTTTAGAAACTTAGTTCCTAGTTCATTTACTAGGAGTAGGCAAGTCATACATTGGATTTTCTGGTGTGTACAATTATAAATGTTGAGTTAAAGTTCTACTTCTGGGAGCAGAGTGTGGAGGCGACTTATTTGTACACCTACCACATTTTCCCATAAGGATTTTTTTTCTCAGATTACCTTCTCTGAGGCAGGGCTACATAGTTTTTATTGATTATACCATGGTAACTTGAAGAAACAGGATGAATTCCATTTGTAGTGGGAAATGTGGGCTCCTTTTCTGCTTTACTAGTGGGGAACAGGATCATAGGTTGAATATAGGTGGCCCTCTAGCCCTAGCAGTTTTTAGTCACTGGCTCGTCCACTGCAAAATGTGAGCTCTTAATGGCTCATGGACAAAGTAGTATTTTGTATTCTCCTCTACTCTTTCCCAGCTCTAGGAAGGACTGTAGGTAGGTATGACAAACATCAACCAATAGTATCAGACTGTCAGTGATCAGCAAGCTGAAATGCAGTTCCTTGTTACATGACAAGTAGGGGAAACATATGGCAGGCAGGTGGTGGTGGCAGGATCATTATCACCTCACAGTGAGATTGGCACTTCATTTGCAGATAGTGATGTCCGCCTGCCATGGCAACAGTACACCATTGGGCACCCAGAAGCCCTTGTGATCATGTCCTTTGTTCTGCACAATTCTTACTGGTTGGCAGAAACTACTGAGCCATGACCATGGCCTTAGTGTGGGAACTGTTGTGATGAAATCAGTGATGCTGAAGACCCTGGTTGTGGGCAAGTCACATTTTTGTGTATTTAGTATTGTTTGTTTTGCTTGTAAAGGAGATATTTACTTTAGCTTACACTATTGTTTTTCTTAAGCAATAATCTTATTTTCCTCTTTACAGATGCAATTTAAGTATTTTAATCTCAAAAAAACATATGGAGAATTAAAAGTGCCCCATAAATGTACCTTCAAAGGTTAGCCCTTCTAACTGCATCAGGTGTATTCCTCGAGAGCAGTCCTGGCGAACCTGTGGCACACATGTTGTTTTTCTTTCAAGACAAAAGATGTTAATGTATGAATTGTTTTTTCTGAACTAAAACCTCAGTATGTAGGTTTCATTTTATTGTTGGCACTTTGAGATAAATAAGTGGGTTTTGCTTTGCAGCTTGGGTACTTATCTCTAAAAGGTTCACCATCACTGCTCTGTAGAGTCTAGATTCTATATGTTCCTTACTTTTGTTCCCTCGAGGATTAGTTTATATGTACCATTCTGCATTGGCTTTTATCTGAATATCTTTTTCATAGCAGATTGTATGGCTCTCCCTTGTTTTCAACAGTTTGTTCATATGCAAATAAAACACAGTGGTGAAAAAATATGATCTCTGTGGTACTCTTGGGCTAAATCTGAGCTTGTAATTTTGTGTTTATGTTAAAATTCCATCAGTGCAAAGGACAGAGTGCTTTTACCTACATCTGTGTTTTGATAGACTGAATTCCTAAAGTGGAATTGCTAAGTCAAAGGACATCTACATATTAAATGTATTAGAATTGCCAGTTTAACCTCTAAAGATATAAAAATTTCGATACCCGACAATGGTAGAAAATACTACTTTGAAAAGCCCACAAAAACTGTAAAACAAAAAAGCACAGACAAAAGTGATCAAATTCAACCACTGGAGAACTAGATAAAGGTTGAAAAATTCTGATGGGGATGCACTGAAAATTTCTCAAAGTATAAATGTACAGGTGAGAGGTCTTGAAAGGAGGGCTCTTCCTCCTAGAGCAAATGAATCAGAGTACATGGCATCAAAAGAATTTATCAATTTAATAGGAAGTTTCCTGTAGGTACCTCCTAGAAATGGTAACAAAGATAACATAGGTAGACTTGTGGTGTCTACACAAGTGCACCTTTCAGTGTGGCATTTCACATCCTGCAAGGTGCATAATTTTGTCCTTTGTGGCTGCCTTTGATCTCTGTTCTGTTATTAATCAGTTATCAAACATGAGTTCAATTGCCTTCAGGGAATCATCGATTTTCCTGGGACTGTGTTGGATCTGTTCCCTTGAAGCAACCAGGAAATTCAAGGTGGACTTGAGCCTAGAGTTGTGTGGCCTCTGCCTGATTCATGCTGCTAGGTTGTCATTGGCTTGTGGAATACGTGGATAGCACAGTCCAGAACACACATACACGCCCGCACAATACATAGTCTTAAAATACTTATATACACAATTTGCCTTGATAATTTTTTAGCGTATATTTGTGTTGTTGTACACTCATCAGCATTACCCATATCCAGAACTTTTCATCTCAACCCATCAAACAACTCCGTACAGCCATGGGCCGCCACTGTTCTACTTTCTGTCTCTGAGTTTGACTACCCTTAGTAACTCAGGTAAGTGGATTCAGTATTCTTTTCTATACTTTCTTTTTGCGTGTGACTAGCTTATTTCACTAATCATAATATCTTTGAGGGTCATCCACATTGTAGCTTATGTCAGAATTTCCATCTTTTAAGGCTGAGAATTATTCTGATGTATGTATATGCCACATTTTGTTTATCCTTTGATGGGCAATTTTGTTGTTTCCACTTTTTGGCTATCATGAATAAATTTCACTGTGACCATGAATATTCATTTTCTCTTTGAGACCTTGCTTTCCAATAATGTTGATATAACTAAAAGTAGAGTTGATAGATTATATTCTGTTTTTACTTTTTTGAGAAACCTACGCAATATTTTTGCTTCATATGTCTGATAACTTATTAGTGGAAACTGGATCACTGTTGGACTTGGAGGAGATTTCTTTGTCAACACAGCTATTAGAGCTTGCTTATTTCAAAAATATTAGCTATTGAGGATGCAGATGCTACATGTGACCTAGGTTTTCCATTGCTAATGAGCTTCTAAATAACTGTATGTGTTTGTGGGCTGATGAGTTGCCTATGTGTATTACACTGTTATTTGAAACAGTGGCTTTAAGTCAGGAGAACTGAATTTGGAGGTGTACATAGGTTTATTGCAGGATGATCTTCAGTGGCTGTGCACTTTTAGACATTGACCTTAGGTTTCCTGATGTGTGCACCTTGTGTTTTTTTTTTTTGGTACGAGGGATCGAACTCAGGCCCTTGCACTTACGAGGCAGGCAAGTTGCCACTGAGTTAAATCCCAGGCCCACACCTTGTGCTTTTGATAACCTAAGTTAATAGGCCTTTATCTTCCGTGTGAGATTGAAGGAGAGGGTGGTAAGGCTACAGCAAAAAAGGCTTTTGCTTAGTGGTAGAGCACATGGTAGCATGTCTGAAGCTCAAGGTTTGATGACTAGCAGATCACTTTTCTTCAGAATCCTGAGTCTCTCCTTTTATTATAGCTAAGACTGGAAGACATTGTATGTATTTGCCATGGGGAGGTGGGGGGTGGCTTACGCTTTTGACACTTCATTGTTTTAGAATGCTTTTTAGCCTCAAAACTGAGAATAATTTATATACAAAATTTAGCATCATTGGGCATTTTCTTTTGTGAGACTAGCAAGCATTCCTGAAGAATGATTGTATTTTTCTTCATAATTCTTTGAGACTATGATACATCTCCTTGAGGCCAGTTCAACATTTTAGCCTTGGCTACCATTAACTTACCTGAACACATACTTCAACTTTTCAGTGCCCGCTGATGCCTGAGTCAAAGGAGGGCTCTGACTCTGGTGAGTGCAGGTTGGCTTCTCCATATATCCTGTGCTTACCCAAGCAGTCCCTACTCCAGAGCAGCAGGAATTTATTGGAACTCTTGACAGGATAAATTTTGTAGTCCCTACGTTTATTGCTCAGATTTCTCAATTTGGCCTTCTTGTAAGTGGAAACTTTCCAAATCTTCATACACTGGCATATATTTTCAGAGCATATATAATGTAACCTTCTATTTTTATCCATTTCTTAGTAATGTCCTTTTTTATTCCCTAGTAATTCTTCTTATGGCCATTAAGCAAATCCTTCATATCACTGAGCCTCTCCCTTTACTTTCATTACTGATGCTGTTTTAAAGACTGGGTGACAGTGTGTGTATCCTCCATAGAGGCCTAAGTGTCTCCATGTTTTCATACTGCTTGTGTGGCTGGAACTCCTCCAGGGAGACTTCTGGACAAAGTGATTTAATTTTTCCCGACTGTCAGTGACCTTGGAAATTTTGGACCCAGATGATATTTATTGACACTTGGATAGAAGAGGAAAAAAAAAATGACCCTCCTTCACCTTCCATTCTCTTGGGAAGGCAGTGAGAGATGGTAAAGTAAAAAGGGTTATGCAGGGATGTAAGTATGCTTTCTGGTAGTGCCTCTGGGACACACATTCTGGTGTTTCCCCTTAAGGGTGAGGTATTAAAAATAAATATTGGTATGGGTTAGACCAATAGCATAATGTAAGAATGGTCAGAACATTAGCACAAACACAAATTATGCTTTTAAAATACTGTATCATTATAAAGACTTAAGAATCAAAAGACTTAATGAAAATGCTGTCAGCTGTGAGGTTACTTTCAAATACTGATCTATATTTTTAAGGCTTCCATCAGTTTGATTTAAAATATTTCCAGTTCTCAGAATTGTGTTTTCTTGTTGATTTGTATATGTGCCTATTGTTTGTCTCCATGCGTAAACTGTACAGTATATTTTCAGGTCATTTTGATGTTACACTAGTCGGTGGTTTTCACTATTTCTAGAAATTCGCAAATGACCCCTTACATAAAACATTTTAATATATTTTTTGATCTTGCCACTTGTGTATGCTTGAAATGAAATATTTACAACACTGAAGGTTTACCAGGAAAATAGTGATGTCCTCTTAAGTGAATGCCTAATGTCAGGTAGGAACTCTTAACAACTCTGACCCTGAATTACAGTGTATTTTATCGCTCACCTCCAAACAGATAAAAGCATCTGCCCATTGGGGTGGGGGTGGGGTCATAGGAGGAGACTTTTTGTTAGGAATCCATCAAATAATAAAGCCATTTGGCTCTCTGCTTATAAAGGTTTGTAAGCACTATAGGTTAACATTCCATTGACGAAAATGAAATGTGCTTAAAATACTTATCTGACTGCTGGGGGAGGTGGGAAGGGTGATTGTAGATGGAAAGAGCAGCATAATATGTGAGTAAACAACCAGCCTTAGGGATAATTACAGTGATTTGGAAAGGGGTGTTCCAGAACACATCTAGGCTGGATTGCAGAGGTAGCCTGGGAGCATTTCTTTCTGTCCCTGTTCTGCTCTTTGCAGTGTAGATGAGACAACAAAATGTATAATTTTTTAATGAATGTGTCTTAAAGGCTGTTTTACGAGAAATCAGAGCTCAGAGATGTCTGAATGGAATAAACAAATTTCAGCTTTTATCATTATACATTTTATACAAGTAGTTGGCATCCACCAATTGCTGATTTTTAAAAATAATATCCACAAGTCAACACAAGCCATAATTATGAACTAGCAAAGCAGTTAGTTCTTTAGGTTGAATTTCTGACCACAATCTAGTTGCTATCTCTTCATTAGACTAAATTTCAAATACTAGGTAAAGAATCTGGGACTGGTGAAAGTCATTGAAAAGTACTTTCATCAAAATACTGAAATGAATGTATTTTACAGTAGTAGTTCTATACTTTCCTGTGTGTCCAAATTTATTCTCGCAGCAGGAATTCCTTTTTAGAATTAAAAAAGGGTGTGGCATGTCTTTATACTCTGATCAGGTAATACATTTCAAAAAGAAAATAAAAGGGTAAACATGTAGTTTTCCATACCATTATTTTTTATACTTGGTTTGGGTGTCCATTAGGATTCAAAAAATATAAGATAATATGGGCTTGTAGGGAAAAACAAAGTGAGAAAGTTAGGACCAAAAAAAAAATCATGTTACTTGGTTTTGTATTAATATGTTGAACATTTTAAAATTTTGAGTGAAGTAAAAAATAGTGTTAAAGTTATTTTTACTTATTTTGTTTTAACTTCTTAGGGCTATTACTGGGAAGATTTAAAAATACACACATGGCTGTCATTTGTGACTTTTTACATTTTTGTCACACAGTGCTTGTGTAGAAGCTTGTGAGAATTGCATCACACATGGTTAGGTCACTTCACTGGGAGGTGGGCTGAGAGCGTGCCCAGAGAGGACCAAGGAGCTCATCTGTGGTAACTTGTTTTGAAGCTCTTCCTGTATCTAGATAAATGGGTGATAGGTGTTTGTTTCAAATTTTTAAAAATATCTGTCACATATTTTTAGAGGCACTTAAGGTAGGTACATAAGGTACTTTTAGCAGGCAAAAGAGGTCAAGAATATATAATTTAAATAGCAGAGGAGTGTTGTGTGTAGAAGATCCTAGATAGACCAAAGCAAATGGAAACTTGACTTCTGTCTGATGTTCATTGTCTTCCTCATTTTGTAAAGCAAGGAAGTATCCTACCCCAAACATCTCCTGTTAACCTGCTAATTGAGATAGTTTACAACACTCAGTTTCAATCAATTATCTTTGGTAAATAAAATATCCAATAACTGGTACCTGCAAAATTAATCTGTAAAACATCTAAGTAAATATTAAATAGTGTATCATTCTTTAAAATAAGTCCTACTTATCTCTAAGTTGAAATGAATATGTATGAGGCACATAACTCTTGTTTGCTGTGACTCCTTAAGGAGAAAAGTATATTTAATTGAGTCTCTCTGCCTAATGATTTTAGAAGTCTAATGATTTAAGTCAACATGTATCTTATTGATGCATATATGAATGTGTACATGTATCTATCTCATGTGCTTTTATCTAGCACTTACTCTATACCAGGCACTGTTGTAAGAAAATCAGTATATGCTTATCCAAAACTAAATGGCACTTTCAGAGAGCTCCCTGTGAGTCCTGCCATGTTCTAAATGCCTTATGTATATAATACTTTCCTTGGTAGCACAGTGAAAGGGGTACAGTTGTCCATGCTAAATGGCAGCATAGAGATGCTAAGTAACTTTTCCAAGATCACACAGCTATTCCGTAGAATTTCTGGGAACCAAATGCAGCAGAGCTCATACTCTTATGTGGCTATATGAACTCTGTTGTTTTACTTTTGTTCATAGGCAGCATCAGTCAGGTTTAGGGCCAGATGGCATCCTCCATATCAGGAGTTCATGGAGACTTTCTGTAACTACCTGAAAATTCTGTCACTGAGAGTGGGCTCATAAAAAAGCTTATTTCTAGAGACAGAGAATTTATCACAGCTTTGTGAATTTTATGATTGGCTGTGCTGAATAATGGGTAGGATGTGTGTTAATTATGCAAAATAGCCTCACATACAACTCATTCAAACTATACTCATGCTGCGACCTGGAAATCTTGTGGATATGCAGTTGTTTTCTCCCTGCCTCAGCTTTTATCTTTACATAGTTCACATTTCATTATCATCTGCAGCATCAAGGTCTCTGAAGTTCTTTGTTACTTTTCTAGTCACTACTTATGTGGAAAATATCCAGAGATTTTCGGAATTTCTCATGTGAGGCCCACAATTTTATTGTACTACCCTGTTTCGAGGCCTTAACAAAACACTGTAATATAAATTTCATCATAAGTTAGCATCTTAGTTCTTCTAAAGGTCCTGAAATGGCTTTCAAGGAAAATTCTACAATATAATTAGGCCAAGGATGAATCCTATTGTCTGCTGCACTGTCTTCAAGAAATAAATTTTATGAGAAACTATGTAATTTTGTTTGCTTAATCTTTCTTGGTAGTTGCATTGGGGATTTTTTACAATTTCAAAATATTTTTTCTTCCCAGCATTCCCCACCACACTCATAGTTGAAATAACGTTTTGTTAAAACCACAGAATTGTGAATAGCTTGACAAAATGGACCTTTAAATACCTGAACTTCTCATTTCAAAAGTGTCCTTCAGGGCCAGGGATTCAGCTCAGTGGCAATAGATCTGCCCTGAAAATGCAAGGTCCTGAGTTCAATACCAGGTATGGGGGAGGTGGGAGCGGTGTCAAAAGTGTCCTTCAGAATTACATGTCTGAAAGACTTACTGATTGCATATGCTCATTCATGCAATAAATATTTACTTCATATCCACCTATTACTTTACAAGCGGTATGCTGGATCTTTCCATGAGAAAAGACATGGCCTTCCCTCTCGTGATGCCTACAACCTCTGTTCCACTTAATTGTAGTAACTGTGAAGGAGGAATTACAGAGATGTATGAAAATGCAATATAGTATACTATGTCTTATCAATTTCTAGAGTTAAATGATACTATAAAGGCCCAATCTAGTGCTCTCATTTTCCAGGTGAGGAGAAGTTGAGATGCAACAGTGTCACAAGACTCATTTGTAAGAGAGTGACAGGTAGAACCAAGAGTCTAGGGCTCCTTTTGGTCATTGTTATAAGCGGGGATTAGGCTCAGTGTCAGTTGTTGCTTTTTGTCATGTGTATGTAAATATAAGAAATACTTGTATATCAAATATTTCCAGTGTATTGTTGCTTAAAAAGAGAAGTTCGTGTTCATATTAATCAGTTTAACTCATGTCATTTCATGTGTACTTACCCACAAACTGAAATTTCAGGTTATCATTTATTCAGATAGACGTTACTGAGATCTTTTAATTTATAGTGTTTAAACTGTGGCATTTTTGAAGTGATTGACAGGTCAGTGATGAATATCTAGAGATGAAAAACTTCAAGGTAGAGAAATGGATCTCAGAATCCACAGGAGAAGAACATAAATGCTAATTACACACTGACTTTAATTCCTGGTTTGTCAGAGTTGCCTGCAGGTGTGTATCTTGGCTGTGGGCTACTCTCAGGGCCTCGTTTGTATTTGAGATTTTCTTTAATAATGTTGCCTCCTCGAAGAGCTCTTTGATCTCTGGTTTGCTTGCTATTCTCTGTCTCTCCAGATACGGGAAATAAATAATTGGCAGATGAATGTAGTTGTTTCTTTGGGTTATTGAAGATTGAAGGGGTTGTGTTTTGTGGCCTTCCCATGGTGTTGCTGGGAGGCAGTTTGGGGCTAGCACCTGGAGTTATTCTGCTAGCCTGGAAGGTGCACAGGTGTTCATTATTGTTTTTTGTCATTACCATCATGTCCCTCACACATCTCGTCCTCCACCTTCGTAACACTACCATCCATGTGATCTTGTGGATTGAACTCACTCCCTCTAGGTAGAGGACAAGTGTTTCTTTGTGTTGTGTTCCCATGCTGAAGACCTGCTGTCCGCCCCTCTCTGCACCCTGAGGAGAATGCATTGGCAGGTGCAAGGTAACCTTGAGATTCACTTGTTTTTTGGGGTTTTGTTTTGTTTTGTTTTGATTTTTTTGGTACTGGGGATTGAACTCAGGTACTTAGTTTATTTTTAAGCAGGGATGAATTTTGTTCCCTGCTAATAGAATTGAGGGTTTGAGCTTGTTAGATAGATTGTGTGAAAATACAAGGATATGTGGGCTTTCCTCATCTCCATATATTAAATTTCTACTGAATGCCCTCAGTTGGACCATATCCAACAGCTACATCCCATCTAAACTTGATCTCAGGATACTTTACAGCCCATGGTTTGGCCAACCTTGAGGTTTCATTTACACTTGTGATTTGCTGTGTGATTTTTGCCATGACTCCAGATATCCCATTACTTTTCTGACCTCGCCCTTCTTCTGTGAGTTAAGAGGGTCTTGACCAAGAAGAGGTCCAGGTATATAAAAAATGGCTTTCTGTGCAGTTCTCCATTCCTTGCCCTGTCTCTGGGCTATATTAACTCTGGCCAACTGTGTTCAGGAAAGCTATTAAAACCACTTTGTTGGAGGTGTGTTGATTAATACATCTCTTTGATTATAATTTTCACACTTGCTCATCTCCTTAGCTTTAGAGTAGTAGCAATTTCAATGTACATATCTGTTTTTAAGTGTCGTCTTTATATTTTCTTACTTTGTTTTTGTTTAATCATAACTTCTCATAAGAGAAATTTGCCTCATCTTCAACCCTTAATTGCTCTGGTCTTTAATGTGGTTCCTTTTAGTTGCTTCTAAAATATGATTCAGTGGAAAGTTCAGATAAATGACTGACAGAATTTTGAGGCAGCTGTACTTTTCCAAATTTGTGTTCTTTTTAAAAATTAGTTTGTGAAGAGCAGTGTGAAAGGATTTTAATGGTGCTAACCAGCAGTGTGGCTGAACTTGATGCTCATACAATCTGCTATTGTTAGGCTCATTGGTGAGAAGTGAAGCTCTGTCTAGAAAGGGATTATAGACTGTAGAAGTGGCTGAAACTGTTGATCCAAAGTAGGTATCTTAAATGATTTCATGAAGAAATTGATTATCTTTTTTTTTTTTTTTTTTTTTTT
>NW_022900916.1:38935814-38969069 GCF_012274545.1 Fukomys damarensis | reverse complement strand
GTGTCTCATTATATGGTTCAGACTGCTCTGGAACTCATTGTGTAGCCCAGGCTGGTCTCAAACTCACAGTTATTCTCCTGTCTCAACCTCCGGAGTGCTGGGATTACAAATGTGTGCCACCATGCCCCCACCCTTTTTTTTAAAAGAAATTGCTTATTTTACACAATTTCATAAAGAAAAAGTGTTTATTATGTACTAGGGTTAAGAACTTTCCCCAACTTTATACCTCCCACTTTCTGTGTACATATCCTTGTTAATTCAAAATTATCCTCTCCTCCCTCTGTTAAAAAACAAAGCAAGAAATGTTTTAACTCCAAATATGTTTTTGTTGGGCCTAATTAGTTGTATCACTTTGATGTACATACTATGAAAAAAAATCCCAGCATGTTTGTGATGTGAACTTCTTATATTGTGGTCTATGAGAAAATATGGTAGACTAAAATTACATGTTTTTTGGGGGAGGCAGGTTATGTATTTAAACACGGATATTCAAACTATTCTGGCGCATAAAAGGTTAAAGAACTGCTTTACCATAAGATCTGTTAGTCCCTTGGGAACAATGAAGACCTTTTCTCTGTCAGAATTTCCTGATGCCTTGTGTGCAGCCATTTGTTTTTCTTTTTCAGTTTTTTCCTCCTTTCTTGTAAAAGTACACTTTTTGAAACAACCGTTGTAGATTCACAGCAAAATTCAGTTTTCTTCCATGCTTATACAGTGTCCCAAACTCTAGAGCATTATATTTATTAAAATTGATGAATTTACATTGCACATCATTATTGCTCTGAGTCCGTAGGGGGCATGCTTGGTATTGTACCTTCTGTGGATTTTGTTAAATGTGTAAGGAAATGTATCTGCCACTATAGTATCTTACAGAATAGTCTCAGTGTCCTGACAATCCCCTGTGCGCTGCCCATTCATCCCTCCCTCTGCCTCTCCCCCTCCCCTGGCAACCACTCATCTTTTTACTGTCTTCAGGTTTTGCCTTTTCCAGAGTGTCATACAGGGAATCATACAATGTGAAGCCTCTTCAACTTGTCTTCTTTCACTTAGTAATAGGCACCTGAGGTTTTTCTATGTCGATTCATAGCTTGGTAGCCCTTTCCTTTTCCACTGAATCATATCCCCTTGTCTGTTTGTAGCACAGTTTATACATTCATGTACGGAAGGATATCTTGGTTATACTTAAATTTTGATAGCTGGGAACAAAACTGCTATTTTAACATCCATGTGCAGGTTTTTGTGTGGATGAGTTTTCAATTCCTTCCGGTAAATTCCAAAGATGAAATGGTAAGGGTATGTCTAGTTTTGTCAGAAACCACCAGAGTGGCCAGACATTTCACATTCATAGTAAGGGTGAATGAGAGTCCCTCTTGCCTTAATCTTTACCTTTGGGGAACTAGTCAAGTCTTTTGCATTTTAAAACAGATGGTTTGTTTTCTTATTGTTGAATTTAAAAACTCTTCATATATTTTGTATAACTGTTCCTTGTCAGATAGAGGTTTTGCAAATATTTTCTGTCAGTCTTTTGCTCAGCTGTGTTTTTACTGTTTAATATCTTAGACCCAGAAAATCACACAGAGTTGATCTTTTACAGTTATATAAGCGCATGTGGTTGCTTGTGAGCTGTATGCATACCTACCTTAATTCCCTTAATTCTTTATTTTCAGGTCAATGTGACAGTGGACTACATTAGACCAGCCAGCCCTGCCACAGAGACGGTGCCTGCCTTTTCAGAGCGTACCTGTGCCACTGTCACCATTGGAGGAATGTGAGTGTTCTGGCTGGCAGAAACCCAGCTTTAGTCTCAAGTAGTTTAAAGTTCTCTGCTCAATCAAGTCTCTCCTTCTCTTTGCTCTGCTTTGCTTTTGCTTCCACTTAACCCAGTAGTTTATAATTATGTGCCTGTGCAGCACTTTATATTTGCAAAGCAGTTTATAATCACTCATTAGCTAATCATATACTTTAATCATTCTTGTAATTTAAGATTTATTGGGCTCTGTGTGCTTGGTACTATGAAGTATGTGTTATTACGATTAATAATACTGTTTATTGAGTACAGGCTGGCTGGCCCTAGGTACTGTCCAAAATTAGTTCTAAAAGATGCTCCGTATGTTGGTTTAGGAAGTTGAGTTGTACCAAATTTTTTTAAATAAAAGAGGAAGAAGACAGGTTAATTGGACATTTTCTTTGTATGAAGGTTTATAATCTGCTGTCCTGTCTATACCCTGGTTATATCCCAAGGTCTCTTGGTAGCCTGGTTGTTGAACAGAATCTTTCAAGGGAGGTATCTGACAGGGGAAGGAGGAAGCCTGCTGGGCCGTTCTTCCACTATAAATATTAAAACAATCAGTCAGTCCCCCATAGCAATTCTTAGCATAAAATATACCAGCATGGTACTTGTTTCCTTCTCTGTTTAACAGTCTTAAGTGGTGCTTGTTACCAAACTGGTATTTTACTTTTCTTTTAAGGGGGCATGATGGAGAGGATAAAAAGAGTAGTTTTTTGTTTTTGTTTTGTTTTGTTAATATTGTAACAGAGATTGTCTTATTGAAAGTATAATGAAGCCTGCCGGGAGAAATATGGTACATCTAAGCTTCAACAGTACCTCAGCAAGAATGAGGATCTTGTAGCTATTTAGCTTCTAGAAACTCCTCCATCAAGCAGGAGTCTCTTTCCCCTCATTCTTGAATTCGTATTTGGAAATGGCTATGTTTAGCCAATTCCCTCTCCTGTATTTATTAATGTTGTTAATGTTCACACAATCAGAGGGTTCATTGTACCCCGGAGGAGCTTAATATAGCCATTTGATATCATTACCTTCACACCATCACAGACGGCAGGTTTTGTGGGAAGCCAGTTTCTGACAAATCAGATAATATTTTTGAAATGTGAAAAACTAGGCCATGTTTGGTCATTATTCTAGCTGTGTAACTTACAGTAATGATTTATTACCAATTTACCACCACTTCTTAGGAGCATAGGTGCATATTTCCATACTGAAGAGAGCTGAGATGTTAGTATTCCTCTATCGTAAAATTTTTAATATAGCAAGGAGTCATCACCACCGATTACTGCTCCTGCTGTCTAATTACTGGGGAAAACAGTTTTATGTCTATAAAAATGTACATCTTCATATTTGGTAGATGGCCTCCACCAATGTTTATTTAACACTCCATTAGAGTGTGTTATCTCATTTAGTTAGCACTGGGTATATTTTAAAAATAAGCTTTCACTGTGTAATATTAGACATTTATGGAATCTTTTTTGGAGATTCTTAAAATTTTAAAACAATATAAGTGAGACAGATGATTTAAATTTCAAGTGGAGAATGTTGTGGCCATGCCCTGTAGCATAGAACCTTGAGGTTCAAGTGTATTTATTTGGCGTTGACTGAGATTAATCCTTCAGCTCGTGCAGGTATCTCTTTGCTGTGCTGATTTCATTTCCTTTGGATATATATACCCAGAAATGGGATTGCTGGATCACACAGGTCAGTTTTTAGTTTTTTGAGGAGCCTCCACACTGTTGTATGCAGTGGATGTACTCATTTATAGTCATACCAGCAGTATATGAGATTTCTTTTTCTCCTTTTCATCACTAACGTGTTAGTTTTTGAAAGTGGCCATTCTGACTGAGATGAGATGATAGCACATTGGGGTAGTGCTGGTGAACATTTTTCAATGTACTTGTTGGCCATTTGCATGTTTTCCATTTTTTCTTCTAACTTCTGTAGTACTAGGTATTGAACCTAGGACTTTTACACTGAGCTACATTTCCAAATCCTTTCCCCATTTAATTTCTTTTAAATTTTCAGACAGGATCTAAGTTGCCCAGGCTGGGTTTGAATTTTGGATCCTTCTGCATTAGCCTCCCAGAGGGCTAGGATGACAGGTGTGTGTCATCACACTCAGCTTTCATGTCTTGTTTTTAAGAAATGTATACTCAGACCCCGTCCTCATTTTTAAATTGGATCTCTTGGTTTTTGTGGTTAAGTATTTCTAGCTTCTTATATGTTCTGTGTAGTAGAATTTACTGGTGTTATAAAAGCACCCTACCTACACTACTACTCCCTGGAAATAGGGAATTTTGTCTTCTTGAATCCATGTAGTAGCCCCAGTATCCAGCACATGGTAGGTAATAAGGAATTTGTTGAACGATTTATTAACAGTATTGCTAAGAGTCCCTTTTTGAGACATAACGTGTTTGGGATGGCTTGTGCCTAGTATTTTCCTTCCTTTATTTGATTATTGGAAGCTTAGGGGCAAAGGTAGGTCATCCTCAGTAAGTGGCCCTAGTGACATGCTTTTTATGTTCTAACTTGACTCATAGCTTTTCTCTTTGCCTAGATTTCATTTTTATATATCTTTTTTTCAGAATTGACTTTAAAGAATCTAAATAGTATTGTATCTGGAAAGAGGACTTTTAAAGCTATGTCTCAAGTATTTTATTGCCGTTTAAGCATGATAATGCATATGTATCATTTCAAATCTCTGAGATATGGGCAGCACAAATCACCTATTTGGTGCCCCAGTGAACTGTACAATATGCTGTTTGGAATGAGGTCTCAAAAAACACTAATTATAGAGCCTTATATTTTTGAAATTTACATCCCCCTCATCTGTTACACTTTTATTTTGCAGCCATTTTGACACCGTTCCTCTTTTAAATTTTCTAAAAGTGTCCGAGTGTTTTCATGAACGCGTTCTTTGTGTAATCATACTTCAGTGGTTAGCACAATATTTAATGAAATACATAATTTGAATAACAGGCACAATGTAAGCTAGATCTGGGGACAAAGCGAATGGCTCAGCAGGGTGGGGTGAAGAGTACCAGTGTGTTGGTGTGGGCCACTGTCACCCATTGGGGTTGGCTTTCACTTGCAGGGTGGTCATAAATTAATTAATTACCTGGGTGAGCAGAGAGAAAAGTTAGTTAAGAGAGCTTTTGTGAGAGACATTGCCCCTCTTAGCAGGAAACTTTGTGTTTAAGCTTGTAGAAAGGGTGTGGAATTCAGAAGAGATTCAGTCTAAAATGATGTCTGCCACGATCTGCAGGCTTACCTACCCACGTCTAGACCTGCCTCCCACCTGGTGGCTTTGCAGTTGCTTAGTAGGACACCAGGAGACTTATGACTGAAGGACTGCCTCTGAAGTTGATGATCCTAGGGGAATGAGAAGAAACAGATGAGATCATGTCTCTCAGGGGTATTTCAAAGCAGACTTTAGGTGTGCTTCACATGCAAAGAATGTGAATTATCTGTATGCTCAGTAGGGCTTTGTGGAATCCTTCTGTTTTCCTTTTCATACATGCAAGGGAGGCAAGGCTCAGGACCCTGTGAGGCCTTGCTGTGTGACACAGGCTTCCGCGCCCCATCTTGTACCCTCTGGGGAATCAATGGAAACAAGGTTCATCATTCCTCTAATACTTCACTCTGGAGTTGGCAAGAGTTGTTATCTGTTAATCAAAACAGTTTAAATAAAAAATAAAAAGCTCGAACCTTGAGTCATTTCTCATTCTCTAGCTCTCGGGTTGGGAATTAGCTGATCCTTTTAGGCCTGGTTTGTGACATGAAGCTGTCAAGATGGCGCTTCCTGTTAATTACTTTTTATTGTATTTAAGACACTTAAATAACTCTTCTTGTGATTTAGTCTTCTATGTAATTAGCTGCAGTGATTAAAATCTCATTCTTTCATTCTTGCCAGAGTCTTCTTGAAGAGTGAGATTTTTTGGGGTGACCTTTCCCTGGTGCTGGACTTTACAATTACTTCAGGCTCCAATCTGGCAAACCCATATATCTATTAACTCATTGCTTGTGTCTTTCTGCATATCACATTTTCAAAGAAAGGTGTTAGAAAAAAAATCTGTTCACATTTAGAAAAAGACACCTACAAAATATAAGTAGGGTCAAGCTTCGCACAGACACACTCATTCTTAACATGATCACCCTCATCCCTGAAAAGTATACCCAGAAGACTCAGTGTCACAAAACCATTTCCCCATTGTTTCTCATTAGGTGAAGTATTTCACAGTGGTAGGAAACGATAAATGACCTGTTTGGAGCATGTTAAACAATGTCAGAGATGGAACTATGGAAGTATATTAACTGGAAAATGCACTTTTCTATATAAGCTTGCATGTTTTTAGACAGGTGCTTTGTTTTTTGTAACAGTTTTACTATGAGTTTGTGAAATTTCACTCATGCCTTCCTGTGTTGCCCTTCTTTCTTCTTTCTTTTCTTTTTTGGTACCAGGGATCGAAATGAGGACCTTGCACTTCTGAGGCAGGCAGCCAAACCACTGAGCTAATCCATAGACTCTTTGCACTTCTTTTTTGATCATTGCAACACTGCTGCCACTAGCCTTGATGCCTGTCTTAGTATAAATCCCTCCTTTGTGGGGCCTGGAACATCTGAGGTGACTTCTTTGCGCTAATGATTGTCATCCAACAGATTCAATACCATCTTTATGAACTTACTTGGATTCTTCTCAGATAGAGCTTGACTTTATTATATATATAATTATATTTAGATGACCTGGAGTTATAAAATTGTAAGGAAAAGGCTTCAGTTCTGATTTTTTTCCAGGGCACTTCTCCCCCTACCTGTTCCAGTAGTAATTGAAGCACTTGGTTAGATCTTGTTTTTACTGTGCTAAAAAACAAATTCCTTACTAATTCTACTTCAGTTTTTTCTCCCCAGTCACAGTAGGAATAAGTATCATATAGTATTATTGAGAGGTCTTGTTTGAAAGAGTAAAATGGTAACCATTTTAACTCCTCTAGACCTTAAAGTAGCTCAGCGAGGGACTGGGCCCCAAAATGTGACACGTTGCTGCTGCTATAGCAGTCTTCTAAGAACAACTAGATTTTTTTAAATTTTAAAGTGAAATATAAAAAGAAACAGGGGCCAGGGATGTAGCTTAGCAGTGCCCCCACCTACCTGGTAAACCCAAGGTCCTGAATTCTATCCCTGGTACCGGGGAAAAAAAGAAAGAAATTTAAAAATCTACTAGGTGTTTGTGGGTTTTTTTGTTCAACAAATACTTATCAAACTCCTCTCCTATTCAGTGCCATTCACTGGAAACATAGCAGTGAATAGAGTAATAAATGGTTCCATATGTTGAGGGCCTCTTACCTGCCCTTTATTCTCAGGATCCTTGACAGTGGGACTTGGGACCCTCAGGTGTTCTCATAGACATTCAGTAGCCTTGCCATTCGCAGAACCATGTTTATGAAGATTTTTACTTTAAGAAACATATGATTTGGGGCTGGGGATTTAGCTCAGTGGTTCCGCCACCTACCTTGCAAGTGCAAGGATCCGAGTTTAATACCTAGTACCAAAAAAAAAAAAGAAAGAAAGAAACATGACTTTGTTTATTTAATCAGAGCATTTGAAAAGGGACTTACCTAGATTTTGCCAGGGACAGATTTTACCATTAGGAAATACATTAAAATATAAATGAAAACTAATCTGTCTCATAACTTTATTTTTAGATGATTTAGTAACTTAACTGTCAAGAGACAAATTTGAAGCACTCAAAAGACAATTTAAGAATACCTGTCTGTTCTTTTCCTCCACAGAAGGGTGGTTCTTGGGTCATTCAGAGTAGGAAAAGCTCTGAAATCCCAGCAAGTTACTGTGGTGCTCTTAGGCACCTTCAAGATGGCTTCCTTTCTTCACGACTTCACGTGGAGGAGGCTTTGTTGCTCACTTCCTTATAGTCTCTGCTTTTCACTTCTTTGGGTGTTTGTTATTCTTATAAGCTAATAGTACTGTTGTTTGTTGGTTGGTTTGTTTTCCAGCTTTACACAGTATCAGCTTACTTCCTGAAAGATTAAATATTTTTGTATATTTGTACTATGATGTCCACCTAGAAACCTCCCAATTTTTGTTACATTGCTTTAGTTTTACCAATGTGAACTTTATAACATTCAGTTAATCTGATTCAACTTTATATGCTCCCTATTCTTAAGGATACAAAAATTAAAACAAACTTTTTCCCATTCTCTTTTAAAAGCTTACTTTTTCTATTATGAAGATTTATAGCATTTATTACATTTCTCTTTTGTCACTGTGATTGTCTTCTTAGCCTTGTCTATAAATTTATCCTAAAAATTTAATTCTGCCCCCCATAACAATTATAATAGCTAGTTGTGTTAGATATTATAATACAGTGATGTTACCAAGAAATATGGTAATGATTTAAACCAATGGAAAAAGAAATCTTATTTTACTAAATCCTTCAAGAAGTGTTAAATAAATTTTCTGCCTCTCTTACTTTCTATACCTCCTTCATGTACAGATGCAACTTATCTTACCATCATCCTTTTTTGAGATATTTCCTTTTATTTTACTGAAGAATCTTGATTTTCCCAGTGTGAGTAGTAAACTTTCTGAATTTCTTCATATCTGAAAATGTCTTAATTTCAGCTGTATTCTTGTTTCATTATATAATTCTAGAATCAAAATTAGGTTTTTTCCCTAGTTCTTTGTGGTCATTGTCTCCCATTGTTTCATCAGTGCTTACAAGAAATTCAATTTCCATTTCTATAAATATAGCCACCGCACCCTGCCATGATTTTCCTAGCTTTTACAATTTTCTGTTTAACTCTGGTTTTCTGAAATTCTACTAAATTGTTTCTAGGTATGTTTTGTTTTTTCTGCTGCATTCTGAGTGGGCCTTTTTATATCTTTCCAAGATTATTTTCCCCCTGCTATCTTTTATATTCTTTCTCTTTTGTTTCTGTCCTTTGCTCCTGAAAATTCTATTGGTATTGTATCTTTTGCTTCAGCTCTCTGTAACATTTCCCTAAACTTCATAAAAAATTTATTTGCATGTTTGTTTTATATCAAAGGAGATGTCATCAGCTTGATCTTTCAGATTACTTGCTTAGGTTACCAGTCATGCATACTGTCGCATTTTTGTTCATTTCCACTTCTTGCTTATTATTCATTCACTCACAGTCGGTGGTTTTTGTTGGGTTAGCCTAGTGTGTTAATGCTTCCCATTGTTGCGCCAAAGCGAGAATAACCATTTAAAGGAAAGGTTTGTTTTAGCTAATGGTTTCAGTGGGTGCAGTCCACATTTAGCTGACTCTATTGTTTTAGGCCTGTGGTGGGACAGAATCATACTGGCAGAAGGGCCTGGGGAAGGAAGGCTGCTCACCTCATGATGGCTAGATAGTAGAGAAAGAACCAGAAAGTAGGGGTCTAAGATACAGTCCCCAAGACTATGCCCATCTACCCTACTTCCTTCAACTAGTTCTTAAAATGGGGAAGTGACTGTCATCTCCCAGTAATGATACCAAATTGTATCCGTAAATTTACTGTTGAAGTTGAAGCCCTTATGGATCCACCACCTTGAAGCTCCACCTTGAACATTGCTGTACTGGGGACCAAACCTTCGAGACATGAGGCTTTGAGGGACATTTCATATCCAAAGCATAACAGGTTATGTTCCTCTGCAGTGACAGAAGGCTGCTTCCCCATGCATGCCTGACTCAAAAGCAAGAAATAATCAGGTACTGTGAGAGCAAGCATCCTTGCAGGCTGCCTGAACACCTAGCAACCTGAAGACTTCACTAAAACCTGCCAGGCAAGGGAACTCCTGTAGAATGCTTTAGCATATTTCACAGGGTGTGGTGTTAGAGGGGTAGGGGGGATATGGACTGTCATGTGCCCTGCTTTCTGTTCTGCCTTCACTTTCTGCTTCAATGACAGCATCCATCTAAGGTTCTTCCAAGGTGACATAACCTGCTGTCTGCCCTATCATACTACTCACTTCTTTGAAGTGAATTATCTGCTGTGACATTGATAATTTGGGGAATGGTATCTGTGTACAGTTAAAAGTCATGTTGATGTAAAAGTGATACTCTCAAGGACTGAAACAGTAAACAGTAAACTTTCTCACATTAAAGCAGGATAGAAAGTCTTAGAAAAATCTGGAAATCTGAAGTTGAGAAATCTACTATACCAACTTGTAATTTGTGACAACTTTAGTGGCTTCAAGAATGTGTGCACTTTGCTTGTGTTGTGGGTAACCTCTGTAGCAAGTTCCAAAACAGTGGATTCATGAAAAAGGATAAATCCTGAATCAGATTTTATATTTTGATTAAAATGGTCTTTATTAGAAGTAGTGTCCCTAAACATATTTAGAAGGAAGAGGAAGTTGAACTCACTAGTGGCGAGTATCTTTTTTTTTTTTTAGGGCAATTTTTCAAGTCCCTGGATTACAAATTTCCAGAGTTTCGGGGTTTTTTGGGCAAACACATCACTTTTTGTGGACACTCAATGCAATTGTGGAATAGCAGACACTATTCCTGAGGAATATTTCCTGAGAAGTATTTCTTAGGGTTTTGCCAGGGTTTGTGAGGAGAGACTGGCTGGCTAGCCCACCTTTAGGGAATGTGGTTCTGAATTAATTGCTTCAGAATGACCTTAATGCCTACACAGTGTAGTTTGCATTTGGACCATCCTTATTTCTTAGCGCTTGTATAAACATTTCTCCTAATCTGATCCTCTCTGTTTTCTCTCTTTCAGGATTTGTAAAAACTTTCTGCTTTACTAGTAACAATCTTTCTTCTTTTTCACCACTACTAAGGCTTTATTTTCCATATCTATCTTCCCCTTACTTCTGTGGGACTTTGTAAAGGATGGCATGTGGACATAGTTCTCAGTTTGCCATTCTGACCTCCCTTAAACATTCTTACTTTCTTTAGATAGTGCAATTAATGTGATAAGGAGAGGGGACATTTGACATGGTTACCAATAAGCAAAACTTCTGGGTCCTTTAGATGTTATTTCTCAGCACTTTTTCTTTATAATTCTCTCAGTCAGCACAGTAAAAAGTGTTGAGGGAAATAGGAATGGAGTTTTTATAGATTTTTCTTTCTCCTAGTTGGGATGCTTTTTTTTTTACATTGAGTTTATTGGGACTTTTTAGGACTATCATACAGTTACATTCATCATTGGGATCTTCTACTAACACGTAACAGATCTGGGTTCTCATTTTTACCCCATATCACTGCACTCCCTTCACCCCTATTTACAAAGACTTTGTTTCCATTTTTTTCTTTTCTCGTGTTTTTTTCCCCTCTTATTTCCTTTTCCTCCCCTTCCTACTTCCTCTATACCATTAGCCCTTTTCCTGTTTCACGTTACTAGTTATACAATTTGGATCTTACTTACATTTTTACTTAGTCTCACACCAGAGAAACTATTTGGTATTCACATATGTGTGTCCTATTTATTTCACTGCAGAGTATGGCCTCAATGTGCATCCATTTTCCTATGAATGACTCTAGTTTCTCATTCTTTATGGCTGGGTAGTACTCCATTTTATAGGACAATGACATCTTCTTTATCCAGTATCCAATTGATGGACAATTGGGCTGTTTCTAAGTATTAGCTATTGCAAACTGTGCCACTGTAAACATGGGTGTGCATATATTGCTATGGTATGATTCCTTTAATTCTTTTGGAGAGATACCAAGCAGAGGGATAGCTGGGTCAAATGGAACCTCTAATTCTAGTTCTTTGAGGTATCTCCATATTGATTTCCACAGTAGTCACAACAGGCTGCATGCCCACCAACAATGGAGCAGGGTTCCTTTCTCCCCATAACCCCGCCAACATTTGTTATTGGTTGATTTCTTGATAGAAGCCATTCTTTCTGGGGTCAGGTGGAATTTCAGTGTTGTTTCCATCTGCATCTCTGAAATGGCCAGTGATGTTGAACATTTTTTCATATGTTTATTTGCTGCTTTTACTTCTTTGTTGATTTAAGATGCCCATTTTTTAATCAGGTCTTTATATTTGGGGGTCCTGACCTTTCTGTTTTAATATTTAGATCTTTAATCCACTTGGATTTTAGTTCAGTGCATGGTGAAAGGTAAGGGTCTAGTTTCAATCTTTGGCAGTTTGAAATCCAGTTTTTCCAACAAAATTTATTAAAGAGGCTATCTTTCCTCCACTGAGGATGGTTGGATCCTTCATCAAAGATGACATAGCTGAGGACATCTGGCATTGTTTCTGTATCTCTCAATCTATTCCACTGATCCTCAGGCCATGCCAGTACCATGCTGTTTTTATCACAGTGATTTTGAAGTATAGTTTCAAGTTGAGGATTGTGATACCCCCTGTCATGTCTCTGTTGCCTAGAATTGCTTTTGCTATTCTAGGTCTCTTGTTCCAAATGAATTTTTGGATTATTTCCTCTAGTTCTGTGAAATATACTGTTGGAATTTCAATCATGATTGCATTAAATCTGTATAGCAGTTTTGGAAGTATGGCCATTTTCACTATGTTGATTTTTCTTACCCAGGAGGAATATCTTTCCATTAATATCCTCTTTGATCACCTTTTTTCAGAGTGCTGTAGTTTTCAGTGTAGAGGTCTTTTGCTTCCTTCATTAGATTTGATTCCTGGATACTTCATTTTTTTGGATGCTATTGTGAAAGGAATTGTTTCCCTAAATTCTCTCTCAGCAAGTCTGTTACTTGTGTAAAAGAAGGCTATTGATTTTTGAGTGCTGACCTTGTAATTCAGATACTCTGCTGAAAGTGTCAATTAAGTATAGAAGCCTTTTGGCAGAGTTTTTTGGGTCTTCTATGTAGAGTATCATCTTGTCAGCAAATAATGACAGTTTAACTTCTTCCTTTCCTATCTTTATTTCTTTAATTTCTTTCTCATGTATAATTGCTGTGGCTAATGTTTCCAGAACTGTATTGAACAGAAGTGGTCACAGTGGACATCCTTGTCTTGTTCCTGATTTTAGCATGAATGTTGGCTCTTGGTTTTTCATAGATAGCCTTTATCACATTGAGGTAAAGACCATCTATTCCAATTTTCTGTAGGGTTTTTATCATGAATGGGTGTTGAATTTTGTTGAATGATTTTTTGCATCTATTGAGGTGATCATATGGTTTTTGTCCTTCACTGTTGCTGTAGTGTATTACATTTATTAATTTACATATGTTGAACCATCCTTGCATCCCTGGAGTAAATCCGACCTGGTCAGGATGTATGATCTTCTTGATGTCCCTCTGTGTTCTGTTTGCCAGTATCTTATTGAGGATTTTTTCATCCATGTTTATTAGGGAGATTGGCCTTTAGTTCCCTTTTTGGTTGGGTCTTTCCCTGGTTTGGGAGTCAAAGTAGCACTTGCTTCCAGGAATGAATTTGTGAATATTGCTTCCTTTTCAATTTCATGGAAAAGTTCAAAGAGTAGTGGCAGCAGTTCTTCTCTAAATGTCTTGTAAAATTCATCAGTGAAGCCATCAGGACCTGGGCTTTTCGTATTTGGCAAATTTGTAATTATGTTTTTAATTTCACTGGTTGTAATTGGGGTGTTTAGAATTTTTTTATGTTCTTTGTTCAACTTTGGTAATTCATAAATATCTAGAAATCTGTCAATTTCTTCTGTTTTCCATTTTATTAGAGTACAAGTTCTTGAAGTAGGTATTGATGATCCTCTGGATTTCTGATGGATCTGTTGTGACTTCACCTTTTTCATTCCTAATTGCATGGATATGAGACTTTCCTTTTTTTTATAAGGTTGGCTAAGGGTTTATCAATTTTATTTATTCTTTCAAAAAAACTAATTCTTCAATTCATTGATTTTTTTTTTTAATTCTCTTAGTTTCCATTGCATTGATTTCTGCTCTGATCTTTATAATCTCCTCCCTTTTACGAGCTTTGGGCTTTTCTTCCTCTCCTTTTTTTAGGAGTTTAAGATTCATCATTAGATTGGTTGTTTGAGCTCTCTCTGTTTTTTTAGTGTGAGCATTCACTGCTATGAATTTTCCAAGTAGAACTGCTTTCAGTGTGTCCCACAGTTTTACTGGCATTATCATTTATTTGTAAATACAAACTAATTTAATTTTTAATTTCCTGTTTGACCCATTGATTGTTGAAGAGAATGTCATTCAATTTCCATGTGTTTATGAAGTTCTTGCAGTTTCTCATACTATTGATTGCCAGCATAATTGTACTATGGTCTAATAATATACATGGAGTAACATCAGTGCCTTTGCATTTATTTAAACATTTTCTAGGAGCTAGTATGTGGTCTCTTTTGAAGAATGACCCATGTGGAGCCAAAAAGAATGTATATTCTGATTTTGTGGGGTAGAACACTGTAAATGTCTTTTAAGTTCATTTGTTCAAAAGCTTGATTCATTTCCAGTATTTTGTTGTAGAATTTATGTCTAGATGATCTGTCTATTTGTGATAGTGGGGTGTTTAGTTCCCCCACTACAGTTGCCTTAGTGCTTATTGTGTTTTTTATGCCCCTTAAAATTATTTTATGTAGTTGGGAGCATTAATATTTGGTGCATATACATTTATGATTGTCATCTCTTCCTCTTGGATGGTTCCCTTTACAAGGATGCAATGCCCTTCTTTGTCTCTCTTAATTAGTTTTGGTTTGAAATTCACTTTGTCTGAAAATAAGATAGCTACCCCTGTTTTTCTCTGGGTTCCTTTCACATGGAGAACTGTTTTCCATCCTTCTACTTTCAGTCTGAGTGTCTTTTTGAATTTTGTATGCTTCTTGTACACAACATATTGTTGGATTTTGCTTCTTAATCCATTCTGCCAGTCTGTTTCTTTTGATTGGTAAATTGAGGCCATTAACATGGATTGTTGTAATTGATATGTATTGACTGATTATTGTCATGTTATTGTCCTATTATTGGCTCTTTTTAATTTTTCCCCCGTCTCCTTTTAGTTTCATGCTTTGCCTAATTAATTTGCTCAGTTGAGCCTCATGGTATTGTGACCTTCATTGTATTTTTTTAGGATATTGTTTAGAATTGTTTGGAATGCTGTTTTGGTATTCATGAAGTGTCTCAGGTGTTCATCATCATGGACGTATCTTATTTCTTCATCCATTTAGAAACAGATTTTTGGGCCATGGATTTGGCTCAGTGGTTTCACTGCCTCGCAAGCTCAAGGGCCTGAGTTCAATCCCCAGTACCAAAAAACCCAAACTAAAAATAAATAAAAAGAGTGTTTTGTAGGATGATACATCAGTCTAGGCTGGAGATTATGTTGGAAAAGTCTACTGTGATTCTGATGGACTTTTCTTTGCATGTGATTTGTTTCTTTTCTCTTAACTGCTTGCACTGTTTTGTTCTGTTGAGTATCCTGGATCTGGACCATTATATGTGTAGTTGTAGATTTTTTTTTTTTAATCACGGCTGGTTGGAGTCCTATATGCCTCACTTATCTGTATGTCAAATTCTTCCCCTATGTTTGGGAAGTTTTCTGTCAATTCTGTGAACAGTTTTTTTAAAGTTATTTGTACTTTCTCCTGCTACATCATGGATGCCTATCAATCTTAAACTATTCTTCTTTGCCTCATCTAGGAGTTGTTGGATTGATTTCTTATGATCCTTTACTGTTTTCAAGATATCTCTCTTTTCATGGTTACTGACTGCAGTCCTATCTTCTATATCTGAAATTCTGTCTTCACATTCATTCATTCTACTGCAAATACTTTCTATAGTTTCTCATCTCCTGTATCTGTTATGAATTTCATTTGTTTCCTATGTTGGGCATTGATGGTTTCCATTTCTTTCCTGTGCTAGGCATTCATGGCTTCTGTCATGGTCCTGAACTCATCTATTTTTTGTTGTTTTTTTCTTTGTTTGTTTGTTTGTTTTGTTTTTTGTCTGTTTCTATTCTAAAGTCTCTAATTATATCTTTCATTGTGCTTACCATCTCTGTAGTTATCTGGCAAATTATTTCTGTTTTGAATTTTTTGTGGAGCCTGATTGATCTGATTTGTTATTTCCTGTGTTGTGAGTTCTGGGTGTCCTGGTGGTTGATCATCAGACTTTTCCACCTTGTTTCCCTTAGAATTTTCCGTTGGTGAACTGGAAGTGTCTATTTATGCCTTGCTTACATGTTTTCTCATTTTTATTGTTGTTGTTGGTGCTGTCCTTGGTTCAGTTCCTGGGTTAGTACTTTGATCTTCCTGATACAGCTGCTCTGTGGGTTTTGAGTCTCTCATGACTCAGAGAGACTCTCATTTTTATAATAATCAGGAAGGACAATTCATTAAATCAATCACAACCTTTTAGTCCAGTTGATGCAATCAGCAACACAATAGCATCAACACAGCTTAGAAATTGACAATTTGTAATAGTCATTCACCTTCCACCTTTAACCATGTGAATTAAATAAAAATCAAGGACCAGCCCAAAATGTGTTTATAGTGAATAAACTCTTCAGTATAGCAACTTTACCCTTCAGGATGGGGACTTAGAAGGATTTGGGAGGAGAGGAAAAGATAGGTAAAAGAACAGAAGGGTTCAAGTGAAGCTAGAGGACACAGGATGATCACGCAAACTCTAGGAAACTGTTGAAGAAAAGAGTGAAAGACAGAGTGCAAGAACAAAGACAAGAGTAGAACAACTTAACAATAACAGAGAAGCTGTTTTTCAGCTGCCCTTACCCTGAAGATAGTCCAAGTTCTGATGGAATTTGGTGATCTTTTCAACTTACCAACTCTGAAGGTCTGATGTGCAGTTGTTCACTTCTGTTCTATCTGCTGGAGCTCAGTACAGTGGCCTTTATGACCACCTGTGACTCTGCAGTGTGGATCCAGGTAGAGCCACAACCAGAAAGCCTGAGGGGATGAGCCATGAGGGTTGAGGTGGGGGGATGCTGAAGAGGTGCTCGTGGGGCTGGGCAGTCCTCACTGGTCTGCTCTAATGAAGACCCGGGGAACCGGAGCTGGGCGGTCTTCTTATGATGCTTCTTGAGAGATTTATTCCAGTTCATATTGAGTGATCTCTTTTTAAAAAGTAATAAAAATTGTGGAAACATTTTTTAAAAGGATAAAAAAATAGGAAAAATTTATATTATTTCTTCGTGCTCATATAATAGCTATTATTTCAGGGGAGTACTTTTTTTAAGAATTTAATTTAGGGGCAGACAAACTTGGGACCACTGGAGTCAGTAGTGTTGAAATGAAGTCTAAGGCAAATTATTGTTGAATCTTAAGAATATCCATATTTAAAAAAATACTTTGGAAATAAGTAGAACTAAGGTAAACCTCAACTCTACTATTAGCCCTGTAATCTTTTTAGTTTATTAATAACATCAAATGACTGTTGTGAAGATTAAATGTGATGTTGCATTTAAAATGTTCACAAAGAAGTAAAAGCAGCAAGTAAACACATGAAAAAATGTTCCACATCACTGGTCATTTGAGACATACAGATGAAAACAACACTGAGATTCCACCTCACCCCACAAAGAATGGCTGCTATCAAGAAATCAAACAGTAACAAATGTTGGCGGGGTTGTGGGGAGAAAGGAACCCTTCTCTGTTGTTCCTGGGAGTGCAGACTGGTGCAAGCACTGTGGAAATCAATATGCAAATACCTCAAAGAGCTTGGACTGGAGGTTCCATTTGACCCAGCCATCCCTCTGCTGGGCATCTTTCCAAAAGAATCATATCACAGTGATGTATGCGCACCCATGTTTATAGCGGCACAGTATGTAATAGGTAAAACTTGGAAACAGCCCATTTGCCCATCAGTTGGAAACTGGATAAAGAAGATGTGGTTTTTCTATAAAATGGAATATTACTCAGCCATAAAGATTGAGAAAATAGGTTCATTCATAGGAAAATGGATACATATTGAGGATATACCCTAAGTGAAATAAATAAGTCACACGTGTAAATACTGAATAGTTTCTCTGGTGTGAATATACTGTAATAGTACGTAAGATCCTAATGAAATTACTGACATTGTGAAATGGGAAGAAAGGGGCTAAAGGTGGGATGGGTAGGGGAAGGGTAATAAGGGAAAAGAAAAAAATGTGAGAAAATGAAAAGATGGAAATAAAGTGTTTGTAGATGGGGAGGGGAGGAGGGGGTGAAGGGAGGGCAGGGACAAGGGGAAAAAATGAGAACCAAGACCTGTCATGTAGAGTTACAGGATCCCAACAATGAATGTAACCGTACTGTATCCCTAAAATGTACCAATAAACTCAATTTTAAAAAATGTTCACCGTAACAATAAAATATTTAAATGAGCTCTGAGCTTCTCTACCCAACTGGTCATTACTGACCTCATTTTAGTTCTGGCCTGTTAACTTTCTTTGTCATGTCTCCCACTTCCACCCTATATCTCTGGCTTTTTTTTGTTCTTCTTCTTCTTGTCTTCAGACTCTATTTATAGGAGTTTTTTGGGCATATTTTATTTTTCCTCTCATTTATCACCCTACCCCCTGATGATCCCACTATAAACAGACTAGTTAATCTAAACATTAACTTTATATGTTGCCAAAAGCATAGAAAAATATGTAATCCTAGCTATTCAGGAGGCTGAGGCAGAAAGATTTCAAGTTCAAGGTCAGCCCAGGCTATGGCTAAAAAAGCAACATCGAATACTTGGGTTATAGTTTACATTCTGTTGTACTAGTCTGTTTTGGCAGTCACTTTGGTTTGGATTTATATCTTCTCTCGCTTTTTCGGTTGTCATGATGGCTAATCTACATCCATTTTCCACTTAACTATTTATTGTATAATATGTTCATCTATGACTGTAATGATTGGTAAGTACTTATGTAGCTCAGTGAAAAGACCACTGCTTCAATCTCCAGTACTACAAAATAAAAAATAAAATTAAAAGTTTATGCACTATCTTTCAATCTATGAGGTGTGAAGGCTGTCTATCTCCCTGTGTTTCCTCACTCACCTTACTGAGCTTGCTACCTTTATATCGTGATGTAGCAGAGGGCCATTTACTTAGTACTTTAGGGAACTGATAGCTTTTTTATTGAACCTCTCTGCCTTTATGAATTTTTGTTCCTTCAGTGCAAATGTGTTTAAAACAAGGGAACAAATGGAGTTTGGGGGGTTTTAGCAAATATTGGGACCATGGAGGTAAGTGTGTTTGGCAGAATTTGTTGAGGAGCTTGGTTTTTGTAAAAGAACTTTGTGCAACCTAATAAACATGCAGTCTTACATGCAGCCTATTGGCTTTTGATGTTTCTGTTTATATATAAATTGAGATTCAGCAGACTATTGGTTTAATGTGTGTTTCTGTTGTATTGCAGTTGTGATTTATAAGTCATCACGTATCAGGTCAGTAGCAAGGGGAGCTATTGTACAGTTCTTACAATAACCTTTCCCCTTTGAAAAACAAAAAAAAGGATCATCTTGGCATCGACTGCAAAATGTCTTTTTTTTTTTTTAAGCCAGAAGGCACCTGTGCAGTGCAATTTTTTCTGACCACTTTTTCAGAAACCTCCCTGCGAAATGTTTGTTTCTTCACGTGTCACTTAGCACAGTCTGTGACTGGAAACTCAGACCATTGAGTAAGGGTTGACCACTGCATCTCTTAAGTGGCTCATTGTATTTCAAAGCAAGGAACCAAAACAACCCTTTTTTTCTTAAAGGGAAGGAGAGAGTAGGAATTTCAAAACCCTTCATCTTTTGCTATGCTTACTTTTGCTTATACTGGACTAGAACTATGAATTATTCTGGTGAAAATATTCTGGTGTCCAATACTTCTGGCAAATATTGACCATTTTTCCATATTTTCATTTTTATATAGTTTTATAATTAGGCTCTTATGTCTAGAGGTTTTACCTGCAGAACTTCTATGCTTTGTTTATGCAGTCAAAGTCTAAAGTAGCTGCCATGTTCTAGACCTTAGCAAGGCGAACATTGGACTTGGTCCAGGTGCTAATGGACTCTGTGGAATGAAACACTTCCCTGTTCGGTGGTACCAGCTGGCTGGGTTATGGATTATAAACTATAGTGGGGCAGGTAGTAGAATTCCCTTTTCTTTCCACACAAAACAGAACTTACCTGGAGCTTTCACCCTAAGAAACAATTTGTGCCAAAACAGTTTTCTTTGAACTTATCTGGAATGACTGGGTTTCATAGAAGAACATATAGGCGCATCTCTGGTAGTAGCGGCTTGGTTTCTCTACCCGAATGACAGCCTTCTAGAATTTTGACATTTCCTTCTGAGCAAAGCATTGCTTATGTGTATTGGCACATAGGGCATGTCAAAGTGACTGTCTAGGGCTGCCCCATCCTTATTTTAAATGTTACCAGACCTCTTAGGTTTGGCTGTTTCTGCTTACACCATCAAAGAAGATCATTCCAGATGCCATTATGTAATTTTCTGTCTTGGGGTATGTGTTTGTGTGGGCGGGTGGTTTTGTTTTGTTTTTAAGTGGTGTTTAATGTCAGGCTAATAATAAACTGGGTACGTAGGCCTGGTTTTGTCATAATGGCCACGAGTTATTTATTCCTGTTCTTCATAGAGGCGGAGAGCCCCCCCCATGATGCCTACAATTTAGGGGGGGCTCTTGTCATCACAGCTGCCCAGGAAATGCAGCATGGCAGCTAGCAGTTCTGTTGTGAAGCGACAAAGATGAGGAATCCTTTCCTGGTTGCTACCATTATGTGGCTTCCTACAATCCAAAGAACCATTAAGGGTGACTTTGCTGTTCCAGAAACAGTTGCAGTTTTGTCTGTTACCTACCCACAGTTTTTAGGTTCTAGTGCTTTGAAAAGATTAGGTGTTTTGACATCTGTATGATTCTGGGGCCTTAGGTTGTACTCAGACATTCTTTACCCTTGAGTTCTTGAGAAGGAAAGTATATTTATTTATATTACATAAGGTATTATGTCTCATGTTTTTCATAAAATTTAATAGAATTACTTAGGACACTTAAAAAAAATAATGGAACATGCCCCAAATTTAAATTATAAGTTCTTATGCTTGATGTGTTAACAGTACTGATTTTCAGTATTGCTTCTTACTTAGTGGGTGCCTTGTATTTTGCCTTGAGTTTGATTCCATTGTGCAGCCAGTATTGCTAAGCACTAAGAAAAGAGGTCTAAAGCGAACAAGAGGTTCCAAACCAGCATTGTCCTCTATTCTGAGGTTAGGCCTAGAGAACAGATAACAGTAATTGGAGGAATAAAAATCTTATTAGTGTCTATTTTCTAAGATTATTTTCAGTGTTTTAAGTGCAACCTTTTACAACACAGCTAATTTCTCCAGAACCAACTTTATTTAGAAAAGCATACAGTGGTAGAGTAATGTAGGAGGCTAAGGATGTGATGGTTGTAGCTGGCTCTACCTCCAGCACAAGCTATGACTTTGGCAAGTCATTTACTCTCTTTTCCCAAGGCCCTTACCTTGTGGAAATAGCATAATAAATATAATAATGTGTTTCCTTAATATATCTCTTTTCAGCCATCTATAACTCCTTTAAACTTGTCAGGTTCTTCACAGAGGAGGCTTGCACTTGGGTGTATTTGAGAGCAGTGAAGCGGTAGCCATGGAGCCACCCATTTCTCTTTGGCTTTAATGCCAAGCCATCTTTTTCTTTTGGTAACTCCACCTACCCCAGGCTTGTAGTCGTAGAGTGAGTAGGTTCACTTGGAAGTGTGTGCGTTTACAAGTCCATCTAAGGTGCCTCTCTTTCCTTAATGTAATCAGATCATCCCAATTTCTTCCCAGTCACATCTCTACCAATTGACTTGATGGCCTTGATGCCATTAGCTGCTGACATAGCCTTAGTTAAATAGCTTACCTGAGAGAGCAATGGTGTAGTACAGTAGTGATGTGGTGAATTTGGATTTCTGAGGTTCCTTTTAGCTTTGTCTGTGATTCGTTATCAAGTTCATAGGTTTTTGTCTTTTCAGTGATGAATGTACTATTGTTTTAAAATTTCTTCAACAGAAACTCAGGCAATATGTTAGTAATCTTTTGTTGTTATTGTTATTGCTAACTAACTTCAAAATGTATATCCAAGTAATAAATACAGTGGACCCTTGACTTAGGAACTCAGTTCATTCGTAAGAGCTGGTTATAACTCAAGTTGATCAGACTCCTCTACACAGCCTTCAAAGTCTCTCTCCTGTATGCAAGCCTATGTCAATGTCCTTAGAGAAATATAGGCCCAGGATTTCTCAGTTAACCCTACACAGGAAAGGATGTTGTAATGCTCCTTCCAGAACTCTTTAAGGGTTAAATCTGTATCTGAGACCATCTGGAAGCACAAGCAGCTGGCATTTGGATTGTAAGACTCTGTTCATAAATTAAAACTAAAATTCTTGTCTTAATCCAACTTTGTATGTCATGCCAGTCATTACTCGAGGGTCCACTGTACTTCTTAAATTAAGTAAGATTTATTTGTGTATCAGGCTCATGAAATACAGTTGTGGGTTGACTATAGACTCAAGAAACTGGGGCAGACTGATGTTTCTGAAGTTAATAATGCGTGTTTTGAAAACTGAAGGATAAATTATTTGGCAGTGTTCAAGCCAAACTAGTATCCTGGAGTAGATTTGCTGTTTTTATATTGATGATTTTATAGATACAACCCCATTTATAACCTTTCCTGCTTTCTCTCTCACTTTTTCATTTATAAAAAGGAGTTTTATTCATCAAATATACAGATACAACAAACAAGCCAGTGTCATAATACTAAGTGCTTTGAATACCATTTGTGGTTATAACATACAATTTTAAGAAATGTATCACTGGGTCTTAGCCCTTCAAGGCATCTTTTCAGGGAGAGATATAAATCTTGTTTTTATAATGAGTTGGTAGAGAGGAGAGTGTGAAGAACAAGGAAGGTCATTCCTTGGAGTCCATGAGGTTTAGTTTCAGGACCCTGGTGGATACCAAAATCGCACAGTACTCAAATCCTTTTTATAAAATGGTATAGTATTTGCATATAACCTACTCACATTCATGCATATAATTATAATCTGTAGATTACTTACAATACCTACTATAATGGAAATCCCATGTAAACAGTTGTTGAGTTGTTTGTGGAATAGTGACAAGAAATACGAGTCTGGACATGTTTGGTACACATACTTTGTTTTTGCCTGAATATTTTCAATCTGTGGTTGGTGGGATCCAGTGGTATAGAACCTATAGTAGTGATGGCAAATCTTTTAGAGCTTTTGATGATATGGCCTGCTGCAACATACGTAGCATAGGTTCACCACCACTGACAGAGAGAGCTGGCAACTGTATTCTCATTTTGGTTTGGATGTTTTGCATTGGAATTATTGAAGTTTGTGTGTTGAGAGTGCCTGCAAATCATTGTAAAGAGATGACATTTGTTTTTCTAACTGATGCAGCATTCTACAGTGGCACCTAAAACAGGAAGCAGAAATGTCTGGACACACTGTGATTTTCACATCCAGAACCCCCCGCCCCAAGGGAATAGTGAAATGCACATAGGGAGCATGCTGGCCCCACCTATACTAGGGTTTTGCTTTTCACACTGGTGGATTATGTCCAGCAAGACACAGTATTCATTGTGGAGCATCACGGAGCTTGTTAGGGTCATTATATGCTGCCACCCTCCCTCCCCAAACCCTCTCTGCAGCTTGCCCTCTATATTTCACTTGCTTAGTAGACTTTTTGAAAGCTGTATTTCTTTACTTACGGCAGCTCCAAAAGCAGGAGCTAAAGAACAGGTGCACTCCTGGAGTCCACCAAAGGCAGGGAATGTGGAACTACCACCAGAGTATAATTATTCTGAAATGTATCTAGACTAAACTTTCTTCCTGGGCACAAAGTGTTAACAGCCACCATGCACACTCCAAATTACAAAGAACAAATACAAGTTAAATCTAGGAAGTCATTTGCTGTTCGAATAATATGCCCTGTGGTTTTAGGGTGGTAATTCCCCATTCACAGCATAATTTATGTGTTACCCACTCTCTTTTTCCTGTAATAACAAAATTACTGTGCTAATCAGCTAGCCAGTTTTTTTTTTTTTAAATCAGGTAATTCATTTCTAAGTTGGAACTTGTTTCTCTTTAATCGGCCTTGTAATGTATTACAGACATCATTCTCAGCATTGGCTACAGCAGTGATTTAATGCTCGGTTTTTAATGACTCCTTCATTAATCCTGGTATTCTGGGATTTAACACTCACTGGCCTTTGACCAGTGGAAATGATGAAAACTTTGATTTCATGCATATTGGATAGCACTGGCTGTTGCTGGAGCCATGAATCTCGCCTCTGCAATGGCATGTGTGATTGAGAGTGCTGTGGATGGATGCATGCTCTCCCAGGTCATGTTCTGCCTCTGAGGAGGTGACCAGCTCAGGGTGACCTCTTTGTAGAACAGTTAGCTTAGAAATAAGAATCTGTACTGACCAGCTTCATCACCTGGACTTGTGAAGTCAAGCGTTCAATTCTTCACCTATTTCCTAAAAGGTGTTTTCTTTGAGAACACAAACCATAATATTTAACTTTTGAATTTTTTCCTTTTAATTGTTATAGGATTTTACAATAGGCAGACATCTTTAAAATTATCTCTTCTGCCTCCTTCATTTTGCACACAGGGCCAGTGAGTCAAGCAGGATTGACACAACCAAACCAGTGTTAATAATAATGAAAATTAACAACAACAGTGATTACCAGCACATACAAAGGCTTCCCATGTGCCAAGCGCGATCTAAATATAGTCATTCATGTTCTCCTTGCAGAAACTTCAGGAGGTAATATTGCACAGCAAGTCCAGTGCTCCACATAGCTTCTCTCTGGACCTCCTACTGCTGCTAAAAGCAGAGATGACAGTGTCGGTTGCTCTCCTTCCTCCTAATGGAAGCATCGTGAGTGTTCTTTGGAAGAGAGGGGACAGCTTATCTACTGGAGAGTCTTGTGGCCAGTGTTAATACCCTGAATAAATGCTAGGTTCTTTTTATCGTCAAAAATTATTGCCCAGGAGAGATGAAGTCACCTTTTGCTGAGTCTCCTCACAGAGGCTGTCACGTTGTAGAGTGCTTGCTCAGTTACTTCCTTCTGAACACTGGAATTTGCCTGAGACAGTGGAGCTCTGTGTAGGTCACATGCAGAATCCATAAGCACGAACTAAATGTTTTTTACATAAATGCAATTATCTCTATGAATATGACCCCCTAATTACAAATGTTGAGTATTTTGGGAAGTGACCTTTTGAAAGTCACCTTAAAGAGCAGTGCTTTTAAGGTAGTGATCGGCACACCTTTTCTATAAAGGGCTATGTAGTAAATATTTTCAACTCAGATCTGTATAGTCTTGATAGACCTCTTCAACTCTGCCATAAACAGTACACAAAAAATTGATGTACCTGTGTTCCAGGAAAGCTTTCATTACAAAAACAGGCAATGAGTTTGCGAACTCCTATTCTAGGGACTTAGGTTTTGAAGATATAAATGTATAATCTGTAGAACATACAATAAATTTTTTTAGATAGAGAAGATGAGAGAAAACTCCCTCAGAAAGTGGCTCTATGATATAACTTTTGTCTCATCAATATAAAGTTTTGCTTGTGTAAAATTTTTCTGACATGTAATGGTTTTGACAAAAAAAAACCTTGTATAGATTATTGGATATAAACAAATATTTGATGCACATAGATTCTAAGTTATACCTTCAAGATGAATAGGAAGTTTCATCCAGAAAGTTTTTTTTAGTAAATCTAGTTTTGCTATATATGCAAGTACATTTTCTTATTATCTTTTCTCTTGACCCCTGCCAAAAACTCAGTTTATGTGAAATGGCTGATTTGGGAAATAGTCTTTAGTATAGTCTGATGGCTCTTCACTTATCAATTTGTGCTGTCTCTAGGCCAGGCATTGGTCACTACTTCCTGGTTAGTGCTTCCAACCAAAATCTGCCCCCTTCCTGTCAGTTGTACCATTCTGGTTATTTGATCCCATGTGCATGCCTTTGCTTTTCTGGGTATCTCTTTCTCAGTCTTTGTTAATACAACCTGGACCTTGCTAGAACATTTTTAAATCTGTGCAATAGTAGAGTCTTCTTCCATTGGAGTTGTATCACTTAACTGCCCATTTAAATTTGATTCCTTTCTTGTATCATTCTCTCTTTTGTCACTCAACAGTTCAGTATTGACTTTTTTCTTTGTTTTATCCTATTGAAATTCTCAATCTGATCTACTACTACCCTGCACAGTGATTTTTGCTGGTCTAATAGAGACAGTTTATTTTTTACTTTGAGCAAGTTCTTTTTGAAATGCACCTGGAATAACAGCTGCATTCTTGCTCCTGAATAAAATGGGTTAGGAAAACTGCCTTGGCAAAACACCTGGACTGCAACAATTCCAAAATAAGATCCATCACCACTGGGATGGGACACTTTTACAGAGTGAGGGTAGACCTTGTGAATGAGGACACCAGTGAATTGGCCATACAGAAGTACTATTTGTATTTGTTAAATGTAAGAAATTAAATAATCCTTCATTATGCTAATTCTAGGTAACAGATGGTGGAAAGTTCTGCATCTCAACCACAGTATTCACCATGGGGGGAATAAGCTTGCACCCAGATCAGCAGGCAGGCAGGAATTCCCCTAGAGATAAAACACCACTGGTGACTACAGAAGTTTGTCCCTCTGAGGACTTCCACATATACACTGAATTCTTGAATTCCTCATTTATCTAAATATTCATGGCCATTGCCCTTTATGTTATAGGACCTTTTTCTTCCTATCTATAAAGAATTTGAGGTCGTTTCTCTCTATTTGGATAATTTAGGAAGATAAAGATTGGAAATGGGTTAGATAAATATTGCTCAAAGCATTGCTGAATTTGTTTTTTCTGTAAAAATAGATACCTCACAGATATCACAAACATTAATTTTCAGTTATAAGAAATGAACTTGAAATAAAATGAGAAACAGGAATTAATATGCTCTTTCTGTTGCTTCAGGTACAGGATTTTTTAAAAAAATGAGACCTGTGCCCTTTGGCTTCACATTTGCTACGAGTCAAGTCTTGATCTTCCTGGTTTTGTTCACTGTAAATGACTTTCCTTGGGTATTTTATTAAATCATGCCTTCACTTTTGTATGCTGATGATTGTCACCTTTTTACTTTTCTTTGCTTATCTCCACTCACAACTTCCACACGCCTACTTTTCATTTCTATTCCTATAGCCTACTCTCATCACAAAGACAACAGGCTTAATGCTAAAGTTAATAAAAAAATGGTTCAAACACAAGTATGCTCCAGAATCACCTATACAGCTTATTAAAACATACCCCAGGCAATGGGCTGAACCCAGCTTTTGTAGTAGTAGTTATTAGTTACAGTCATTGGCTCCCATTTGATTGTGTTCCTCTCATATTGAGGTTGGCCAGAAGTCAAGAAGCTAGACCACAGTCCTTTTGAAGAGTTGTCTGAGTTGACTGTACAGCTATAAGAATTGATCACTACTTATCCAGGGAGTAATTCCAGATGTGCTTTAAATGGGCATGGCCATTCAGGTTGGATGATTTGGCAAGTTTGATTATGAGCTATGATTAGAGTCCTATAACCATTTTAATTTGACCTCCCTAAAAGCTAGGGAGTGTCCATAGCTTTAGTTCTCTCCAGGAGTCATTTGATCCTGTCTTGGGGTCAGTTTTTATCATGAAGGTGGTGGGTTAGTTATTATGTTAAAGATTCCCACTCCCCCACCCCCCCATTACCATCATTGTACTTCAAACACTTAACTGCAGTCGCCTCCTGGCCATGGCTTTTTGTAATTGTAGGCTTGTCCTCAGGTTTTCTTAACCTCCTGCTGCTGGGATCATTTTCTGTAAATGCTGTTTTCACTACAACAGCTGCTTCAGACTTTCACAGCTATCTTCAGGCAAGCCCCTTACTCAATTATATTTCTCCTTATTGTCAACAATCTTTTCTCTTACTCTATAATAGAGAAAATATAGGCATGGGACACACATCTTTGACTTCTTCATCCCTAAACTTAGACGTTCTTCATGCTTGCTTTCTTGCCTCCATTTCAAACTAACTTTTTAAACTTAAATTTCTTGATTCTGGGATTTTTGGTCTCCTGAAGATTTGGGGCCATCACTTATCCAGTTTTTAATGATTCAGACTAATTTTTGAAGAAATCTTCCTTCAGTCCTCTATCCTAATTATATCTGCTTTTCTCTTTCTTGCTTCCTCTTCATAGCCATATTCATTAGAAGAATTGAGAGGTATTTTATTGTGTCCACTTGCCGTACATCCCTTTACCCTGGCTTTGACCCTTCCACATCATTCATCGTTGCATCCATCAAAGTCACTCCTCAGCCATATTTTTCTTTGGCCTGTGTCCAGTATATGATACGTATCCCTACCCTTTTGGAATGTTTTTCTTTTTTCTTGATCCACCACTTTCCTGGATTTCTTTCTGCAACTAATTGTTTCTCTGTGTGCTTTGAGTGCTCCTTAAATATTTGTGCTTCCTAGACTTTTGTCCTCGTTCCACCTCTTAGCTCATCCCAGTTTCCTTGAGTGATTTCATTCATCCTATGGCTTCATCTTCATAGCTACACAAGCTGCTGATTCCTTTGTCCATGTCTCTATCCCATGATTTCCTACCAGGCTTCCCATCAGCCTTCACCTGCCGACTAGACATCATCCCTGAGCTACTGAAGCACAGTTGGCTAAAAACGAGTTCACAGTCTCCTTCAGAAGCTGTTCTTTCAGGGTCAGGGATGTAGCTCAGTGACGCCACACCTGTCTGTCAAGCGCAAGGTCCTGAGTTCGATCTTAGGTATGGGGGTGGTGTTCTCTCACCCAGAAGATTCCACTGTGCTTGATGGTAGCACCACTCAGTCTTTCAGTCCACAGGTTAAGGTTTCTTCTCCCCTCACTCACTTCCTGCATCTCCAGATCATTCCATCCTTCTCTTCTTCCTGCCTAGTTTATTCTCTTAGCATGGAATTACACAACACCCTCCATACTGGCCTTTCTATTTCTAGTTTTATCCTTTTCTATCCATTTTCCATGAGACTGTTATGATTTGCTTTCTGAAACACCAATCTGATTATTATCTTTTTACTTAAAACTCTCCATTTATCATCACAGCCTTTAGGAGTATATAATCCCATGATCTGGCCCTTGCATATCCTTCCATGTTTATATTTTACATTTACCTGTTCTCTTCTATCCTTTCTGTAAAAGAAAAACAAACTTAAAACTCACCATTCTTACAAGGTATGGCAGTGCATGCCAGTAATCCCAGCTACTCAGGAGGTTGAGGTAGGAAAATCACAAATTTGAGGCAAGACTGGACAACTTAGCAAGACACTGTCTCAAAATGGATAGGGATGTAGGTTAGTGCCAAAGTTTTTGCCTGGCATGTGTGAGGTCCTGGCTTAATCCCCAGTACTAGGAAGAGGAAAAAAAGAAAAAAGCACCTCACTGTCCTTGAAGTCAGTGTTCTCCTTCTGCCCACATGCATTTCTCCTGGCTGGCTCCTGCCCACCCTTCAGCACTTTCCTTCCTAGGAAAGTGTTCACTTAGGTTCCCTGTCACACCACTCATTCTTCCCAGAAGCTTTCACTGTCTTGTAATAAAACTGATAGCACTTATAACACGTCAAGACCACCCCCCCATTCCTGCTTTTCTCACCTTGTAGATAGTCTTTGAGTTAACACATGCTCAGATATTTTCTGTGGCTCCCCATAGGTTATTTCATTTCTAGGCTCAGCTGAGTTAGGCCTGAAATGAGAATATCTTATGCCTTTTGTGGCATCATTTAGAACTTTTGAGCCTTACCTAGGACCCTAGAGGTCCTTCAGGTTAATCCCCTTAGTATGATAGACTAGAAAAGTATGACTTGAAAGGTAAATATCTTTTCACAAGTTTTATCTAATTAAAGCCAGAATTGAATTAGGAATTTTATGATTCCAAATGTAAATGAGAATCTATTGTGCATGCCATTGCTGAAGTGCTCCTTTTTCTCAGGCTACTTGATCATGATATAATCATTTTACTTTTGTACTTTTTCTATTTAACAGATTATTTATTGAGTGAGTACATGAATTGCCTGGCACTGTTCTTGGCCCTGGGGATAAAGTAGTGAATATACTTCAGAAGGGAAACATTTTGTTGTTGTTATTTTATCTTACAGTATTTCCACTAGAGAAAAAAACAAATAAAACAATGAAAATATATAGATAGTAAAAGATTCTGTAGTAGCCAGATGTGATGGCTCACACCTGTAATCTCAATACTCTGGACACTGAGGCATGAAGATCACCCCAAGTTCAAGACCATCCTGGATTATATAGTGAGTTCAAGGTCAGCCTAGTCTATAGAGTGAGACCCTTTCTCCAAAAAGTTACTGTAGGAAAAAAATAAAGTTAAGTAAGGAAAGAGGAAGGGGAGAATTTTTCAGTAGCATTGTGAGAAGGCATAAGTAACAAAATCACTGGAGCTAGAGAGCTAGCAGCATGAAGGCAGTGGGAACACCAAAGACCAAGGTCTCATGCTGCAAGGAGGCTTGGATAGAGAAAAAGGCTTTGTGGCCAGAGCAGAGAAAGCAAAGGTGAGTGGTGAGAGATGAGCCAAGGAGGTAGAGAAGGAAGGCAACAGACAATGGAGGCTCTGTTGGCCACTATAATTACTTGGGTTTTAATCTAGAACGAGATGCAAGCCTTTATAGAGTTCTGAGAAGAGTGATGCCAAGTTCTACTGACATTTCATCTTCAGATATTTATTTTGGCTAAGAATCATTCTGATTCTTCTGGTAGAGAACAGGATTTCTTGGTTCTGCTATGCATTTCTTCTCTTGGAAAATTCAAATCCTGTCGTCTTTAAAAAAAACCTTTTTGACAGAATTATAGGTGGACAAAAGTTGCAGTAGTGGTAGAGATAGGACCAAACCTTCTCCCAGTTTCCACTGTTGGGTCTCACTTGCATAATTATAGTGAATATCAAAACCAGAAATTTGGCATTGGAATAATGTGCGTTATGTTTCTATGCCACTCTAATGTCTGTTAGTTCCTATTTACTGTGATCAAGATAGAAAACTATCCAGTCATCTCAAAGATCTCCTTATGCTGCTTCTCCTACCTTTAACTCTCCCATTATCTCTGGCAACTATTAATATATTTCCATCTCCATAATTTTGTCCATTTCAAGAATGTTATATAGAACTGAATGTGTTGGTACATACCTATAATCCAAAACGCAGGAGGCTAAGTCAGGAGGATTGTAGAGTTTGGGGCCAGCCTGGGCTGCCTGGAAAGTTTAAGACCATCGTGGACTACATAATGGAACCTTGTCTCAAAAAAAAAGCAAAACAAAACAAAAAGTCATTAGTATGCAATTTCCCTGAGATTGACTTTTTTCATTGAGCACAATGCCCTTGAAATCCATCACAGTCATTGCTTATATCGATATTCATTCCTGTTGACATTTTTCTACTCTGTTTATGAAGTAGAGAGCAGGCTGTCATGGTGAGAGGATATCTTTTTTATGACTTCAGGCCTGATTTTAGTCCAAGTTTTGTCATTTTTTAAAAATGTCTTTATATCTCAGTTTAGCCATCTGTAAAATAAAGAAATTGGAGTAGACTATTAAGGTCTTTTCAGCAATAATGGCCTTGCTATGTAATGAAGTTTATCTGCCCTCCTAGTACTGACTGCAGTAATCTCCCATAGTCCTTAGTATATTGTTAAGCTCATAATCACTACTCAACAAGCATATCATAATGGTTATATTGACATATTGCTGCTACTTACATTTTTCAAGTGTAAGCTTGATAGGCCAAAGTAATACTTGACAAACTACATAAATATGAAGATGAGTCTGATTTTTCAATATGCTTATTGCTAAGATATAAGTAAATCTCCTAGTTGACATCATATATTGAGCTGCAGCAATACAAGAAATGTGACAAATTGCTCTTAAATGTCAGTGCTACTCTTGAAGGCAATTCTTCATTCTGGAATCAGTTCTTTGAGCACATTCTTGCTAATGAGCTAAATTAGCTTGTTGCCGATGACAAAAGTACTTAGCCAAAGTAAAAAGTACTAGCCAGCAAAGAATCTTGAGAGTTTAAGCGTTTCTTAGTGGAGGATATATTATATCTCTTTTCATTTGCTCATCCCTTCTTCCCCTTTGTTATACTACAGAGCATTTGGGTAATTTATTGTCTTACACAAGTGGTGGATATTTAAAAAGTTGAAGAAAATATTTTCTCATAAATGTTCTAAGCAGCCTCGTCCTCCCACCCTTTACCAGCATCGTGTGAGCAGTGGATAGGGCCCTTGGAGTCCCTAGTGGAATCTTTTAAAACAAATTCTTCCTGCTGCCACACTTCTCTGCAACCCAGTTGTATAAACCCTAAACTATGTTAGTGATGATCAAGTTGACCTTGCATATGATAAAGTGTTGTAAAAGACAAGAATAAATGGATGGCTAGGGCTTTAGCTTAGTGGTTCTGCTCCCTGCCTCATAAGCGCAAGGTCTCGAGTTTGATCCCTGTTACTCCCCTCAAAACAAAACAAAAAAACAAAGAATAGACGGATGACACTATATCAAATATGTGCTCCATTACCATCAGTAATCCAAGTTTATGTTTAAAGATTGATTGTAATATCTGAGCTGGAAGGTATTTCATAGAACCTTTAGACCTACCCTCTCCTTTGATAAGTCTGGAAACTGGCAGAAGCTCAGTGCATGTTTATGAGGTAAAAGAGCTTGACAGAGAGTTGAGGTAAGGGCCCAGTCCTGCCTCACTACTCTGCCTCACTGGTTTTATGACACAAACTCATACTTACTCTCTCTGGCCACAGAGGCCTGGAGGAAACTCGAAACATTACATAGTTCTCACTGTGGAAGAATGAGTATCAGTACTGTGTGCGATTTCTTTGTTTTCTTACTGTGGGTGATTATTTGTAATATTCCTCTTGCCACATGCATTTCTGTGTTGTCTCTCTCTTTTTTTTTTTTTTTGAGAAAGGGTCTTGCTTTGTTGTCCAGGCTGTCCTTAAGCTCCCTAAACAGCCCAGTCTGCCCACAAACTGATGGTGATTCTCCTGACTCAACCTCCCCAATATTGGGATTACAGGTGTGCACCATCATGCCTAGCTATTTTTTATATTTTAGATAGGGATTTTTCCCTCCCAGATTATCTCATATCAAGAGATATATTAAACCCTCCTTTAAGAACAACTCTGCCACACTATAAAAGTCTTTTTAGAAAATTGTTTTCCTCCTGTGTGATTTTTAGAAAATAAACAAAATAAGCGAAGGTAAAATCTAATACGGTTTAGTGCCCACAGCTGTGAAATTGTTTTACCTGGTAAGCAGTTTATTGCCAATGATTTGTTTTACCTATTAAGAACATAGATATAGGGGGCTGGGGATTTAGCTTAGTAGTTCTGCCGCCTGCCTCACAAGGCATAAGGTCCAGAGTTCAAACCCCGGTACCAAAAAAAAAAAAAAAAAAAAAAAAAA
>NW_022900916.1:38906882-38935719 GCF_012274545.1 Fukomys damarensis | reverse complement strand
AAAAAAAAAAAAAAAAAAAGAACATAGATGTAGTTGGGCATCATTTTTGCTTATGAACTTAGCAAAAATAGATCTTCTCATTTCCTTTGTTCATTTATTCTTATATGCATCTATAATTAATCTCTTTGCCTGAATACCATTCCCTCCCTCTATCCACTTTAAGATATCTTCTTTTCATATATTCCATACTATAATATGTTGTTCTTGAATTTTTCTTCACTGTCTTTCATTTGAGTTAACCAAGGGGCATGTCCTCAGAACTGTCCTAACTTTATCATTAATCTCCTGCCCTTTTGTATTTTCTCAGGAATGTGGTTGGAATTGTAGGGTTCCAGGTGGATTGAGGACCCTCACAGATTCAGGTGTTCAGCAAGAAAGCACATCATGGTCCTTACTCAGAGTCGTGAGGTCAAAGTGGAAGATAAGAGTCTTTCCCTCTTCGCCACTTCCCAGTGCCTGAGGAAGGGCATATGATTTTAAGTGCTGCCCATGTACTTCTGTCATCAGAATAGGAATCAGGGACTCTGGGGCAGATGGAATAGGTATGGCCTTTGCTACCCTTACAGGCTTCCTGAAGCCTTAATTTATCACCTACCTCTTACCCCGGGCCTCAGTTCCCATGTCTTCTACTCTATAGGAAAAGTGTGGCCTGTGTAACCCATGTTTAGGGGCTTTTCATTTTTAAACTCTTGGGAATGAATCCTCATTACATGAGGATTTATATGAATCCCCATACAAAAGTCAGTTAAATCTTTAACAGTTAGTTACTTTTGGTTGCCAGGAGCAGCACTGACTGGCTACCCGACCCCCCAAAGTTAATATGGTAAACTTGTTATATCCATGTAAATATCTGACTGTTAAATGGTGTTTTAGTTTGTTCATTTGTTTATACCAGGGCTAAACTATATCTGCAGCCTTTCTTTTTTTTTCCCCTTGGGTACCTGGGATTAAACTTGGGACCTTGTGCTTTAGAGACAGGCAGTGGAATTGCCAAGCTAAATCTCCAGCCCTCCAGCCATTTTTATTTTGAGGCATGTTCTCACTAAGTTACCCATGTGAGATTTAAACTTGCAGTCCTCCTTCCTCAGCTTCCTAGAGTGTTGGGATTATAGACGTGCGCCACTGAACCAGGTTCAAACATGTATTTAAAGACCTACTATGCACAAAAGTGTGGAAAGACAACAATAACTAAGAGCCCCACTTAGGTCTTGGATAATGGTAAGGCAAAGAAAGCACTCATGATGCCTGTACAGACTCAGTCATACTGCACACCATCACTGAGAGATATTGAGAGTATTTTCCCCTGATAACTGTATCCACACTCGTATGTATCACATACACACTTTTGCTTGCTCACCATACATTCTATTACTGAGCTGTACTCCTTGCCCCAACACATTGCTCTTTTATGAAATTTTATTTTTCCAAGGAAAGGGGAGTAGAGATAATGAGGGATGAAGGTAGCATACCTATGTTTACAATAAGTATTTCTCCTTGGTGTTCTTGTATATATTAAGAGAAAAAGAGAAGTCATCAGACATTTCTAAATCATTCATCCCTCAAATAGGTCCTCTGAATTCCCAGATGGCAGGCAAATTATTGTAATTAAATGTTTAATATATATTTTAGTGAGTATATTAGCATTAGGTGGTCAAATTTATAATATGACTGGATAGATTATTTTAATGTGCTAATACATTTTTAATGCATTAAGGGCATCTTAGATAATTCATGTGCACATTATATTTATTCTTGTTTTATGGAATTTTAAAGGAGGGCAGTGTAATAAAGGGAAATGGGCTGAGACCCAGAAGGCTCTTAGATTTCCATTGTGATGGTGTCATTCTGTTTTTCTCATTTACATTTTTTTTTTTTTTTTAGTTTCTCTCTGGATATGTCTTCATCTCTGTATGAAAGTATTTGGATTAGTTTATCTCTGTGGACTCCTTTTGCTCAAAAATTGTATGACTCAGTTAGTTATTACTTTGTTTTCATCCCACAGCCCACAGAACCCCTTGGGAACTTGGTGAGTGAAGTCAGTCTGCTAGCCAATAAATATTTATTGAGTGCCTACTAAGTGTGTGGCTCTTCTTGGACCAGTAGGGAATACAATCTAAGTGGTTGGTAAAACAAGATACATACACAAAGGAAGATAGCAGTACTCAGCAGTAGCAGATAAGTACCAATTGAGCATGCAGCCAGAGGCCTAGGTGTGGCACGAGTACCAGGTTTGAGAGGCCAAGAAGTGGACTGCGTGGGCCAAGGCAAAAATCCAAAAGGGCCTTCGTGGAGCATGGCTGGAGAAGCTTGTGTGGTCTGCATTGCAGGATGCCTTGAAGAGTGGTTACCCATCCATCACATGTGGCACTTTTCAGTCAGCAAGAAACCAAATTCTGATTGTGGCCACTTACAACAGGACTACTTGCCACAAGTGTAAAGTGGCCTACACTTTTGGAGAAGCAAAAGGCAGTAATGCCTCTATATTGATAGAAGGATTAGGTATTGTGTGTTAAAATACCCAACCTATAGTAGACATCTGTAGGTGCTTGTTTAATGTAAAATTATCTTTTAGTGAGAATGATGAAAGAATTGTGTCATCAGACATAGGTAGGGCTTGCACAGGGTGGATAGCACAATTCTAAGCACTCAGAAGTGCCACCTTTTACTCCTACCCTTGGTCACCTTTCTGATGGGCCACAGCTCTTATCACTTACAAGTGGTGCAGCCTTCTTGTGCTTCTGGCTTCTTGTTTGTGAAGCAGGGATGGTATTTGCCATGCTATCAATTTTTTTGAAGATAAAATAAGTTAAATGCAAAGCATTTAGAAGAGTGCACCATGGTGGTGTCCCTGTCCTTCTACTTTCTCCCTGGCACCCCTCTCCTCTATTCTCTATCCTCTACCCATCTCCCTGCCCCACCTCTTCTTTCCATTTCCTTCCTCCATTGTCATTTCACAGATAATAAGTTAACATTTGTCTTTATCGGACACTTTCCAGCAGGTTATCGGTGGTGGGGTGATGGGGTTTGATATGCAGACTGCTTGCCAGCCTAATGCTTGAAGAGAATGAAAGGGACAGTGTTTGGGATCGGTCCCATTACAGTGAGAACAGGTAGAGGGAGGCTGTATAAACCATATGTGAGGTAGTGGAACCCTCATCTGGGATAGTGAAAGGGAATGGAAAAAACAGGCATGAGAGAAAGAAGCCATGTGGGTTTGAGGTGTGAGATTTTATTGTGGAATGAAAGCATTGTCAAGCGTGGGTAACTGAATAGGATGGTCCTGCTGATAGGACTGTTGGGAGCACAAGCTGATTTGGTAGGATTTGGAAAAGCTTTAATCTAGGGAAGTGAGTTTTATTTTTGAAATGCTGAGTTTTATGTGATGATGGATTGTGCAAATTCGTATGTCCTGCAAATAGTTGGTAATATGAATGCCTGACATATTTAGCAAAAAGTGGACTGGTTTGGCTGGATTGGAAGCGTATGTTTGTTAGATCATTTACCTTCTTCAAGCTAGATCTGGCATTTAATTGGTGTTCTTATTGTTTATGAAGGATGTCTTTCTCTCCTGCAGTAAAAAAAAAGCACATTTCTTCTGCAGAGGGAATGTCTCACTGGGGGACATTACCCTGTGTTTTGCTATAGAGTGAGAGTCAGACTCGCCTATGCCATTTCCTTCTGTGAAAAAGATATTTTTTCTTCACTGTTTATCTTTTATGATTTTGACAGTTGAGGATGAAGTGAAATATCCAATATTTGTAGATGGGCATTGTTTTATTACCATTTATTTTTAATATGCCCCTTACACTTCGTCAGCACTCATCGCTGTCCTGACTGCTCCAGATGTTTTGCTGACTTGGAAGTACACTGGTACCCGGAGAGGAACTGGCATAATGGAGTATAATACTAGTTTCACTTGTCTCATAAAGCCATAACCATGATATTGCTGAATAAATGAATCTATGAAATAAGAGGTGGCAATAAGATTACAGTACTGCAGAAATCCTGGGGGCAGAATAAAATTGACTATTTACTAAGCATAACTATTCGATGTTATACTTCTTCCCCTTCTTTGTCTAAATCACTTTGACCCATATTTTCAGGCTCTACTCTCCTCTAGCCAGATTTATGAAGTAAGGTAGATGTTTAATTCTGTTTCCATCTATATTTTTGTCTTATTTTCCTCTGTCAGTTGTTCTTTCAGGAAATTGAGTTAGGTGTGCGCATTTAGGTAGGTGGGATCTTAATGGAAATAAGGTCATGGACATGGTTTGGCTCAGAGGTGCCTTGGAGTAGAGAATTAACAATTCTGCCATGGTGAATATGAAGGGACAGCTCTTTAACACTCAAGTCCCTGGATATCTTTGGTTTTATTCCTTTTCTTCCCAGTCTGAAAGGTATACTCAGAGCTCAGTGGGGTGTGGTTCTGAAGCTGGAGGGACTTTCGTTGCCACTCAGCTGTAAGCTTGTTATTAATCATGAGGTTGGGATAAGTATATACTATAGGAATATTAGGATTTATCTCATCTGTCTGCAAAGCAATAATATTGTATAGAATGGCTTTCTCTCCGTGTCTGTCTGCCTCTCTCCTTTTTTTTCTCCCTTTTTCTTTGCTCTTCTTAACTTCTTTTTGAGTTCTTCAGACAGGATTAAGTCCATATCAATCTTGACTGTTTCCTTTTCACATCTGCCTCCCCCTGAGGAAGACTGGTACTTGACTTACTTCTTTGTTCCATTCCATACCTGCCCATGCAAGAGTCTGACTCTTTGAGATCTTGCTCTTACCTCATGCTACTATATAACCACAGCTGGGCTGGGGGGTTGGTCAAAGGCAGACACATGGCTCTCAGAGCTCAGAGCAAGGATGCTGTGCCCCAAGACTTTCTAGGCCTTAATACAGCCCTTTATAATCTTTGATTTTCCCCTCACTTCACCCTACTTACCAAAGCCTGGCCAGGAGCACAGAAGCGTTTGAATCTTCCTCTTTGTTTTCAATCAGCATCGTGAATGCTGGGAAAATCTCTAGCCATTCTTCCCATCCTCTGTGGCTATCTTGCTGACAACACTTGTTAAATGGAAAAAGGAGCCATTCAGTGTAAAAAGAATTTAAAAATCAATTTCAGAACTACATAAGTTTAGGGGGAGAGTAAAAAATAGGGAAAATGGGAGATTTAATAAATGCATAAGTTGTTGATGCTTCCGAAACAGAATCTGTTGTTTACAGCAACTGTTTGGTTATGTGAGATGTCCCTCCTGGCTGTCTGTAAAACAGAAAAGGGGGCCAAAAAGTCAATTCATTCGGTGAAGACTGAGGGGCTCAAAGACATCAGGTGAGAGATGTACAGAGTGAGTCCTTGGAGATGTTGTCAAACTAGCTTTTGGAAACTCTCTGCTTTGTAGGCTTTTTTTGCATTTGATGCATGACCAGAAAATAATCACTTTAAAAGATATTTTTTCATTGCCCATTGTCCCTAGGCTTTTCATGTAGAACTTTGCTCTTATCCTTTATTAAGCATATTTTGTCAGTTTATCAAAGCCAATTCTGTTGCAAGACTGAAATTGTTAGGTTCCTAATGCCAACAACATGGTTATTAGAAAGGTCTTAGTGTGAACTTGCAGAGATCTGAAGGGAGCCTGGCACTGGGCCTGTGAGCATTTGGGTGTTTTTCCTATTTGCTGTGTTTTGTGGTGGGAGTGCAAGAAAATTGTTTTCCACGCATCTGAGCTTTTTGCCTTCTTGTTGAAACCTGTAGTGACTTTTCCTTCCTACTTGCCTCTAACTTGGTTGCAAAGAAAGTTACCAGCATTCTAGAGCTTCCCTCATAAATCAGTTCCATAGTAGAGCATTGTCTGAACAGCTGATTAGAAGTAAGATCAGCCATTTTGTAAATCCGAAATCAGTATTGGAGCTCTTTCAACTGGGGATTTCCATCCTGGCACTTGTTAAGCTGCCTATATTTGTGACAAATGTATAACCAATATGTGCAAGAGGCAGAGGCAGTTTCCCAGCAGTAAGACGTCAGAACCTGCTTTATGTCTCACAGGAAACAAGCATAGTGTGCATTTTGTGCTGAGATTATAAAGTTTAACCACAAAGCCTGGAAATTATTGTACAGAATTTGTATGGTCATTGTGCATGTGTGTGAAGGCATGCATATGTCTGAGCTACATCTCACTATAGATGAAGTTACGAATATATTGAGCTATTAATTATTATTCAATCCTTTGTTTTAACCTTGATTAAAGTATATTACGGAAGCATTTCTTTATGGGTTCACTTTATTCTGGTTATATGTCCACATATATTTGCCTTAAAGAAAATATTCTGCTTTTATAATCTCCAGGGATACCTCAATGACTGATAAAATGTAGGTGGTTTTTAAGTGGAAAATGTTAAGCTCAAAGACCTAGATAAAGATCTATGAGCCTGAGTCTCTTGAGTTATCCCTTATCCTTTTCAGATGGAGAAGGAAGGGATGGGCGTGCAGGGCTGTGCTATGTTATTATTCCCTGGGCCCTCTCCTGATATCTTTATCCACTTAGCCTAGGTTGTTTTATCATGTAGTGTCTTCTCTTTGAGTTAGCTCCACTTATCGACACCAAATCGTGGAAGTCACAGAATATATATATATATGGGGAAGGTTTTATTTTTTATTCCCTCTGTTGAACTATGCATTGCCTTTGACTGCAAGTATAATCATAAGGCAAATGCATAACATCTCATCACACTGTTCTCTTAACAGGAAGTAACACCCTTGAGAAGCTCCCTTTTCTTTCATTGTTTGGCTCTTTGGAAAGTTAGTAGTGGTTGATGTTTATAGATGCATGGAAACACTTCTGTTTTATAGTACTTAGGGCAGATCAGAGGGCTAGTCTGACTTAGATGTGAGAATCTAGTAGGAAGATAAAGGGAGAGCGGCACAGAGCCAGTACATTGGAGCCTGGGTATCCACTCAGGAGGAGGTGACAGTAGTGATACAAGATTGGCCCATATTTGGGAGGATTTAACCTCTAAGTTAAAAGTACTCAGATAAGCCCTTTCACTGTTAGAGGAGTTACGGATAGGGAAGGGAGGAAAACTGTACTGAATTGGGATTGTAGGTACCTGTGTTACTAACTCATGGTATACTGATTCAAGTACTCCAAGAAGCAGATACCAAGATGGACTAGATGTGTAAGACATCAATTGAAGATTCCTCTGAGGGAAAATAGGAGGTGGGCTGTGGAAGGCTGGGAAAGTCATCAGACCATGATGAAGATAAACTCCTGTGGAGAAGGGCACAGGTGGAGGAGGGTGGTTAGGAGAAGTCTAAACTGCCAGGCAGTTCTAAAGACAGTTCCCTTAAATGTGATACTCAGATGTACTGTAGTTTGAATGTATCACCTCAGGTGTGCATGCTGGAAGCTTAATTCCCAATGCAACAGTGTAGGAGGTGGTGTCTAGTCAGAGGGGATTAGATCCTAAAGGCAGAGCCCTTATGAATGTATGATCATTCCCATGTATTAACCTGGGAACAGGCAGTTATCATCAGAACCTTCTCTTCTCTTCTCTCTTCCCTCCCTTCTCCTCCCCTCATTGAGACACGGTCTTGCTGTATACTTCAGGCTGGCCTTGAACTCACTATGTACCCCAGACTGGCCTCTGATTCTTGGGGATCTTCCTTCCTCAGCCTCCCAAGGGTTGGGATTATATGCATCAGGCCTGTCTCAGAGCAGTGTCTTTAAAATTGAATCTAGTCCCTTTTGCTTTGTCTTTCATATGTTCACTTGCCCTTTCAGCAATTTATGGTATAGTAGGACCCTGTCTCAAAAACAAAACAATGATATAATACAAAGAGTCTTGTCAGATACCAGCACCATATTCTATCTAGGCCAGTGGTAGTGAACCTGAAGCAGTCATGCGGCAGCTGGCGCACAGAGCCCTCTCTGCTGGTACACAAGCCAGGTTGCCCCAGCCAAGGTTTGATAAATTATTATCATGCATACAACAGGAAAGATCACATTATGTGTTCAAAAGCTCGCCAAATACAAACTTTTACCTTTCAATAAAAAGTTAATTGTTTCATTGAAAGCTCTGTTACTGTGTTCTTCTTTTAAAACAAAAGATATTAATGTCTGGGTTGTCTTTTCTAAACTAAAACATCACTATTCAGGTTTAAATGCAGAGTTGACACTTTGCAATAATAAGTGTATTTTGGGTTGCAGTTTGGGCTTTCAGTCTCTAAAAGGTTCACCATCTCGATCGCTGCCCTGTAACTTCTTGGCTTCTAGAACCATGAGCCAAACAAAACCCTTTCCCCCAATCCAGTCTCACATATTCTATTAGAGGGGCAGAAAATGGATGGAGACAGTCCTCAAGTCCACACTGCCCATCAGAGGAGTCCCGTGTCTCCTGTAGGTCTGCCTTAGTAGCTCTGCTGACTCAGTTATTGGCTTGAAGCAGCTGGTGGGAAGCACAGCCTCAGCTGAAATAGTAGTGATGGATTCCAGAGCACAGCAGCTGAAATCCGTCCGTTGTGCTTCCTATAGTCAGAGATCCAAGAGGAATGTTTTCACAATAGCCATATAATTTTCAACAGTTTTAGATAGATATAGAAATTAAAGTATAGAGATTAATGTAGATAAAAATGTAGCCTCCTTAGATAAATGACTAAATCCAGAGCTGGGAAAGACAGTGCATAATAAGCCTGGAACATGCTGGGCCAGAAAACAAGGGAAAATTCAAAAAATGGTAGGGGACTTGTCCACATGCACTGAAGCCAGCTTGTCTCTGCTCCCACTGGCCAAGTGGGGAACAGTGTGCACATCAAAATAGAGAACAGTAGTAATGGATTACAAACAAGCCTTTGGGTAAAATGATCTCTCATGAATCCATCGCAATATGTATACAACAAAATAAATGAACAACTTGGGAGTTTGGTAAAAGATAAAAATTACAAAGTATTTCCTTGTGAAGTACCTATTAATTACAAAGAGGAAAAATGTGACTGTACAGTAGAGAAGCCTGGTAGGTACGACCCTAATCAAGTAATCAAAAGTAAAATTATAAATCACTGTATAACTTAAATCTGATCATTAAGAAACAGATAAACCAGGGCTGGGGATTTAGCTCAGTGGTTCCGGCACCTGCTTCGCAAGTTCAAGGGCCCGAGTTCAATCCCTGGTACCAAGAAAAAAAGAAACAGATAAACCAAAATAATTGGCTTATAGTCTCCAAAAGGATCAGGGTCATGTAAGTCAAAGAAAGGCAGAGAAATGGCTCCAGGTTAAAGAGATTTGACAGCTAAATGGAACACCCGATTCTGAACTACAGTAGTCCCCCTTTTCCTGTATTTTCAGATATATGTGGTCAACCTCAGTGTAAAAAAATGTTAAATGAAAAAAGTAATTCATGAATTTTAGATTATACATTGTTAGTATCATGATAAACTTTAATACCATCCTGTCTAGGACATGAGTCGTCCCTTTATCCATATACTCTATACTGTACATGGACGCTCCATCTGGCAGCAGTCTTGGTTTTCAGATTATCATGGTATTGCGGTGTTTGTGTTCAGGTAACCAGTTGTTTTAATAATGGCCCCAAAGAGCAAGAATCATGATTCTAATAATTCAGATATGCAAAAGAGAAGCTGTCACATGTACTTTTAAGTGAAAAAGTGCAAGGAAATATTATTGTGTTTTTGTTTTGTTTTTGTATATAGTGCAGCCTGGCCTTGATCCTCCTGCCTCAGCCTCCAAAGCTCGGGGGATTAGATGTGTGTACTACCTCGCCTGGTTTTAAGATGAAATTTTGAAAGAACATTCACATAATTGTTACTGTAGTATATGTTATCATTGTTCTGTTAATCATTAGTTACTGTTAATTCCTTACTCTACCTAATGTACAAAGTCAACTGTATCATAGGTAATATATGTATTAGAAAACAAACAAAAACCTGAAAGTACAGCACTCCCTAAAAGTACAATCATCTGTGGATTATTTTGGGATTTGTTCTAAGAAGCCCAACAGATACAAAAAAACCATGGATGCTCAAGTCCCTTACATAAATTGTCCCAGTATTTGCACATAATGTATGCACATCCTCTCATGTACTTTAAATCTTCTCCAGATCTATACTATGCAAGTAGTTGTTACTCTGCATTGTTTAAAAAATGACAGAAAATATTTGTACATCCTCAGTATAAATAGAACTTTATGTGTGTGAATATTTTCAACACAGGGCTAGTTGAATTCATGGATGTTGACCCACAGATACAGAGGGCTGGTTAAATGTGGGATTATTACTGTCCTCGGTTTCAGATGCCCACTGGTAATCTTAGAACGTAACTCAGAAATAATAGTGGGCTGCTACTGCAGGTCCTTTTTCCTTCTTTCTAAGTATTTCCTTAGAACATTTAGTTTGTTGTTTAGATTGTAGTAATGAGTCTGTTAACTTTTGGAATATGTAGGAAAATGGCTTGGAAATGAACACTGAAAAAATATTGAGAGGTGAGGGTACAACAGGTAAGCCCATTCTGAAATGATCCAAAAAAATGGGATGTATTGCTTGTATGGTATGAAAATTACATCATAGTGTGTCTCTTTTTGTTTGACTTGGTTTGAGTTTTTTGAAACTCAAGAGTGTCACTATGAAGCCTAGGCTGGCCTCAAACTTACAATCCTCCTGCCTCAGCCCCCAAGTGCTAGGATAACAACCATGCCCCCCCCCCATTCACTTGAAATTTTACTTTTTAAGATTCTACTCTCTTGTACACCTTTTCTCCATGAACAAAAGACCTGATGATGTCAAGATTGTCTTATAGTGGAAAAATATGATCTTAGTATAACCTGTTGCTATATGGAAAGGAGTGGGAAGGGGAAATGCCAACTACTTGTAGAATTTTTGACAAAGCTATCTTGGGAGACCAGTGCTGTTTGTGTTTCTGTCAAGAACTCTTCATGATGCCCATGGAAGTATTCATTTTTAATAGAACCCTCTATTTTTCTGCATTTGGAGAAGCACTTCAATCCCTACACTATTCCAACTAACACAGAGAATGATGACTTACTTTTAGACCTCCAAAGCTGTTAGGTCCCTTTTTACATACTGATTATGAATTATCCAGCTGTGTCAGACATGTGTAATTGGGACAGAATTACTGATACATTCAAGAAAGCAGAACTTACAAATTTGTGTAAAGCAACATGATGTCATGACACACAATTTAATGTTATCTTTTCTTACTGGGCAGCTGATCAACACACTAGTGTTAGGTTCTGAGCCATCTTTAGCCAGAAGAAAATCTCCTGACCTTTCATTAGCAGCCAAAAAAAAAATAAAAAAAAAAGAATGAATGAATGAGACTGAAGTACATGGATCTAGGCTAATTCCATTTTCACTGTCTCCTACTCGCTTTTTAAATTGCAGTCTGGGATAATGGGGAGGAGAACGACAAAAGCAGTGAAAGCATGTAGAAACTTATTGTCCTTGTTTCTATGCTGGGCAAACTTGACTAGAAAAATATGTCCTATTATTATATTTACAAAATGATGAGGTTTTTTTTCTTATACTTAAAAGAATATCTGAGAAATTTTTCTGGATGTTTTAAAGCAAAAGTAAAATAAATTGCTATAATTGCCACATTAACAAAATCATTCTTACCCTAAATGAGCTAAATAATTCCACTCAGAAGATATTTATTGTCTTCCTTGTACAAAGTAGGTGCTGGGAATCTTAAATAAAATGTGACCCCTCTCCTAGCAGAGCTTGTCACTCAGCAGGGAAGACAGATACTAAGTTGATAGTTGCAGTACTATTGCTCAGTAATTTATGATGCTTTTTTCAGGCAGGTGTACCATGAAAAGAATATGTGTGTCTCTCACATGCCTGGGATATAGTAAGTGCCCAATAATGAAGTTTATTATTATTTCATGTTGTTTTTTTTTTTTCTCTCTTTATTGCTAAGCACCAGTACTACAACTGTTCCTCCAGGGGAAATCTGTAATTAGGATAAGAGGCTAAGAGAACACAGCTCTCTGATGCTGAGTTTTAGGAAGGGAGAGGAAAGTAGTGGGAAGGGTGTGGAGTACATTGGGAATCTAGGGCCATAGGAAGTGCCTGTGGCAAGTCTGAACTGGTTTGTTGACATTTACTGGTGGGATGAAGAGGGCAAGGGTGATTTAGAGTGGCAAGAGCCTGTGCCCTAGGTTCTGGCCAGGCAGGTACTCAGTAATTCAGGCAATTACTTTGAGCAGCATTAACAGGACTGGATCATTAAACACTTGAGCTTCATATTCTCTAGCTCTTCATATTGAAGCCTATCTGTGTGAAATTGTCTTTGCTTGTGCTCCCATTCCCTCTTTCTCCTCCAGACCCCATGTATTGACTGTAAAATGTCAGTGCTCAGTAATTCAAAATACAGTAACAAATATTTCTTTATTCCCTTGGCATTTAAAATTGCCAAGACACATCAACCTGTCAAAAGTGGAGTAGTTCCCTATACCCCTCCCTGTCTTTCTCACTAACTCTTTGGGGTGGAGCCTCTCCTGCCCCATTAGGGTTCCTTGGTGACAAGCCATCGTTAAATCCTACTATGTATCAACATCTACATGTGCTGATTTGGGGCCGTTACCTTCTCCCTGCTGCCAAACACAACTGTGTGATAATGACAGCATTTGCCAGCGTGCTTATGCGGTGACTCAGGAGACAGGGTGGCCAGCAAAGCAGCCTTTTTGTGGGAGTGGATTTTGAGAAGTGCTAATTCCGTGGCAGTTTGGAGATATTAATATCATCCTGGCAATAGATAAACAGGCAGCAGAGGGGCATATAATGAGAAGCGAATCAGCCACAGCATCTTTTCCTCTTTTCTCTCCTAGCACACTTTTTTCTTCTTTTAAAAGTCTGTTCTGCATATGGAAGACTAGAACCCTTAAATGGCTTTAACATGCACACAGATCCTGATTAGTCCAGCTCCCCACACCCTCACAGTGTCATTTTCTAACGACCACTAGTGTGTTAAGAGTTAACTACATTTTCAGACCATACTAAATCACAGCATATGGCACAGCAGCCTATTGCTTACTGTACCCTCTCCCTAAAGGGCAGTGAACCAGATGGTGTAAGTGGGGCCTTGGATGTAATTATGACAGACACAAAGAAAGACATAGCCACCACTCTCCCTCAATACTATCATGTCTCTTGCTTTCCAGACTTTGCTATAGTTTTCTTAAAATGTATTGTTGCAGTTAGATGTTCACATTAAAGCTGTCTTTTCAGGTTGAGAAGGGACTATGCAAGTACACTTTATTTTTGCTTTATGTCTTTTCTCTGGTTAATAGCTGCAAGCCTTATAGTGACACCTCTTACTGTCTAGTGGAAACAGTCTTCCTGTTCTGGTGAAAAGACTCAACTGCTTATGAGAATTGCTTCAAGTCAGATTTTAATCTGAGATCATCTGTGCCCCTGTTGGAGTATTATTCCAAAACTGATAATCTCGGGTTTTGTGCTTTTTACTCAGGACCTTCAGATTATGATTATGCTTTTCACGTGCAGAATGACTCCTTCCTTGTTGTCTTCCCCAATTCATTCATGGCTCTCCTCCAAGCCCACTTTTGGTGGGAGATCCACTGTCAGGAGTTGTGATGAGAAGAAAAGTGTTTTGTTAGGATAAACCAGCATCTCTAACAAGACATTTTCTAACTACAGTATAGGCTGGGAAGGAGATTTTTGAGAAATTTAGGTCATGCTTTTATGTTTCTCATTTTTTATTTGTGTGCCTGATATTTTAGAGCAGACTTTTGTTGAGGGTAGTGACTTGTTTATATCATTCTGTAAATAGCCCAGCCTAATGTGGGCTTTTCACAGATATTTTCTTCTGGTTTTTAATGTATGGATTGATATAGCATCTGACTGTGCCAACCAGAAAAATGCTGAGCTAGGGAATTTTATTATTCAGCCTTTTATTTGAATTTCTAGTTTAGCAACTCATTGGTCTTGAGATCCTTAGTTTCTTCCTCCCTCTGCCAGAATGTGTTAAGACCTCCAGGTGCTGTTATTATTTCTGTTAACTGAGCCCCATATGTATCTCTGGTGCTCACTGACCTATCTTTTTTGTCACAGAAACATCGCTGAGGCTCTTGTCAGCAAAGGTCTAGCTACAGTTATCAGATACCGGCAGGATGATGACCAGCGATCCTCACACTATGATGAACTGCTTGCTGCCGAGGCCAGGTGAGTCAAAAAATGACTAAAGTAAACACGTTGATGCTCAACAGCTCCACTTTTTTCAGTCTCTTTATTGTACCTATATCTGAGCTGAATGGGTTGGAAAATCATACCTTGTTAGAGCTTGTATTCCTGAAAATAAGAAAACATTGAATTTGCTTTCTGAGCCTTGATTAAGTATACTTGAGCCTCTTTTTTTTAAACCTGCAAAACTACATTAGGTATGATCTCCCTTTGTTTGTGGTCTAAAAGATCCATAAATAGGAGCACTCCCTGTATTAGATATCTTTATAACTCCTGACTAGCTGGGAAGCCTGCTTCTGTGCAGTATATTTGCCTCTGTCTTTTACCTTCAGAGGCCTCTTCTTCCAGCCCCTCCCACTTACCACCTCTAGACCTTTTGTCATGTACAAAGGAAATGAAAATATTTATTAAGAAATGAGTTTTGGTTTCAAACACTTCTGACAGCTGGAAAGAGAGCACTTGAGAAATCCCGATGACATTTTACTTTTGTCCTTCATCCTGGTGGCTGGTTGCCCCAAGGACATGCACACTGCTCAGCAATGTTTTTTGCAGTTGACATTCCTCAAGGCTCTTACTCTGGTAGACTTTTGTTACTGGGAGGTGTTGGTAGGTGAGTGATTCCATGCTTCCTGGGAAATAGCAAGAACTGAGCTAGTTACTGCTGCACTGACTTAGATGGCTCAGCAGACTGCCAGGACCCAACCGAGTATATGTATTCATTGCTTCCCAGTGATGATGTGGGCTTCACTTGGTGTCTTCATGGCCTCCAGGACCCATTTAGTGCTAGAATTTTGGTCATTGTCATGTTATGAACTCCAGGCAAAGAACCAACGAGTTTGAGTGTGTTGTTACCTAATCTCAGCCTTAGACTTTGTCATTGAGATCACTTCTTTTGCTCTTTGGCCCAGAACACTGCCCTGATATGTGACATTTACCTCTAACACTGTGTCACATCCTGATGGATAGAACATCTATAGAATGTCACACAGAATGTCAGCTGAGAAATCATGCTGTCAGGCTACTCAGGCTTTTTGAGTTTTTTCCTGTGGACTTTTCCTTAAAGGCTCTGTCTAGGATGTGATTTTTAAAGTACAGAGACTTCAGTAAAAATACCCACATCTTTGATTGTTTAAGGCTCATTTGTGGATATTGAAAAGATAAAGTGTTATAAATATATAATTACCTTTTCTCATAATCCCGCTCACCTTCCTATATTATCACTGATCCCAAGTGGGCTCACAGAACGATGAGAAATGTAGCTTCGCATCTGCTAATACTGTGTAGTAATCATGTAGCTTTCTAGCCCCTTTAGAAAATGGACAGTCACTAAACTGTAAGTGACATTCACAGAACAGGCCCATGACCAGCATACAGAGCTTCATCTGATGGCCACACGAAGCGCAGGTCAGACAAACAAGTACTGAGCATTACAGTGGGATGTGTTCTCATATTTCCAACGCTGGGTTTGTGGTGCCACTAGTGAATATGTAATTCTGACAGGTAGGTAAGCATGGAAATAATTTTCAAAGCTGATCTGGAAAGTGAAGCTAGAATAAGCTCTTTTATTATGTTGTTAGGAATACCATGGTGTATCTTGTTAAGTGTTGTTTACCGACTATACATATAGAGGAGAAATTTTTTAAGATTTAAGTTTTAAGAAATAAACAGCGTCTGTAGTGCTGATTTTGTACTGAAATAACGTAACAAGTTGTTTGCTTGATATAGCAGTGAGCTGCCTAGAAACAATTGTGTTGAGCCATTGCTTTTAGCCTGATGGTGGAAAAAATGGCTTCAGGGCCATTGCACTGTTGCAGGTTGAGTAAAAAGAAATTAACCACTTTCCCAAGCCTATGAAGTATTGCCCTAGGCAATCCAGGCCTCATAAAGAATTAGGAGAAATGGCCAGTCCGAACTATGAGTGAGTTCCCTTTGAAACATTACTGTCAGTGAGCCCTAAGACAGTGGCCCAGTACCATCTAGTAGATGCTGATCCCCACAAGGTGAGTGAAAATCAAGAAAGACCAGAACAATTGCTGGATAGTGGTGGTGGTTTTCTAGCCATTAAAAATTATTTCCAGGGCAGAATGTACCTTTTTTAAAAAAAAAATTGCAAATGATAAAGTCAGTCTCTTTTCCAGACTACTGGTGTTCTTTTAGTTTGACATTGGCTTGAAGTACTTTGTTCTCCAACGACAGCCTCTGAATGTCCCCCTTAACATTCTCACCTGCCTGTGTCACGTTTACATGCTTCTTCTGCCCCTCATCCTGCCTGCCTGTTAAATATTATCTGAATTTAGGGTTCTTTTCCCCTAGATAGATTTCCTATATTTTTTTCAGTTGAACTCTGCTTTGTGATTTGATGCCCCTGTCCATGAGGTTTCTTTACCTCCCAGCTAAGTGTCCTCTGCAGATCTCATTACTGAGTTGTTTACTCCTTTTTGGGCGGGCCATGAATTGAACCTCTCAATAATAAAGGCTCTTGTGTTGACCCCAAGTCTCTCACTACATGAACTGTCACTTACCTGTCTTTTGTTTATTATCCTTCGGCCACTTTTTAATCTTCAGTAATTGTGTACTGATACATGCCAATTTGAGTTAATTTCCTAAATAATATTTTTTTATGTTACTGTATCTAATGCTTTGGCAAAGACTGAATTAATAACGTCTTTTGCATTCATATCAGTTATTTATTCTGAGGCTCTTTAGGTGGGTTAAGGTGAGTTGCAAAGCCATTGTTTTCATTAGTTCTTGAACAGTGTCAATTCTAACAGATTTTCTTGACCCTGAGCATGGTTCACTGTTTTTCTCTCGGGTTATCACTAGTGATATTGGCCATGATACAGCATGTTCATTGCCTTTGCTTTCCAGTGCATTGCTTGTCCATTAATCCTTTTAGAGAAACATTCTAAGCTCTGGGAAAGGGCAGCCTGTTAACTTTCTTGACTTCTTGGGTCAGCCCAGCTGCCTACCTAGGAGTTGATGAGTTTTTCCATGGCTGCAGCCACTGCCTCCTTGGCAAAGGGGTTGATCGGAAACCTTTCTCAAATCATCTCAGGGGAGCTCAGGGAGTGTTATGGTAGGTGCTCATTGAGAGACCAGGTAAAACAGAAGGAAGAGAAGAATACCAATATGCAGTTTGCTCGTAGTTTTCTCGCACATCCACCTGCCTGCTGGAAATAAGCTGGACTACCTCAACTGCAGTGTTCAGCTTGCTGACCTTTCAAGGTACCTTCATTCAGGTTCTATCTGCTGATGAGAACCCCTCATTATGCCTGGACTGGTGCATCTAGTGAAGCGACATCTTTTTGTTTATAGGATAAATAAGCCTCTAATTCCCAAAGGAGCCCTTCCTTTATAGCTCAGTTGTCTGTCATCAGCAGCCTCCTCCCTTGTTACCTTGTGTCCCAGCAAGATAAGGTTTTGGCATTTCCTCACATATCTCAGCGCTTGTTTCACTCATTGGCTCCAATGAAAAGCTGGTGATTGTGTCCCAGGATTCTGAGAGCTTCAGTCCCCCCACTTCACCCCAATATTTTTAATAAAAAGAACTTCGGTACAGCTGACCCACAGTTCTTTGTGACATTCCTGAACCTGGATCTTCCTTTTCAGAGGCATCCTTTAGACTCCCTAGGGAATATGACACATTTCTATATGCACCTAATATTTAATCCCCAGATTAACTCTCCAGATTACGTTTTCATTTTACTTCAGTGTAGGTTAGCCAACCTACAGTATTTCTAGTGTGTTTGCGTGTTCGAAACTTAAAGTAGAGCTTTTGATTCCTTCATGGGATATCTCTTCTACCTGCTCAGGAATTCATAGTATATACATCGAGACCCTTTCTATTTTCTAAAGTGCTGCAGAAACATGCAGTATACTCTATCCCACATATTTCGTATAACACAGCCAGTGTGACTTTGGAGAGCCCAGAGTGGCAATTTCATCATCATGCTAGATATTCTTCCACATGGGCTTTTGTTAAGCAAGTTATACACAGTGAAGATAAGCTAGTAACAATTGAAGTCAGGGCAAGGCGTGGCTATGTGCTATTTTCTTTAGCTACACACACACACATACTACACACAGGATATCCTGAAGGCAGGCATTTCTTTATTCAGAATTATAAATATTTTAAGAATTTCTAGAAACTTAGAATCAATTTGTAGCTCATTGCAGGAAAACATAAGTTATGTTAATTCTTCAGTTGGGGCTTCAGTCCTGTGAGGTACCTTTTAATTCTAAGATTTTGTGATTTCAAGATAGGATATAAGTATTCAAAAAAGAAACCGATGCCCCAGCTTGACTGTGGGAAAGCAATTATATTGAACAATCTAGTGTCTTAAGCAGATTTAAATGAATTTAGATTCATTCTGGACATACATAATGAGGTTAGGGTTATCTCAGGAGAAGAGAAAAGGGCAGGCTCTCTTATCTTTTCATGTGTATTCTATTTCTTGCCTGACACACCACAGATTCTGAAAACTATGGCGTTGTCTTCCCTCTGTGAGAGGCAAGCATTACCTGTTGGCATCTCTGTCAGTCCTTCCCTCCCTCTCTCCTCCCAAGAACTCATTTTCCCGATTGAGTAAAACCTCTTTTTTAAAAAAAATCTAGTGCTCTTCCATGCTCATTTATGCATCTCCAGTCTCCAAACTCCATAAGCATTAGTCCCTTGCTTTTTTCCAGCTTCTATGCATTTATTAACAGTCACTTGTAAATAGATTTTGTAGTTCTACTGAGGTGGTATTTTGTTGTTTTTTGCAGTACTGGGATTGAAGGGAAGCCCTTTACACTGAGCTGCATCCCAGCTCTTGATTTCATTTGTTTTTTATTTTGAGACAGAGTCTCATTAAGTTATCCAGGCTGGAATTTGTGATTCTCCTCCTGGAGTATGATAACACACCCAGCCACCAAAGTATTTTCATTACTACTGAGAAGGAAGTATTCTTGGTCTTCTGCTGTTGACTTAGCCAGAATGGCTATACTGTTTTTCATATAGAGAGGTTTCATAAACTTTCAACGAGTGAGAAAAAATGACCTAGAGAAAGAAAAAACAACTTTAAGAAAGAAACAGTTTGAGAGTCCTAGTTTCAGCTGTACTGGCACTCCTGTACTCGTGATTCAGAGAATGTGATGAAGCACCACTCACCGACTTGCTGTTGCACTAAAGTGAAAGATACTGCTGGGGTTGGGGATATAAGCTTGTCTAGCATGCGCAGGGGCCTGGGTTTGAACCCCAGCATAGGGGGTTGTGGGGATTCTAGAACGTTGAAAGAAGGAAGTCAGTGTTCTGGTTTGGCACAGTTCTGTTATATGTCTTAAGAAAAAACAAGTTTCATTTCTTTTTACCGCTCCATTGAGAAAATTGGTGTGGAATTTGAGTAAGTTCTCTGCAAATGCTTGTTTTTAAATTTTAAAACTGGTATATCTAATCACAGAATACACACTATGTGGGTAAATCCATTCCCCAAGAAAGCAGATCTTTTCTCTGTCAGGGACAGTTGTTGAAGGCTGGTTTATCTGGTATATAGTGGTTTTTCATTCATTTCTTCTCCTTATTCTCATTTTCTTGAGTGTACCCTAGGTCCCAGGTATGGGAAATAATAATGGTGAATAAAAAAAATATATATAATAGATTCAGCCCTTTACAACCATGCAGTCTCAGAGGGAAAGACATTAAATAATTTTAGTACTACCTTTAGATATTGCTCCTTCCTATTTCTTCTCTTTTCTCACCTGTTTTCTTAGCCCTTCCCTTTTTCACCCTCTTTATTATTAACACTGCTTGCCTTACATCTTTTTTATTCCATCTCTCATTTCTGTTAAATTTTCCCATGAGAGCATCTCCTTCAAATTCATCTTCTCTGTTCAGCCTCTGCTCTTATCTTCTCAATAGTTTTATGGCACAGCTTTAAATAAACCAAGATTTCTCACTTTGAATCTAATGACCTCGCGAAGTTAGATTTCTCTTTGAATGAAACTAGAACCTACTGAATAGCATTAACAACAGCGCTTTTCCTTGAAGTTTTCCCTCTCTCCTTCCCTGTTCAATTGTAGATCCCTATAACACCAGGGTACTATAGGAGTTTTAGCTCAAGCATTATAGGAAACACCAGTCAAATGAATTATCTTCTGCCCTCTTCACCCAGCTCATTACCTCATGGCAGTGCAGGCTGGAAACCAGCATGGAGAAAGGAGACTGGCCTTTCTCCTAAATATCCTCTTGGCTTCCTTTCTCTTTTAACTCTGGAGATGTTAAGCCCTACTGCATTTTGAACTTGCAGTTTGGTGTCACAGTCAAGAGGCTGCTAATTGGATTCAGCACGTGTTAGGAGGTGGAGGGGGTGCTCACTGTTGGGGAGCAGCGTAGATCAGCTATTGCAAATGGATGTGATAACAGGAAAATGCATTATAAGAGCTGGTGTCGATTTGACGACACAGCTGAATGTGGGGAAATTTAGCTTTTTCCCTTTCTTCAGAAAGATGATGCACTCAACATCCAAATAGCAGTAATCAATCTGCATTTAAGGCAGCACAAATGGCCACTTCTGGAGAGCTATATAATGTTTCCATTTCCAAAGAGTTTTCTCCTTCAGGGTATTAAGAGGATCTGTTCACTTCCTCTGGCCTCTCCTTCTCCCCCCTCCCCTTCCCCAGTTCCTTCTGATTTAAAGCAAGCTGTGAGAGTTTGTTTGATAACTCCTCAAGGCCTGGTATGCAGTTAGATCTCAGCAGCTTTATGTACTGTCGTGTGTACCAAGATGTTGGGTGTTCTACATGTCATGGTCAAGTGATAAACCAGAAATCCTCCTTGCCTGATCATTTCTGTAATCATTACAGTGTGCAGTGGTTGTATTCCTTCAGAGGAGATTGTGCCAGACTAACCATTCTAGATGACTTGGCTATAGTTGGGGTTCCCCTCTCAAGTGTAGTCAGCTGTAAGTATGTGTCTGTTCAGAACAGCTTGTCTACTCTCCCATCTAACTGTCCTGTGAGCCAAGTCTTTTGCTCTTTTCACACAAGCCCAAAATATTTGATAAATTTGAATATACTGGGAATATAATTTCAATCCAAGATAAATCATAACAATAAATGATCTCACTTGACCCTTGACTTTCTTAAATGTCTTGTAACTTGACTTCCAAACTAATGATTCCCAGACAACATCATTATCACTTTGGGAACTTGTCTTTAAAATAGCAAATTTTCATATCTTCCCCACCCCCATTTCTTTGTAATACATTCTTCAGGTGGTTCTGATGCATACTAAAATTTGAGGGTTACTGATGTAAATAATTCCTGTCCACCATAATGCAAATCAAATTGTATGCATTTATGGTAAATTAATCATTTAATCTTTTTTATGATTGGAATTATAATCATGGTTTTAAGTAATAGAGAACAAGCAATGGAATGGACAAGCTTTGACTTTCTATAGTACATGCTGGCTCTTTTTCCTCCTTGACTCCTGTCTCTCCTTCTTCATACTTTAATGAAGCCTCTTTAATTTCATTCCTTCTGAATCACCTCCACCAACCGTTGGCTAATTTTATGTGAAATCATCTTGAGTTGCAGTGCCTGCTTGATTTGGCTCCTCTGCAAAGTCAGATGGCTTAGTGGATCTGAGAGCTGAGCCTCTATTAGGTATAACCCTATCCTGCTTTTGTTATAATCCTTGGAAATCTCTTAGGAGGATGATAATTCATATAATTAATCATTGATACACCGATGCCTAGAGTTTTATAGCTGCTTGTGAAAGGAAAATCTACTCCATAGCTTGCTTTCATTTGCAGGATTCTTTACATCTCAATTTCTTGTTAACTCCCTTGTGCATTTCTGTTTTATCTTAAGCTGTCTCTGACTCCCTCTTCCTGTTTTATGCCTAGAACTTGAGAAGGATTGTTTTCCATTCTTCTTGCTTTTGCCTCAAATTCACAGAACCCTATCTCTAAAGGGTGGTGATGGATCATTTCCAGTATGTCCAAGTTAAGGTAGCTTACATTGGAAAGCCATTTTCCAAACCATATGTCAAAGAACTATTATTTATCACTCAGTCAAAAAAGATATATTTAAATTTTTTATGACTGAATTTTTCATGTCATAGTAACAAATGTTTTGTCAAGTGTATTGGAGTTAAAAATAAAAATCCATAATATGGTGGTGATTTGGGTGAACAAGTATATAAGTGCAAATATAACCACAAAAAGTAGAGATACATGTGTGTGACTGGGATATATAAAGAAATGACTACCCAAATCCAAGGGTTATCCATAAATAGAGTTCACAAGGCAGACATGTTTGATTCAGTGTGATTTGGGAAAAAGAGAGGCCAAAGAAATAGAGCACTTCTCCCTTTTCCTATGAGAGTGGTGACAACCCTTTTGTATTTGTGCCACAGTGGGCAGTTTGTATCATGGAAAGCTCTAAAAGGCTCACCATCACTACCCTATGCCATAGCAATTCCATGTCTATGAATTTATCCTAAATTAGCACAGTACCCATTAGTTTATCTAAAAGTTATTCCCTATGATGTTATTTATAATAGTGGAAATATTTTATTCACAGAAATATGAAGCAATAGGGGATTGATTAAATTATGAAACATGCATCCATATGATGGATTTACTGTGCAACTATTAAAAAATGTCATAAAGAAATTAATGATATGGTAAAATGATCATTTAGCTGTTGTTTCTGGTAAACAATAAATGAGCCCATGGAACTTTCTCTACAGCGGTACCATTTTTTATAAGTGGGTGGGTATGTGTGTATAAGCCCTCAGAAAACATTAAGGGAGCTTTTGCCTTAGACTAGGATAATACATCACTGTTTCCTGTAATTTTTTTCTGATGGACAGTAAAAACTATTAAAACCAGTGTCACTGAGACGGTTTTAAATAATCTCATCTTTAAGAGGCCATTAGAGGGCTAATGATTATTTCTGCCTAGCCCTAATATTGCTTTGATCCTAATTCAGAACAAGTAGGTTTTCTTATCTGTTGCATTTGCTGTGTTCCATTGTCTGTCATTGGGTAGGTTATTCTCTTCCATAAGCTCATAATCCCTCCTCTACTTTTCCTGCCACTGCAGACCCGTTGTCATACCTAGCGCAATAGCATGTGTCTTCATTTCTTCCTTGTATTAGTTTTAGATGAGAGAATGACCTAGAGTTCTTTGTTATTTGCCTCACTGCCTCATAATACCTACTGACTCATTAGTCTGCCCCATCTCCCTCGTCCGTAGAACTCAATTTCCTCATTTCCAGTCTGTGCTCTCCATCTTTTCTGTCTTTCTTATCAGTAATTCTCATTTTTGTTGAAAATGCAGCTGCATAATCTTTACACCCCCACCTACCATTCTGCACCTGTGCCTGCTCTTATTTTCTGAGTGACAGGACCCTGTTGCTTCCTCCAGGTGCCTAGGAACCAGTAGAAAAGCCAAAGAAATTGTTTATTGCTGCCATGTTTCATTGTGATATCTGTGTTTGGTTCACATTGAAACACCATGTTCATCAGTGTGCCCTGAAACAGTAAGGATGGCATCAAAAATTTAGCAGGTTATTCATTCTTACTTCTGATTTTTAACCTTTTCTGCTAGAATTATTTTTCTTTCTTCTGAGTCATTTATCCTTTGCTGTCGGGTAGGAGTTCCTTGCAGTCCGACTGTGCAGTTCTGTTTTATTGTTTACACTGGCCAGACCTCTGCTCCCACTCATTGATTGCTCAGACTCTTGCCCATCTCCTCGAATTCCAGGAGACTCCATGGGGATGTGGTGCTTGATGCTAAATGTTCTTTTGCTTCATTTTCAGCTCCTCAGGCTAGGCTTTACCTCCTGTGCCCTGGAGCATAGATCACAAAACCGCCTGTTCAGGAGAGCCAGCAAGCCTCATTCAAATGTCCTACAGTCTCTTTGGCATTGTCCAAGTCTCTAATTTGAAAGAGTTTCATCATTCTGTATTAGGTTATCACTTAGCAAGCATTTATTTGTTCAGCTTTACTAGGTAGACTTAAATTGAACTAGATAGCCCTGTGTTTATATGATAACAAGAACACAGCTCCATGCTAAATTCCATGCAGATATTGAGAATAGAATTCTCAACCCTTAAAGAGCTTGCAGTCTAACTGTAGAGATAAAGATTAATAAGCCATTTGGAAGTCGTATGCTGCTGTTTACAGTTGCATACTGAACTGATGCATGCACACATATTCATGTATATAATTTTACTGCCATTTCAAAAGAATCCGTAGACATTCCATGCATCCTAACTATAGCCCACCAAAGGGACCCCAGCTTCAGAATTCTTGAAGCTATTTTGTGACTGTGATGAAATGATGGCTACAGATAGTATATTTTTTTTTCATTCTTTCTTGTGCGTCTGAAAAGGACAGATAACGATCAAATGGAAGCAAATCTCAGGAAGACACCTATAACTGAGAATTTACATGTAAGGGGCGTAGAGAAAATGGGCCTCACTGGATTAAAGGAAGTAACATGGAAATCACATCAAGACATAAAACTGGGGACATATGGATGTATGAAAGTCAAACCTAAGAATTTCTGCTTGGTTTCCCAGATGGGTAGTGTTCATTTTAAATCTAAGTAGGGAACAAAATGACAAAGTAAATTTGTATTCAGAAGTCATAGGGGTGTGCAGAATCAAAAAGGGTTGAGTAAACTTCCTTAAGGTGTTCCTGTAGTTATCCTAAAGTAACTTTGTGAGGGCCTGGGCCAAGAGAGTTATACCTGGGCAAATTGAGCACTGTTGGGAAGGAAGAAAGTGCTCCATGTGGGGATGAAGCAAAGGCAGTTATGAAACATACTGGTTTTTAGTTACCAGGAAAGCACTGTTAAGGGAAATTAGAGACAAGGAGGCATGTACAGGGGCTCCTGATCTCTCAGCACCATGGTCTCCTTTTCCTCGGTAATTCACAGCTACCTCTCCTATCATATGCCATTTCTATTTTCCATTACTTTGTTGTCTTTAGATCCTTTTATGTGTGAAAAGACTTCTTTTTGTGAAGTTGTTGAAAGCTCCTGCTCTCTAGGAAAATACATACAATATATATACTCCATGGTGGTTTGTCAGCATTCCTAGTGTCTTAGTTGAAGATCACTTATATCCCCAGGTTAAGAATCTTGATGTGGCAACCATTTTATCTGTGATAAGGTTGTATCTAACCATTAATCCCTTGAATTTCTTTGAAAATCACAAAAATATTTGTTCGGAATAACAGTCTGCTGGCAGTGAATTGATAATGAGATTACCTTATGATTGGCCTGGTTTTGGGGTGCTGGGGCTGATCTCTGACTTGGAAAGTGTTGGTTTTTAGGAATTTCTGTGGGAACTGGGAAGCATAAACCTAAGAGAAAACTGTGTTCCTATACATGAAAGGTATGTGAGATTCCACTGAGTGTGCTTAGGCAATGGGGGTGATGGTTGCCATAACCCTCCCCATTTGTCTTTGCAAAGTGCTGCAGTGGTATTGATTTTCTAGTCATAGGTATCCAGTCTTTTGGCTTTTCTGAGCCACATTGAGTATATGGGAATTTTCTTGGGCCACATAAAAATACATAATACAGTTAATGTGTATAAGCAACAAAACTTCCTTTTAATATATTTTAAATTACCACGTTATTTCATGAAATGGCACAAGCCCAAGTTTAATAATTAAGAATACTTATGTGTGTGCTTAATAACAATAAACACTTGTCTTCACAGGCACACACTCATGTAGGCATTATCTCTTGATGTCTACATTTTACCCACTAAGTCACACACATACATGTGATGTCCGATATAAGTGGTTTTCAATTTGATTGACTTTGTGTGTGGTGGGCACAAGAGGCCAAGTCTGCACTGTACTGAATCCTCCCCTAAATAGCATTTCCTTGCCACCTATGCAGTCCATACTGAAGCACTGCACAATTGAGTCATGGGAAATATCATTAAATATCACATTGCATTAATAGTTACAATTTGTGGGGCAGCGTTCCTAGCTGTCTAGGGCCGGGTTGCACATGCCTGTTGGAGGGTAGTGATACTAACATGTGAATTTTAAACTTTGCCATTTGAGACTCTTCCAGTGATCTGGACAGAGGTCACTCCACACTGTCCACCGAGCTATCCTGTTGCCCCTTTGCACATATGTAGAACTGTACTAACTTTTCCTAGCTGGTGAAAGGTTTTGTTCTCTCTTGACACTGCTGGTCTTTGTGTTATTGCATCTTGGAGAAGCAAGCTTCCAAGAGGAGCAGGCTGCACATACCACCCCACCCCCACACCCTTCTCTCCTGGTCGGCCTGAGCACCAGCCTGCCTTTGTGAGGAAGCAGCTATTAAACACACGCAGCAGGAGAAGTTGAAAAGTCAGGAGTTTCATTCCTTGCCTAATGAAAAGGGATGTGGAGATGTGCTTGCACCTGCAGAGTGAGGCAGTGGGCAGTGTGAGGGGATGAGCATTAGTGGATTCATTGGGCTGATCTCTACCTAGCAGCCAGTGTCCCAAAGACAGATTCCTAGTCCTTTCTCCTGGGAAGCAGCTTATGAGAGATGCCGGCAGAGCTCCTCTGACAAGTGGTGACAAGGTGGTAACCCAGAGCTGATTTGATTCCATGTAGACAGCTCTTCATAGGCAGGCCTGTTGTGTATTCTCAGCATCATGGGGTAGATGTGTGCTCCCCTGCTAAGAGTGGTGGCAAGGTGACTACCTCTCTTGGCTTTTGTTCACGTCCTCTGTGAGTGCACAACTCCATCCCCACCCTGAGCAATTCCCCAGATTCTTTATTGAGGAGACGCTCTTGCTGTGGCATCAGGCAGAGGCAGGTTTGCTGGGGTCATTTGTGCAGTGTGGGAACAGGAACCACAGCATGTCACATAGGGAAGGAGACCCTAGGTGAAGTGGTTCACAGTGCTCGTTTCTCACAGGCGCCTCCTGAGTGGCACAGTTTGAATTTGGTGATTAATTACTTAATGTACACTGCCAGTATTCCTTCTCTTGTTAAGAACTGACAAAACCAGAACTGTTTATATATGACAGCACAGTTGCTACCTCTTGAATGTGCCAGAAATTAATGTAGTTTAACAATCATATCTTAAATGAGAAAAAAACCATCCATGAAGGTTTTCCAAAATTTATGCCTGAATACAAGTAAGCACCTGATAATTTGCTTTTTAGGAACAAGGTACAGCATAAATGAAGTGATTTTAAAATTTTTGAATCATAGCTTCGTGGCTCTGTTGCCTACCTTGCAAGTGCAAGGACCAGAGTTCTATCCCTGGTACAAAAACAAAACAAAAAAACACTGAAACGTAATCTTCTTAAAATCTACTGCTGTTTTCAATGTCACGTGTACACATGTACATTTTCTTGTTTGGGTTGTTACTTTCCCCTTTGGTAGAATGTTTAGTCTTGGTTATAAGTCCTGTCTCTGCTTATAGCACAAAGCCACTTTAAGGCCACAGAAAGAAAGCAGAATTTTAGTTTACCGCCTCACTGCTTTTGCCTCAAGGACCTTGACTTTCTAACTTACTGCCCAAGCCTTGTGCTTTTTTCCTCTTGGTGTATGAGCTGTTCTTCAGCCCCAGGAAAGGCCAGGAGTTCAGCAGCACTCTGACATGAACCTGCCTGTTCACAGGGCAGATCCATTTATTTTGGTTGTCCTTGTTGTTAGAAGATAAGGATGTAAGCATTTAGTGCCCCAGAGGACTTGCAGAAAGCTTAGCAGGCCTGTTTGTGTGGGAGGTGAGGTACAGCTGGATGGCAGCATCTCTGCCCGCCTGGCCATCTGAAAGCCGCCCCTTCCAGTTCAGGGCTGCATAATCAGCAGAGCCTGTTGGTGGCTGGAGGAGGTTGTAGAAATAGGGCACCTGCAAGGTATAGGTGGGGTTTTGGGAAGGGGGAGAACTGGATCATTGGCTTCTGGCCATCAGTTTTTATCAGAACCATCCAGTCCTTTTAGTTCCAAATCTCCAGGGCCCCCTTGGTGGTCAGCCCTGGTGAGTGGCCATCAACAGGGTCCCTGAGTAGTAAACCATACTAAACTGTGAAGGTAAATATTTTGACCCATTTGTAATTTCTAAAGCTGAAGCCCTATACTCAAATTCAAGAGGAACCTTTAGATTCAGAAATTTGTAAATACTTTATTTTTCTTAACATGAGTGCAGATGTGACTTTGTCTTATAATTCTGTACTTACTCTAGTAGAAACTAGATAACATGGGAATTCTTTGTTCTTTCTGAACCAGAAACATTTCAGATCACTTGTGAATGACAGATCCCCAGGGATGGAGGAATGTCTCAGTGGATAAACCCAGGCATGTTAAGAAATGTGACTGTTCTAGGTTCAGTGAACAGCACCCACCAAATTGCTAGGTGCCCTGAGGGAGGGAGGAGAGGGGAAGTAAAATGAATCAAGATTAGTTAGGTACATGCTCAAATTCCACGTAATGAATGTAATCATTATGTCTCATGAACATACACTAATAAAAATAAAAATCTTTTAAAACATGTTATACAGATTTAGTTTTTGTAAGCAAAAACTTCAGTAGCCACCATACAGAGTTAAGTACTACTTTTTTTTTTTTTTTTTTTTTTTTTTTTTTTTCTTG
>NW_022900916.1:38898464-38906619 GCF_012274545.1 Fukomys damarensis | reverse complement strand
AACTTCAGTACCCCACACAGAGTTAATTTTTATTTTTTTTTTTTTTTTTTTTTTTTTTTTGTACCATGGATTGAACTCAGGCCCTTGTGCTTACAAGGAAGGTGGCAGAACCATTGAGCCAAATCTCCAGCCCAGTATTACTAAATTTTTGATGAATATACAAACGGATCAACAAAAATATTCTTAGAAAGGGGGAAAAAATAACACTTGGGAGGCTGAGGCAGGAGGATTGCCTTGAGTTCAAGGCTAGCCTGGAATACATAGTGAGACTCTGTTTCAACAATTACAAAAAAAAAAGAAACGGGGTTGGGGGCGCCGAGTCCTAAGTAGAAAGCCTATAGAGCAGGATCCCTACTTCTGAGAAGGTGAAGGTGGGAACACTGTCAGTGACTCTGCCCCACTCTGGCAGCTAAAAGAGGTAGTCTGTAGGGTAGGAACACCCCTAAAACTATGAGTCTCTGGTGTCTAACCTCTCCCCTGCTGGAGCCTGCAAACTGGCATTACCTAGAAGGCCTTACCCAGCCTTGTAGGATGTAAAGAATTACCAGAGAGCTACCATTCCGCCAGTAATCAATATCCAGTGCCTTATGGATCTGTCCCCAATCCTCTCAAAGGATTGGGAGATAAAAGGTGATAGATGGGAGTTAACCAACCTGTGGTCAAATGTGTGGCAGGGTCCCAGAATCCCCTGCTAAATCTCCTGTTATTTCAATGAGAAACCAATTGGAAATAAGGCTTAATGTCAGTTATATAGCATTTGCTAATTTTTTTCCAACTCTTAAATGACTTTTTCTGTACAATATTGCTTCATTCAGGGCAACTTATCTTTTTACCTGGAAGGAACTTATTTCCATTAGAATTAGAACACTAGCTACATATTTTGCATTTAAAATGTTTCATGTGATTAAATGCTGAAAGAAACATTATTACTTCTGTTCTTAGGAGTGTGCTCTACCAACTGATTTTTCTTTTGTGCCTGGAACAATGCCTTTAATTTGGAAACAAGTAAGGGAGCTCTCTGATTACCAGGCACTCTGTTAGCCTAAACTGGCAGCCAAGTACTGGGAACTGGGCTCAGGAATAGAGCAACCTGATAATTGTCCCCACCACCAACAGCTCCAGCCCAGAATGAACTACTTAGCAGTGTACACTGTGATTTGTGTAGGGACACATTCCATTTTAATAATCCTTGCATCTCCCCTTTTTCCCATCCTCCTACCTCTTCCCATTGTGTTTTTTGGTTTTTTTTGTGTGTGTGTTGTTTTTTTTGAGACAGGGTCTCACTATGTAGTTCAGACTGCTCTGGAACTCACTGTGTATAGCCCAGGCTGGTCTCAAACTTGAACTCACAGCAATCCTCCTGCCTCAGCCTCCCGAGTGCTGGGATTACAGGTGTGCACCACACGCCCCACCCCATTGTGATTTTTAATCATAATACTTTTTCTCTTTTTCCTTTACAGAGCTATTAAGAATGGCAAAGGGTTGCACAGCAAGAAGGAAGTGCCTATCCACCGTGTGGCAGACATCTCTGGGGTGAGTTGGCTTTTCAAGTGTGTGTGCTCATTCACTGATGGCTTTCAACTTATGTTTTCTGTAGTTCGCTCCTTTTCAAGTCCTGAAAGTGAATCTTTCCAAAGTGTTTACTTAGGCATCTTTATGTATTTCTGTTTTGTATTCTGGAAAAATGAAATTTAAAACTTCCTTACATTTCTTTATCTGAACTGTCTCCTTTTCAACTTTTAACTATTACGAATTTAGAAAACACTTCTTCCCAGTTGTATTAAAATAAAATTAATTCTAAAAAAGCTCTTTAATCCTTACTATGAATGGGGAGTCATTGTAAAAGATCAAGTATAGGTTTTAGAATCATGATTTCCTCGTGAATTGTTTTTCTCTGCCTATAAGTAGGAGAGAATGGAGAAATGCGTGAGCATCCTTTAAGATAGTAGAGGTATGGGTAGTAGATAGATAAAAATCAGTGATGCTAATAGTTCTTTTGAGCTCCCAGTAGCCAGTGCCCAAATGAACATTTTGTCATAAGAACTTTACTCTTGCATATTTAACGTCTCTTTGACTAAATAGGTCCTTCTATTAACTGAGTAGATTTTTCCACATATATTTATTGAGTGCCTACTATGAGCTAGGAATTGAAACTACTACAGTATCTAAAACTTATAGCATCCCTACATTCAGATGGGGAAGAGTGACAGTTGCAATATCAGGTAATGACAACGTTTGAGAGAGATAATACTAGGATAGGGGATGGCCCTATTACTGATTTCCACTTAGTGGCCAGGGAAGGCATGTGAGATGCAAGGACCAAGTCGCTTGGGGATTTGAAAGAGGGAAGTAAATCTTAGCTTGGTCTCAGGGAATTTCCCTTGAGCACCAAGAAGAAAATACTACAGTAAGCCAATGCTCCTAGAGCTCAGAACAGTGATGAATTAGAATGTATTATCATTCTGTTATTTCACGTTCCCAGCCTGGCCAAATCTTTTTCTCTTGCTCCTGCTGATTCTTTATTACAAATGTGTCTGGCCAGCTCCCCCTAGTCTGGGTGTAGTGGTTCCCTGATCACTTAAAGCAGTGGGACTCCGGTGAGCTTTTCTTTGTCTCCAACCAGTCACTACAGAATTCAGGCTAAATGGTGCTACCAGCATCATATGAATTGAACTTCAGTCGAGAAGATGCGGTGGCTGATAAGGGGCTGAGATCCAGTGATTTGCATTCTTTGTGGCTAGAAACCCACTGCAAAAGACCTTTGAGCCACAGGTGACTATGGTTCCTGGGGAACACTCACTATTAACTGGTGTGGCTATCTCTGTGCAGTGCTACTCAGCCTATTTTCTCTGTGGCTTTCCCTGCTGGATTGTTATTGTATATGTATTATTAAATTCTATAGGTATGTGCTGTGGCATTCATTTCCTTAGTATTGTTCTTTTGCTGAAGATATTGGAGTAATCAAAGGGCAATTTGGGGGCTGTTAAGCTGCAGGAAAAAATACTATAAATACTTGTTAGGAAAGGCATATTGGAGGCTCTTCTACATAAGGTCCATCTGCCTGTTGAAAATAAAATATAAAACCCAAATTCTTGAACCATTTCAGATGCCAAATTAAACCTTGGTGGTACTATATATTAACTAAAAAATAAAAATACATTAAAACATTAAAATGGATTAACATGAGCCAGAAAAAATAACCTTGAGGATAAGCGTTCTCTTATTCCACTGAGTTCATATTCTTGCTCCAGTTTCTCAGTGGCTGTGAGGTGAGTGTGCACCTGCTTTGAGCTTTCCTCTTAGCATCTCTGAGGACAGAGTTGAAAGATGTCATTGTTTTGTGATATTGTATTGATAGTACTGGAGATCTGTCTTAGTTACTTTTCCCATTGCTGAGACAAAATATCCAACACCCAAAGTTAGAGAAAAAATTTATTTAGCTCACAATTTGTACAGATTGCAGTCCATAATCAACTGGCTCCAAGGTAGGGTGGCACAACAGAGGTGCATTGCAGAGGACAAACAGTTTATGGCGGGCAGAAGGTAACAAAGCAAGCAAGGAAGACTATATTTCTTTCTATCTCTTATATCTTATCCAGGCTACTTAGGGTACTTATGCCCTTAATACTAATGCCCTTAATTCTAGCAATGAACCATGAATCAGTCACACACCTAGATCTAGCCACCTCTGAAAAAGCCCCACATGTGATTGCAGTAAGGCTTTGGCAAGGCATCTAGACAAAAGTCATAACAAGATTGAACCCAGGGGCTTGAACATGTTAGGCAGATACTCTATCACTAAGCTGCATCCCTAGCCTTTCTTTTATTTATTTTTTCTTTGTTTTGAGACAGAGTCTCACTAAGTCGCTAAGTTGCCCAGATTGGGCTTGAACATGAAATCCTCCTGCCTCAGCCTCCTGTGTAGCTTGCAGATGTGCCCACATCTGGCCTAAAAATCCTTACTACTGTCTTTATATACTTCATTACCTCCTACTTTGATTCTTTCTTCAGCTTTTATTTTTGTTAGTAGCAATGGATCTTATGAAACTTGACTTTTTTTTCCTAGCTTACCGATTCACCCTTAAACTGTAGCTCATTTTTATACCTATTTTGTTCCTTTTTCTGTCTAGATATTAGAGAATTGGTTAGGTCTTAAAGTTATTTAAAAATAAATGCCAGTTAAATTTCCCTCAGTTACCACATAAATAAAAGAGGAAGGCTTGAGTAAGTGGAAGACTGAAAGTGAAAAAGCTATTCAATTTAAATAGATGTCAGATATGACCTTGTCTGCCCGAATCACAAATTATTCAGCTAAGATTGCAATTTTTTTGTGCCCTCTGTAATAGAGGAGGTTGGTCTTTTTCCCCCTTCTCACCTTCCTGTCTTTCCATCACAGTGTTAAGTATGAGTGTGCATTGGGTGCCCTTGTGCCACTTAATTGAGATGTATGGGTTTTCTGCTCCCTGGAGCATGCTGGCGATTTTGCTGCTTGAGGGACAGGTAGGCATGTGAGGCCACACAGGCACCCAGTAGATAGCCTGCTTGAAAATCGACACCTGGGATAATGGCAGTGTAAAGTACACATATATAATGGTTTCATAAAGATTTCTTAATTTCTTTTAAATTATCTTCCCCATTGCCCCAGATTGATCCCCTCTTAGTTGCAGGTCATGATGAATGGAAGTTGTTGTTGAGCTGACAGTGTACACACTATGCTGCCAACATAACTTACTGTGAACTGTTATTTGTACATAATTCTTCTCCCCACCCTCCTTCCCACACCCATGCACATCCTTGAGAAAAAAGGCATGAATAAGTACACAGTTTGTCTCCTACACACACTCAAGAAATGTGCAATGTGAAAGAGTTTAAATTGTGACTGTGCAACAAACAACCTATATTTTTGTCTTAGTATTAACTGTCTCTAGCTTTAGGAATTGAGTTTGTACCCTTTCTTCCTATCTCTCCTCTTACATTTTCAAAAATTCTTTCACAAAGCAAGGGTCAGGGTGCATTAGAACATTTCCATGTGAAGTCGCAGCAAGTGCCAGATCTCCTTGGCTGGCTGTATATGGTGGAACTAAGTAACCCAAGCACAGGATTGAGGACCTCTTGGCATAAGAGACACTGACCCCTGAGGTGGTCCAACAAGTGGTTTATTGATACAGATTTTTAACGTTAGGTTGGGTTTTCTCTGAGATGAAAAGAATATCCATGTATATCACCTACTAAATGAACCCCATTTGTCTTTTAGACCAGTGAGGTTCTAACTTGGCCCATCTCATCTTTCCCACCTATTTTCAGGGTAACCACTAAGGAAGAAAAGTACATTGTTACCTCGGTTCACAAATTTAATTCGTTCCATGATTCTGGGGAAGATAGCCTCAGTTGTGTTTGCCACCGGAAATGAGGTTCTGAATGGAAGCCAAATTTTGCTGACCGCTTCTGTTGGCCAAACAAATTGTGAACAGAAACATTTGTGAACCTAGGTAGTTCCGTGCTTACAGCCATCTCACTCACTAAGATCCTAAAGAAGTCACTCATTTCCTTCCTTTCTCATTTTTCCAGGAATAGGAAGGTAGGATGTTACAAATACCAGTCATTGCTTTCGTTTCTGTAGTAGTTTGATTTCCTTTCAGGCCAGGGTGTTCCTGTATATGTGGAAGCAACTAAGAATTTAACTGACTGGTCCTGGATCTAATTTGACATCGAGGTAGTTCTGTGGTGACTGCTTCACTTCATGCATCCATATTTTCCTCACTAGTGGGTTTTGTTTTTCCCCGAGCCCATCTGAGCATCCCTCACTAGCACAGAAAAAGTTGGAACATGCCTGTCAGTGGAGTATAAGGCTGGTCTTTATTAGGTTTATTATTGTTTTTGCTGTGGCCTGATCTGTAATAAATACAATCGTCTGTAGATACAGAGTGTAAAACAGGCAATAAAATGGGGCTGCTGCATGGCTAACTATTGTTTTGGTGGATCAGACAGATCAGTTTGGTTCTAAGGTGACAGAGGAGCTCCCCACTCCTTACGTTGCCACCAGTACTGGACGTGCTCATGGCTTCCTTTTCCTCCTTTCCTCTTCCTCTTCTACTGTGTGGGCATACTGTGCTTGATGAGTCAGCGTGGTTTGACTTTTTCTGTCTTCTCTGCAATCTCTGTTCTTCATTCTCTAGTACATGAAGTGTTTTGTGATGATTGTGGGGAACACAAGAGGATAGAACCAGTACCTTCCTTCTCCAGTCATATTTCTCTAAGCCCTAGGATGGTATAGATTACCAGAACTGGAGTTGTGTTTCTCTATCTTCTGCCTTGTATTGTCATCCTAACAACTCATGTTAGTTTCCCTATTTTTTAGTTATCTAACTGATGCTACACTCTCTAGGACATGGATGGCTTTGTAACTTGGTTTCTTGCCCAAGTTAGATACTAATGTTTTAGGATTTACTCTCTCCATGACTGCTTCTGTCAGAGACATAAAGACTGATTTTATCTGAGATACACCGAAAAATGTACATGTACCATAGCTTGGGTTACAAGGATGGGGGGTTCCAACTTTGGATTTCTTTTACTCATAAGAAGTAAATCATGAAATGAAGACTTACGGAGTAGACAGGTAACGTTCAAACTTGGACATGTGAAGTATAGAAGCCTTCCTTTAAAGTAGATAGATAGGCGGAAAGGTAGATGATTAAATAGATAAATAGATGGATTCAGATGTTTTTCTTTTTTCCATTTCTGGTTTTCAATTGCTTTCTTAACACCTAAACAGAACTGCCTTCCTCCCTGGAAATACTTCATGCACTCCTGCTTACTGTAAGAGGCTTGGGGACCTTTACTGAAGTTTTCTTAAGCACCTCCTGAAATTGAGCCTTGATAAAAGAAAAAGAAATTTTAGTCTTTTGGGCTAAAGAGAATTAAAAGAGGCCGGGTATATTGGCGTATGCCTGTAATCCCAGCACTTGGAAGGCCGAGGCAGGATTGCTGCATGTTCAAGACCAACCTGGTCTACACAGTGAGTTCCAGGGCAGTCTGAACTGCATAGTGAGACCTGTCTCAAAAAAAAAAGAATTAAAACAGAGCAAAAGTAGTTTGCCCAGTAAGTTCTAAGAAGGTAAAAGCAACAAAATCTTGTAGGGACACTGAGTCTGTTCAAGTTTCTTTATATGTCCTCTAGCTGACTTTCTTTAGATTTTCTCCTTATTCTTGTATGATTCTAAATTTCCTTTCAGCTATCTTTCCATTCTTCCTAGTCCTTGGTATTTGATGGCACAGAGGCTCCTTTGAATTTTATTTTCTTTTTTTAAATAACACTTCTTCTTATTCTCAATGATCCCACACCATGTCCTGATTTTTTCCTGTGCTCACTGCAGTTTAAATTACCGTATAGATGGCCCAGCGTCCAGGCCTGTGGTTCTGGCTGATGGGTTTCCAGGACCTGGAGCAGTTGCCTGCCGCTGGAGCCCCACTTACCTCTAGGCATGGTCTCTACTGCTGGGCCCTGCATTTGCTGCCCTGAGAGAATCCCAGAAGAACTTGGCACGAGCTAAGTCACTGTCTTGGAGCACACTTCCCAGATCGAGACTGTGTGCCCCAACAACAGTTTGCCCTCATGCAGAAGCCATGGATGGTGGGAAAGTCAGGATCTTTGGTGGTTTTCTCACATGTCTGCTGTGTTTGGTGGCTCAAGTTGTTGCCAATGTAGAAAATGCTCTTCGGGTTATTCTGTTCTTCCATTTCTTTTATTCTTGCCTCTTCTAAACCCCATCTCTGCAGCAGAGTCAGGTATTGTTCAGAAGACTTGATACAGTAGGCAGCCAGCTCTTCCCCTGTTTTTCCACTCCTCCTTCGTTCCTTTCAGCTGCATGAATCCTGTGTGGCCAATTTGTGAATTTTGAAGTTCTCCTCCTTAAATTTCCCAGAACTGGAGGAGCATCTCTCTTTCTAAATAAACCTGAAATGTTTATGATTTCCATGGGAACTTTTTCAAGATGGTAAATGCTGAAGCTTTTCAGCATTTACAACAGTCAGTGGTGGTTGTGTTTAAATACTTCTTTTTACAGATTGTTATCCACATTTTGAGTGAGTCATATGCCTTTTGTGTACTTTGCACACTTTAAAGGTCACTAATTTTTTTTTTTTTTTTTTTTTTTTG
>NW_022900916.1:38864366-38898353 GCF_012274545.1 Fukomys damarensis | reverse complement strand
TTTTTTTTTTTTTTTTTTTTGAGACGGGTTCTTGCTATGCAGTTCAGGCTGGCCTTGAACTCACTATATAACCCAGACTGCCCTCCAATTTGCAGTGATCGTCCTGCCTTAACCTCCCAAGTGCTGGGCTTATAGGCATGCACCACCACACCCAGCTAGGGCACTAAATTTTTAGGGCATAATCTTCTACTTTTATTTAGTTGGAAGTGTCAGGAAAAATTGTTCAAGACTTTAAAATGCTCAAGAAGATTCCTGGCTGTCCATCCGCCAGAATGCTGGGTACTTCTTTGCAATCCTTTTGGGTTATGTGATTCTATACCTGTTCTCCTGCTGATTTGGCTGGATTGTTTCACACCTTTGTAGAATGTAATTGTGAAGGGCTGATGGTGATGTGAATGGTTTCCTTAGAAACATGTTCCTTCAGAGATACAATTGATTCCCACCCTGTGAGACAAATGTTTTCAAATTTGACATTTTTACTCTACATTTTCTACAGTAACATTTTTGTAGGGTGAGAATTAGCAAATTTACTTCAACATTCCTAGTGACCTGTGTGTGAGTGTGTGTGTGTGTGTGTGTGTGTGTGTATCTGTTCTTCAGAGTCTCCCATGACTCTTTCTGTTTTCCGCACTAATAAATAGATTAAAATGAACTCTGTTATTTGGTTTTGAGACAATGTCTTATTATGTAGTCCAGGCTGGCCTTGAACTCACCATGTAGCCAATATTGGTCTTGAGTTTAAGATATTCTTGTTTCAGCCTCCTCTGGACTAAGATTATAACCATGCATTAAAATGAAATTTTTGACCCATATTTGATTCATTTTTGTAGAACAGTCAAGAGTCTACATTTTTGAAAATTATCTTTCAACCAGGGAAGCAATTGTAGAAGTGAGAAATACAAAAATGCTCATAACGATGGGCAATAAACAATCACAGAGCTATGTGCTTTGGTAACCCTATTTTATTGCCTTAACTTATACCTAAAATATGAAGGATAATGTGGCTATGAAAATTCTTAAAAAATAAAAAAATGTTAAAGTAGTTATCTCTTTCCTCGGTCTGATTCCAGGCCTATACTTTGCTTGATCTACTATTTTGTTCATTGACAGGCTTTAGTTGTGGAAAAGTCAGCTACCGTTAGCACATAGCTGTGAGTGTAGACACTGAAGCCCATGCACAGGGTCTAGGCCTTTGGTGGGTATGTCCCAGCTCTGCAGTTTAACATTGCTAAGAAAATGTTTGATCCAGTGACCTGGCTGGGGGTGGAACCGTGGTAGAGACAGGGCTTCTTACTTGTTGCTTCTCATAACAGAAACATCTTTCTCTCCGAATACAGTACTCAGTAACCTTGATCTGTCACTGCCATGAAATTGTGTTATCTGGAAGTTTTTGGCTGTAAGAAAAATCTCAGCTCCCCTCTGATTCTTTCCTTGCTCTTACTTCACACACAGAGCGTACAGAGGAGCTCCTTTATAGCCAGTCCCAGCTTCCATTTCAGTGGACTGAGCTTTACCCATTCTTCCTTTTTCAAAGAAAGATCAAGAAAATGGAGGGAGCCTGGGGCATCTTTTCTGAACAAAGTGGCATCTTTTCTAAAGGGAATTGCCTCTACGCATAAATTCCATGGTCCCTGGTCCACGCTCTTCAGTCTCCTTCCCATTCTCTGGGTGCATATGGATATTGCTATATGATTCTCTTTCATGGGTTCAAATTGGTTAAATGAGCCTATTACAGGCTTGGCTAAATGAGTGGAAGGGTATTTTGAAGGCAGTTGATAGCATTCCTGATTCCCAGGTTGAGGTGTGTGATTGTGTTGTCTGATGGTTGCTGAGTGATGTGATAAAACTTGAAGTATTTCTGTGTAGCCGCAGCTTCACTCTCCACTTCACCGTTGTTACTCTGCTTAGCCCCAGATTGAAGTCATTCTGTCCTGTGGCTGTTGCTTATGTAAATATTTCAAAGTAAATCATTGTACTAACATAGACCTTCCACTTATTTGTATTTTAAGCCTTTATTTAGCATGTTTCTTACATATTCCCTACAAAATACGTCGTACAAAATTTTGGACATTCTTTGCAGTGTTAATATCCAGATATTCTTGAATTAGAGCTCAGTGTGGCTTTGGGTTGCCCTAGTCATTTTGTGCTTCATTTCTTCATAAAATGATATTTTAGAATTCCTGATACAGTTGCAGATTTGAAAGGTATCTGAGATAAAAGCTATCACCAATTTGGAGGAAGGCCTGTGTTCTCCTCATGATTGTACAGTACAGCAAGGTGCTTGGACACCTCACGCACAGTAGAGCTTTGTGTTCTTTTTTGTCATATTCCTTTCCCATTTTTTTAGTGTTTTCGGTCGACTTACACTCCATCATTAAATAGCATTTGTGGAGTAGCATTTCTTTATTTTGGAATGCTGTCCTTTCTCTGATCATGCTCTTCCTTGGCATTTAAAGTCATACAACCACAAGTCTGCAGGTACTGATAAATTGATTAGCTGCTTCTCCGGTTATTTAGTACATGGGCAGTGATTTTCCTTACGCCTCTAAATTCCTGAGAAAAATGAGTTATCTTTATATCCATGTGTCATGCCTAGTTTAGATTTGATTTACCAAGGGGTAAACTCCAGCAGGGGGAACTTGTGTTTGGAGCAAAGCAGCACTGACTTTTCAAGTTCAGAATTAACTGTACTGGTTAGTATCTGCAAGTAGGCAAGCCAGTAAAGGGATGAAATTTTAAAGGGTGCATATTTTAGAAAATATAAGTGACAATATGGAGCCATGATTAGTAGCTTGGACTCTACTGTCAGATCAGTGGTGTTCAAGTCATGGATCCATTGCTTACTAATTTGTTACCTTGAGGAAAATTATTTATTCTCTCTGTGCCTCTCTTTTCTCATCTGTATTGCTTCTTGGCCTTTTGGCTAAGATGAAGTGTTTTCCCATCTATAAAATGGGTACAATAGCCTACTTAAATTGTGTTTTAATCGAATGATTTAATACAGGTAAAATATTCAGAACAGTTAACGTAGTAAGCACTCAACAGAGAGCAGTGGTTCATTTTGTGTGTTGATTATTAAATTGCTTAGCATTCATCGCACAGAGAGTCCTCTGTGACTGATAGCTATCTTCATCATCTGTAGTATTTCTATTCCACACTTCTCATTCAGTTCAAGTCCCAAATCATACTGCACTCTTTCCTGAGCTCTTTTGCCATCTCTTTATCACTCATTTGACATTGAACATATGCCATCACTGGCTTGTTTTTTAAATGCATTTCTCATGTTGAATCAGTGAATGAATGATCAAACAATTAAGTATTTATTGAGAGCTTTTTTATATACTAGATGGTGCTGGGTATTAAAGATACAAGATTGAACACTACAGATGCCATCTTTATAGGACATACACAGTTGGTTATATAATTACAATGGGATGCAAGTAGAGTCCTGTGGAAGACATACTAATGACCACAACCATGCCAGGTGTTCTGAGGTTAGACAGTGGTTGTAGCTAGAATTGTGGCAGTGAAGGTAGAAAGAAATTTCAGATCTAGACTGGTAGAGTTGAGTGATTAATTTAAGGGTCAAGTGAAGTCAGATGTCATGCATTAGCACTGTAAATGTCAGGCCCAGTTAACTCCTTGATAGTGCTTCTTTTCTGATAACAATGAACATTAGCAGAGTAGATTTGAGAGGAGAATCAGTAATTTTTGAACATGTTAAAATCAAGGTATTCGTGCCGGGCATGGTGGTGCATGCCTGTAATCCTAGCACTCAGAGACTGAGGCAGGAGGATCGCTGTGAGTTTGGGACCAGCCTGGGCTACATAGTGAGTTCCAGGTCAGTCTCAACTACATAGTGAGACCCTGTCTCAAAAAACAAACAAACAATCAAAAAAAATTAAGGCACTCATGAACCATCCCAGTGTTATATAGCCCAGAAAAACGGCCTGGGCTTCATAGAAGAATTTGATTATCGAATGCGTAACTGTGGGTGGACAGCATGTTAAGAGAGAAGAGTCCTTAGTCTAAGCCCTTCATCTCTAACATTTAAAAATCATAGGGGAAGTCACTGGCCAAAAAAACTCAAAAGTTTAGTGCCCAAGCTGTCAGAGGAAACTCAGAGAAATGTGATAGAGAATCTAAGAGGAGGCTAGGCATGATGGTGTGTGCCAGTAATCCCAGCACTCAAGAGGCTGAGGTAGGAGCATCTTGATTTCAAGGCCGGCCTGGACTAGGTACAGTAACTAGTTAGGCTCTATTTTTTAAAAAGCAAAGAAAAGGAAGCCTAAAAGGAGAAAGAGCATCACAGCGAGAGTTTATTCTGTTGATTCAAGGTGTCACATAAGATGAAAATCTATCTAGTAGTGAAATGTCTAGTAGTGCCCTTGAAGAGTTCATGTGGAATAAAGGAAAGAGGAAGTTGGGAAAGCTAGCTTCCCAACTGGATTAATAGTAGCAACTGTCTTCTCTAGGGCATGGTTTTAGGAGTTTTCTCCTAAACCATTAAATGTTTATGATGATGGTATCTGCATAGCCTTCAATATATGAGAAAAATCTTGAGAGCATCCATAATTACATTTGCACTGACAACGGAAGAAATGACAGTGATATGAGATCTTTGATTAACCAAGCTTCTTTCTTTCTCACTTTTTTAGGGGGAGGGGCAGGTGAGCATTTTTTGAATCAGGGTCTTGCTCTGCATTCCAGGCTGACCTCAAACTCACAGTCCTTCCTCAGCTTCCCAGGTGCCGAGATTACAGGTTTGGGTAATCAAGCTGACTTTATAAGTCTTTTATCTTGACTAAATTCTTTGTCTCAGTTCTCTGCCATTATGCATGTACTCATTGTGGTTTTCCACTGACAGACTAGATCCTTACAGTCTGAATTCATGATCCTTTAATACAGTGTCCACATGTGATTACTTGCTACCAAAATTGTAAAGCCACTGAGTAAGGACGGGGCTTCTACATTTTGCTTTAGGTAGAATTTTTAATTCCGAATACACCCAAAATACCACGTTTCTAGTTACCTAAAAGATGTTTTTCTGTCTGCCTGGAATTCTGGGCATGCTTTATTAAATCTGTTGCTGGTCCTGACTTGGGGCTTTTTACAGCACACTGCAGTCTTACTAGGAACACATTTTAAAAATTCTCACATCATGATAATGTGTGATTTTTGTTGGTTTGTTTTATACCTTCTTGGCTCTGAATCATAATTTCTTGCATTAAGCACTTATTCCTTAGGAGAAAGGCTACTCAGTTTGACAGCATCTTCATCAGGAAGCTCTGTGCTTAGATCCTGTTTTGAATGAATCATGGAGCAAATTTCATATCAGCTTAAAATCAACATGTTTTCCACATTGGTTTACAGATTTTATTAAAACATTAATAATATTTGTCTCCAAATATAAAGAACTAATTCTTTGTAGAAAATGTGAAATGCTGGCTCTAAATGCTGAAGAGAGAGTTGTAAGCTTATATAGACAACGCTTAATTAGCCTTGAATATTAATGTATTTTCATCCTTTAAAAATAAGAACTTACACAATTTTTTGCCAACTTTTTGTTTTTAAATGCCTCAAATATAAGTAAATGAAAAGAAAGAAATAAAAATCATCTATACCTCCACCACCAGAAGTTTTTCTGTGGTATCTGTTAACCAGACTGTGGGATTGATTATTTTTCCCACCCCTTTTTCTCTTTTTCTTTTTTTAAATTGTTGGTTTTTTGTTTGTTGTTGTTGTTGTTGTTTTTTGTTACCGGGGATTGAACTCAGTTCCTTGCGCTTGCAAGGCAGGCCACCGAACTGCTGAGCTAAATCCTCAGCCCTTTTTAAATTTGTTGTAAGCTGTTTTGAGGACAGAGCTTCAGTTTTATTCATAACTGTACACTTAGAGCCTAGAAGAGTGTCTGCCCCATAGTTGGCACTTAACAGCTGTTGGATGAATGAATGCTGTAAATTGTTGTACTGTAATTGCCTTAATCTACCTGCTATTGTTGGATTTAGGGTTTATTTGCTTTATTTTTTCCTATCTTTAAAAACACTCTTATCTAAACCATAGTCTGAATTATTTTCTTAGAACAATTCTACAGAGTAAAAACTAATTCCAAAGAAAACCATATTTTTAAACATTCTTTTAATCTCTACTAAAGGGACTTTTTTTAGTTCGATGTACTTTCTGTTCTTTAAAAAACTGACCATTGTCTGTTTTTTACTAATATTTCTACCATAATAATTGACATTTTTGTCTGTTGAGGAAATTAGAACGTTCTTCCAAATTATATAATTATCTATTTTTTATTAATCGTTTAGAAACATAGGGCTTTTAAAAGACTTTGACACAATAAAAATGTTTTTACTTAAATTTTATTGGACCAATAATGTTGATGTGTCTGCAGGCAAAAATGAGTGGTCAGCCCTCTGGATTTGTGGATTCTGCACCCATAGATTAAACCAACTATACATGGAAAATATTCAGGAGAAAAACTGTACCTGTATCTTTGTGACCTTTATTTACTTTTATTTTAATGTTTTTTCATTTTATGCCATAAGTTACTTGCTGACTTTTTTTCCTCTATCCCTTTTTGAAGTTGTATTCTTGTCTGCAATAGGGCAGAGCTTTGCATGACATCAATTTCCTTGCCCAAGTTCTTGATTTGCCCATGAAATGAAAACGAGTGCTTCATCAGACCGTTGTTTAAGTTCTTTACTCTGCACATTTTGTTTTAATTATCTCTCAAGCCATTTTCTTGTTCTATAATAAATTCCTGCCTCTTTCTGTAGAGACATTGCAAGTGATAAAAATTGTTCTAAAACTTTTAAAGAAAAGATAGTGTTTCACATCACATCTATAAGTCATTTTTAATCCTAACCTTGTAATTGCTATCCAGAGTTGTGGGCTCTGGTTGATCGGCTTTCTTCCATATTCTCAGAGCCACACACCACAGATTAGCTGTCTTTAGATTGGACTCGTGTTTATTGTGCTTTTTCTTTAAAGGTTCAGTATTTGATTCTCAGAAAAGTAGCAACAGATTTTTAAAGATCTTTTTCTGGTTTCCCCATTCGTTATCTTTGCCAGTTCAAAACAGAAGTGCTGCCTTTATTTTCTTATCAGTTTAATAATTTGTTTCATATAAATCAGATGTTTGCTATTTGAATAAACTGCAAGGTTTTAGAGAATATTTAACCTGAAAATAATTGAGACACCCTTCCCAGTGTGTTTGTTAAGATCCCCTGTAAATATTATTTTAACAAATTGGTATTTCTGAACCAAAAAACAAACTGAGTATACCTTTGTGCCATCTTGGCCCCGAGTCATAATTATTTTTTAGTATGTACAATTATTTCATAATAAAATAAGTTTTTTTAGCCGATCATGGTGGTGCACATCTCTAATCCCTATACTCTGGGAGAATGAGGCAGGAAAATTGCTTGTGAAAGCCCAGCCTGGAATTAGCAAGGCCCTGTCTCAAAACAAAAAACAAAAAGTGCCAGAAATGTGAGTTAGTGCCAAGGGCCTAATCCCTGATACCGCCAAAGAAAAAAAATTTTGCATCGTAACTACACTTTTACTATATAAAAAATACTGTGTATTCCTTAGCTAATAAATAATAAAAAGGAATTTGATGGTTCATAGTTCAAAGTAGGATAGTCTTTATTCTGAATAAAACTGCAAAAGCAATTCTGTATTTCCCTGTCTTCAGAGAGATTATAAATTTTTCTCCTTTGAATATAAACCAGGATATGAGATATGATTGAAAAATATGATAAATGTTGAAGTTTCTGATATGAGAAATGACACATTGCCGTTAATCCCCCCTCAGAGTACTCTCCCTTGCTTTGAACACATCCTGTCTTTGTTTTTGTGTTTTGTTTTGTTTTGCTTTGGTTTTTGTTTTTTGTGGGGTTGTTTGTTTTGTTTTTGTTTTTTGTGTGGTTTTTTGGTACTGGGGATAGAACTCAGGCCCTTGCGCTTGCAAGGCAGACAGCAGAACCACTGAGCTAAATCCCCAGCCCCCGTCTTTGGTTTTTTGAGACAGTCTGACTGTGTAGTTCAGGGTGGTCTTTAACTCACTGTGTAGTGATCCTCATGCCTAGGCTTCCTGAGTGCTGAGATTACAGACGAACCACGGTACCCATCTCTTCTGAAGCAGTTCAGGAAGTCCTTACATGAGTGTCTTTAGCTGTGCTGTTGTGGCTGCCTCAGTGAACTGAATTGTTTCAGAATGTTTACTTTTGGGCTGGGTATTTAGCTCAATGGTTCCATGCTGCCTGCCTCACAAGCCCAAGATCCCGAATTTAAATCCTTGGTACCACCCCACAAAAAAAAGTTTACTTTTCATGGTCATTTTGACTTTGGGGTAGAGCCAGAATAAGGTAGACGAGGTAAATGAGGACAAACTGTAATGTCTTTATAAGCCTGCCTTTCTGTTGAATGGTATTTGGCAACAGTATTCGTGGTATTTTTTATTACAGCTGGTAGAGTAGGGAAGTGGCAAGAATGATGGGGTAAGTGTGTTTGAAGGTAAATGGGGTATTTTTATAGGAATTAATGGCAGTCTGTCTTTCACTGTAATAATTGTTTTTTAATTTAAAGATTCACAGTGTAGTTTTACAAGGTCTCAACTAAACATTCATTACATTTACACTTCAACCCTAAACAGACAACTCCAAACACACTTTATATTTTCTTTTGGAGGAAAAGATAGTATACCAAGAAAACAGAAGGCATGGATCTGAAAAAGGAAAGAGTACAAAGGGAATTTCCAGGGTCTAGGTGAAGGGAAAGTTTGCAAGCCCTGTGCAGGGCTCACAGGAGAACTGGAACGGGCCAGGAGGAAGCTCTCTGATGGGAGTGAGCTGCTCTTTATGGAGATACAGTATGCGAAACAGTATAACTTTAATTCAAAAATATATTAATATTCTAAAAATGTACTTATATTTGAGAAGTTGAAATACACCAGAAAGGGACATTTTGGGATACAGTAAGGACAGGAAAAGATGGAGCTTATTTGTGGAAAGTTTTCTGGACAGTATGAATTAATGAGCCCTGTCACTTGGTTCTGTGGCGTGTCTGAGGAAAAGGAGGATTAAAGCAAATTTATGTATTTGATACTTTATTCTAAGTAAGTTATACTTATCTTCTCTGTTTTTATATGGGGTAAAGATATACCATCATCTGCAATTTCTGTGCCCAACTTATCTTACAAAAAATATATTGTAGAATAAGCCAAGAACATTATATTTCCTGTTGATAATAAAAATGCAGATTTTACCACTAAAAGGCAGTGACTTCATTTCTAAAGGGTGAATTGAATGATTCTCACAGCATAATTTCTGCTGGTTAAATTTGAGAAAGTCATTCAATAAAAGACTAATCTCTAAGCCTGTGCAGAATTTTTATTTGAGAATTGAATATTATTTTATTGATATTAAGCCATATCACCTGATTTTTGTTTGCAGGTAGAAAATAAATGCCAGTGGGCATAAGTATTTAGTAGAGCTTTTGTTCTTTATTTGAACAAAACATGTACCCATTATGGTGTTGAAGGATGTCCTTGTGCTCCTGATGCTTTCTTTTAGCCATTGCCTAAGAATTTAAGGCTTTTCTTAAGCTACTTGTGGGAAGCATTTTTCCCTGTGATCCTGAAACCCTTTACTTTTTCATCTAAATCATTTTCTGATTAAAAATTTTAATGCACTTTAATGCATTCAATACTAATTAAAGTAGTTGATCTAAAACATAATTACTGAATATTTAGTTCTGAATTTGTCATTCACAGCTATTCATAAGCTAGTTGATTGTCTGGGGGAGGGGGTTTCTTGTGTTAAAAATTGTATATTTTTCATACACAGGTCACGTTTTGTCCTTTTTCTTTTTGGTACCAGGGATCAAACTCAGGACCTTGTGCTTTTGAGGCAAGTACAGTTTCACTGAGTGAAATCCCCAGCCTTTTTGTCCTTTATTTTCACAATGAAGTTAAAATATACCTGCTCACATCTAATTCTGAGTTTTGACAAATAGACATTATAAGAAACATGCATGTACATTACCATAGCCAAGAGATAATAGTACTTTTTTTCCATCTCCCAAAATTCCTCTGTCCCTTTGGAGTCCCTTAGTCCTGGGCAACTGATGTGCTGTCTCTAGAGTTGAGCCTTGTTTGTTTTGCAGTGGTAGGAACAGAACCCAGGACTTTACATATGCTAGCCAAGTGCTGTACTACTGAGCTATGTCCCAAACCCCTGTAGTTGAACCTTTGTAAGCATGTCATGTAACCGAATCATATAAAGTACCAAATTTGAGATTTGTCAACGTTGTTGCCTGTATCATTTTTAATGCAGGATAGTGTGTGGTTTGCTACAGTTTATCCAAAGTTGATAGATATTTAGGCTGTTTGCAGTTTTGAATGATTACAGATGAAATCCAGCCCACACTCTGAGGTCTGTCTCATAATTTGACTTTCTTTTGGTTAGGCTGCTATGATTGTTAGTCAGCATGCTGTTTTTTACATTTTCATTCTAAACACAAAGATGTGGCTTCTCAGCTTTTGCCAAACCTTGGATTCTTTTCTAACTATTGTATATTATTGAAAGGAAATAGATGCGGGGCAGACCAAGCAAATAAAAGAATATTATAATTGTCTGTGCTTTGTAGGGCTCTGGAAAACAGGCATATCCCTAAAGTTGTACAAGGTTTAATTCATTTCCAGTTTGAATGAAGTAGCTTTTTCTAGCCATATTTCAATGGTGAGGCTATTTGACACCAGTGTGCTCTGTCACTTCTTACGATTGGATTGGACAAGCGTGCCCTTCCAGCCCTTCTGCCCTCTTAGCTTCCCTGTTGGGAACTGCTTAGCAACACTTGCTTCCTTAATAATGGAGGAGAAGAAGAAGAATCAGGAAAGAACAACGTTATTCTGTTGAGGGCACCACAGATTAGAATACCAGCCTCCCAGGCACTGCTTTTTATGCACCTACCAGTCAGTGTCCTCTGGTATTGTGCTCCCCATCCCCAGGGTGGAGGCCACACCCCGGCTGCTAATGCTCAGTGTTAAAGCTGAGTGAGGTGCCGTGCTGAGTCAATGAGCAGTACTGTAAGACACAGACAACACTTAATGAAACATTTTCTATGGTCTAGATTCAGCACCTTTTTCCTTTTCGCTATTGTAATGTTATGTTTGTCTTAGTGAGGCTGTTTTCTCAAGGGTTCTGTCCTGTGTTCACTCCATTCCTGTTAAATGTGCAATTTGCTGAAGTCAACACCCTCTCCCCACCTCCTCATACACATCTCTCTGTGAAATATCGACAACCATCCAGAGAAGGTTGGTTACATATTTTTAAGTGCTTTGTGGTCACACTGGAGCTAGGATGCATTCCCAAGCATCCTCCCCACCAGGGTCCCATTTATTTCAAGAGATTATTATGCTGTACAGCTGGCTCCTCACAGAGCATCATAAGCTCATTCTGTGAATTAAAATGTCACAAGTGGTTATGGAGCCCAGCATGAAGAAAGGAGGATGAGTGTGGCGTGATGGCTTTTTTTTTTTTTTTTTTTTTTTTTTTTTTGCCTTTCTGGTAGAGGGTGTAGTTCTGATTTGTCTTCCACATGGCTCCAGAAGTAATTCCCCTGTTCTGTACAGCCCTGGAAAGATAGAGAACTATGTATGGCAGTGAGTAATCACAGTACACCTTAAAATGAAAGCACACTTTGCTTCAGTATCCTCAGCATTTAGTTTTGATCTCCACACTGTCCTATCTGTATCTATCCTCTTGTTCACAAGGATTTTGCTGCTTCAATATTAAGATTGGTTGGACTCAACACTGTGCTCTGTAGTTCTTGATCCTCAGGGCAGCTTTCTGGAACCTGGCTGTATAGCCAGCTATCATAGGGAAGCAGTTTCTGGGGTGGGCAGAGTGCATACTTGTATCTGCAAAGAGTTTCTTCCTCAGTGTGGACGTGACTTTGTTACAGTTAAGTTCTCAAGTGCTGGTAGGTGCCCCCATGGTAACATAATAAACTCTGCATTTATTTGTTTTTAGTTCTTTTTCCTATGATATTAATCAAAGAGTGATTGTAATGATGAGAAATAATTAGCGAGCTTCATTATTAACAGTTCCCATCTGAGGCAAGCATATGATAATGCAAGTGGTTAATTGTTAACTCAGGTTTACTGTCTTTCTTTTCCCTGTGCCATTTTGAGTGCTATGGTGGTTGCCTTTCACCAGTCCTTCCTGTCTTCTTACCTACTTTTTGGGAACCTTCAGTTGAACAAAAATTACAGGATTCACTTTGTTAATATTTGGTTTACCCGAACAGCTACATAACCTATCCATGGAATTTTACAGAACTTTGACTTCTCTAAGTTCTGCTCTTGTAGATGCAGGTGACAGAAATGGCTAAGGAGAAAGTAACATTCTCTCAGATAACCTCTGTCTTCTGCCTGCTATAGAAGAATTCCACTTCCCCTGCTCCCTCCACCCCACCCTCCGAAACCTGGTAATTCACCTTAAAATTATTGTAACATCATTGTTAACATACATTTGTATACATAGGAAGGTACTTTGCAGAGAAACTACTGAGGGGGATGTTTCATAGCCATAGGCAGATGTAACGTACCCCACAGTTGGAAGAAATTTGGCCTGACAAGCCAGCAGTGGGGGCAGAGTCGAGTACATGATTAAGATGTCTTTATAACCTCTGCCTCTCTTGAGGATCATCCAGCCTTCCCAGAGGGCTATTCCTCTGAGGCCTGTATGTCTGAGTTTCAAGTATAGATATTAACATACTTTGAAATGAAGCCACCCCAGGCACGTTCATTGCATCATTACTTTCTCAATTTCAAAGTGCATTGAGGAGGCAGAAACATTCCTTAAAGAGACGCCATCCACAATAGCAGGTTAAATGTGGCTAATGCAACCTTAAATGAACTTTTCTGAGAGTATAGCAAAATATTTATATATGGTTTGTCGTGGAGCACAGGTAATAGGAAACTACGGGTGCGAAAACAAAAAAAAAAAACAAGAGTTTGCTGCTTAGAAGTACAGTTGCTCCTTAATTATTTATGCCAATGAAGGAAAATATTGGTATAGATAACACAAAGCCATAACTAATTTGTCTACTTGGATTTTTGAAGTCTTGACGCAATGAATGTAGTACCAGGAGACCATGGTAATAGATTCCCAGATCTTACACCAAAAAACCTCAACACAAAACCAAAATGTGAGGGTCTTTGCATGTAGTCTTGTAAACAGAAATATTTGATAGTGTTTGAAATGAGTATTCAATATAAGCCTACCACTGTCTCCTTATATCTAGGTGTGTGTGTGTGTGTTATATGTATGTGTGTGTATATACTTTTTTTTTTTTTTTTTTGGTACCAGGGATCTAACTTGGTACCTTGTGCTTACAAGGCAGGCATGGTAGCATTGAGCTAAATCCCCAGCCCTCTCATATTTAACTTTGGTTTGCCTTTCGCTTATTAATCCTGAAAATGAATATAAGAAACTGAAGCACACTGCTCTTTGAAAACAAATTACTTAACCACATTCAATTTTATAGTAATATGATCGGAATTCCTAAAATAAACACTTTCCATGATTCAATTAGCAGGAAGTGATTTATAACTACATCACCTGAGGAGACTTGCCAGTATGCCTTACCAGTTTTTTCATTTAAACGACTGAAACAAATATTAAAGTTTTCAGGAATTTTTGTATCAAATATTTGAGATGATGAGGAAAGGCAGACCACCATTGTTTGGCTGCATATGAGATTTGGCAGAGCTGACATATTTTGGTTATTCCATTCAGGTGAAGTGCTTTGATCACTTGTCTCACAAAGACTAGGAGCTCCATGGCTTGGCTTCTAATTTCACGGCTGGAAATAAACATGGCAGTTCTACTAGGCTTTTAAAATTTACTTTCATGCCCTCCATTTTCATAGTTGACTTTCACTTATAATCTTTACCATAATTACTACTATGTCATTCTTTTTTATCTTCCCATATGTCATTTCTGGGATAGGACTGTTTGGTTGTTAGTTAAGACTAGGTGAGGTCAGGAACATCTGTTGATTGTTCTTATATACTAGCAATAAGGCCCCTTGGCTATTCTCAGTGTAAGTATCTTCCCTGACAAAGTAGGGGCTGCTTTGCCTTATCTCTGTGTTGGTATTAACATTAAAGCATATGTGCGCATACACAGTATTGTTCATTCCTATAAGCTTTTTACCCTCCTCAGGTAAACATATCCAGAAGAGAGGGATAAACAAGTCAATTTCTGAAAAATGTAGATTAATCCAGCCTTGCAGGGGTGGGGGACCTTCAGAGACATTAGGTTGTCTCATGATTTGCAATAATCAATTTGATAATTGTTGTTGACTTACTGCTCAGCTCATGAATAATGTCCCAGATTTAAACTAGTATGGAAAAAGGATTTTAATCAGGTGCTTTTGTTCCCATGGAGCATTTGTCTTGCTTGACTGTTCTGGACTTAAGCCAACTGCCAGAAAGGCATTTTTCGTGGGTTATATGTATAGAGGAATGTGTGCTACATTCATTGGGGGAGTTTCCAGCCCACTAAAGCTCATTGTTAGCTTACCTTTCACCTGCGCACCATTAGAAACACTGAGAATGGATGACTGCCTCTCTTTTTCTCTAAGAATCTGTTTGAAAGAAGGCATGAATCCCATTACTATAAATATTGTTTTCATCTCAGCGTACCTCACTGCTTCTGAATGAGAGGAGCCCCTCTAGCTTCTGTGAAAACTGAAATAACTTGATGGCTTGTTAAATTTTTATCATCTAATGTACATTTATTTAAATACAATTGCTTGGTTGCTAGGAGAAGAGTCAAAAAGGAAAAGCTTGCTGAGTACAGACTGTCTATGTCACAGAAGTCAGGAAAGTGAGCAGAACTTGCCGTCCTTGGAGGGGGTTTACACTTCTGCTGGCTGGGCTGGAAACCTCTGAAATTCTGACATCCATTGATTATTCCCCCACCGTATACAATGTGGTATTTTGATGCTTGCTTACTCTATCATCTGTTTAATTAGCTTGAGAAACTGAAAGGATTTGAAGGCCCTTAGCTCCTAAGTGGTTGAGAACTCTGAGGCTCAAAAGGTTCACACTTGATACTCTTGAGAGTAGAACACGTGGACTTTGTGTTGATGCATGAAAAAAGTTTAGAAAGTGCTAGCGGGCTTTATGTGTTTTTATTGTTTCTATAATTATTCGTGCTGACATGATGTGATGCTGTTTCCATGGAACACATCTTACTATTATAGATTTCCCTGGATAGGAACAGTGTGCCCTGGGTTGTGCCTCATCCCCAAAAGGCACATGAGCAAGAGCTGCTGTGCTGGTGCTCAAGGAGGGCTGGGCATATCTCAAGGTTAAGAAATAGTTCTGCACTGGCTGTGATAGGCACACCTGTAATCTCAGCACTCTGGGAGCCTGAAGCAGGAGGTTGTAAGGTTGGAGCCCTGCTGGGGCAATTTACAACTTAGTGAGACCCTGTCTCAAAATAAGAAAGTTTTTAAAGGGGATGGGGATGTAGCTCAGTTGGAAGGCCTAGGTTTAATCCCTAGTACCCCAAAAGAAAGATTGTGACCTTCTCAGTTTCCAATGCTCTCCTAACATTGTTTAGTAACTAAGCAGACAGAAACATCAAGTCAGTGATAATGTCCTAGAAATTGTTAACTCTATCTTCCATTCAGGTTACACAAGTATCATGTCTGTATGTTTTCAGAAATGTCTGATTGTATAGCCTTATTTACTGCACACCTTGTGGTCTACCAGACTTTTTTAAAAAAATCATACAGGATTTTAAAAATCCAAATGGAAAGAAATATTTACTTGGGTTCCACTAGTTTTCCATGATTCTTTTGTTATTTTCTTCTCCAGGATACCCAAAAAGCAAAGCAGTTCCTACCCTTCCTTCAGCGGGCAGGGCGTTCTGAAGCTGTGGTGGAGTATGTCTTCAGTGGTTCTCGACTCAAGCTCTATTTGCCAAAGGAAACTTGCCTTATCACCTTTTTGCTGGCAGGTAAGTACAGAGCACGATCACATCCCTGGAGCTTGTTTCCTCACAGACTCAGTGTCTGTGTGTACCCTCCTTTCTCTATGGTTTACCTAGGCCCTGGGGCCAGCCTGGATGTTTTAATATTGAATTGGGATGTGGACACATCCTTTCCACTGGTCTCAGACTGATCATTATACCTTGCTCATGCTACTCGAGTTCATGAAGCGCAAAATGTGTGAGAAAAGTTGTTTTAAGGACAGCACAGTCTCATAAATAAATCATTAATGATGGAATTCTTATAGTTGGTATTACCCACTTCAGATTACCTCCCCCTGCTTGTTAGTCATGAGCAGGCCACACCTGTCCTTGGAGTGCTCTGGGCAGTGCTGTTTGCCTCCCTTTTCTTCTTTTTAAATGTCAATAGGATCCCAATCCTGTATGAACCCCAGGCATGACATTACTTTCAGTCTCCTGCACCTATAGTATATCTTGTTACTCAAAGGGTGACTTGCTAGCACTCAGCTTTCTCCTTTCTTTGCTGGCTCATTGTACAACCCTGTTATCCTACCTTTTCTAGTAGCTTAATATTTCCTAAGCTAGCAAGACCGTGTATGAACTGCACTCATTGAGCAATTTACATTTATGTATTCAGGGAGCAAACTGCTTCATTTCTTCGCTGCTGGCAAATAATAAAGTTATTTATTTCTAGTCAATACTTCACAGATACTGTGGTCTTTGAGGGAAGGCTGTCATCTCATACCAGCTCTCCTTCACAGGCATTCACTCACAAAGGACATATGCCATTGTGCTCCCCAGATGCACTGTGCCTTTTCTATGGCTGTCCTGTTGCCTCAGCATTTCTTCTGTTGCATTCTTGAATAGAATTTGCTGTGGGGGAAGAGAAGCAGGAGCCATGCTTGCCAACTCCTGCCAGATTGCCTGGGCCTCCTTTTCCTAGAAGGGACAAAGAGTTTCTGGTCCGGATAAGGGTCCCCTGCAGGCCCCAACTAAATGGGATGAGTAATGTGAGATAAGTTACTCCTTGAACACATGGCTATGAAGCTCACTGCTGCCCTTTGGCTTTTTCTCCATGAGGCATCCTCCCATACACTTAGCAACTTGATACTGAAAACCTAGTTCCTCAGGCTTTCTGAAGGGACAAACTGAAGTATGACCCCAGGTGCAGGGCCAGCTCTGGGAAAGAAGGCTGGAGCAAATATGCACCTTGCAGGAAAGCTGCATTTGTGCTTCCTCTGATGTGGCTTGTACACTGAGACGTCACAGAGCAATGAATAAGAGAGAGTCCTTTCAGGAGGTCATTTGTGCCCTTTTCAATAAACTTGAGAAGTTTCTTACCAGTGAATTTTTACTGAGTTTGAGGTATATATTCATATTGTTCTCTCCTCTGTTTCTGAAAAATAAAAGCTTAATTTTGGCAGTATAGTGCTTATCCTCACTGTGGAAAAGAAAAACAGTACGATTCTTTCTAGCAAACTCGGCCACAGATCTACAGGGGAAAGAAAACATTGAAATTTGGCTTTTAAACTCAGAATTATCAAAATAGAATCGGCTCAGAGTAAGGATCTGGCTTAGCTATGGTGTCCTGCAAAATCGTTCCCATTTCACCTTGCTTAGACACATCCGTCTGGTCACCCAGCTCTACCTCAGCCAATGTTGTGAGGACTTGGCATTATCCTAGGCGTCACATTTCCAAGACATTGCCTGAGTTAAGTAACATTCTGAAAGATAGATTGCACAGAAACAAAAAGGTGGTAAAAGGTGTAATCTTTACCTGTGTCCTTCTGCCACTGTATATGCTGTTAGATTATACATCCTTGGGTTCTTTAGAAACCTGTCAAGGACACAGGACCCTTCAAGCACTTAAGAAAAAGCAGATCTCTTTGAATCCTGGCTCTACCATATCTAAGCAGATGATTTTAAGGAGGTGATTTGTCCTGTTTAAGCTGCTGTGTGCACGTTAGTCATAAGTGGCGATAGTTTCTTGCCTCTCAAAATGTGTTGGGAGGGTTTAATGAGATGAGCCTAGAACAAGCCTACTATAACACACATCATCATTGAGCTTGTTTCCTCACAGACTCAGTCTCTGTGTCAGTAGATCTTACTCACCTGCAGTGCCATGGGTTGCAGCATGTGTATTAGGTATGGCTCTGCTGGGGAGATTCTGGCCCATCCACTGATGGAATAAGTCAGGGACAGGAGCTGTGCCAGCCTCCTTCAGCCTGAGAAATGAGCTCCCCACAAAGAGGCTCCTAGTGTTCCCCTCTGAGCTTCTGGACCAAGCTGCCCTGTGTTGTCCTAAACTCTTATCACAGAATATACAGGTAAGAATGGTTCAGGCTTCAGGGAACTCTCCTGGAAAGACAGACATGAATATGAACTGTAGTGGTGGACACGAGATGAGAGAATAGGACTATGGACAATGTACGGAAGTAGCACCCAGCAGAGGGGAGTGGGTTCCCTAGGTGAAGCTTAGGTAACACCTCCTCGAGGAGCCATCTCCTCTACCACTGAGCTATACCCTGCCCTGAGCTGTGTTTTAAAAGATAAGAGCTTACTATGTTGGGGAAGAGGAATAGGAAGAGGGCACATTCTGAGTGCACAGGTGTAACAGCTGGGCCACCACACACCCCTTGTTATTTGTGGAGTATTAAAAGTGAAGTGGGGCTGAAGATATAGCTCAGTGGTACAATGCTTGCCTAGCATGCACAAGGCCTTGGGTTCCATGCCTAGAACTGCCAGTGGAGAGTAACAGAAAATTTGGAAACATGTAGGTGGTAGACTTGACAGGATTTGGGGAATGACTGCTTTTTTCCTGTGGGGGCGGTGTTCAGAATAGGGGACAGAGTCGAGCATCTTAGACTTCAGTAATTGGATAGATGTGATGCCCACAATTGGCAACATAAAATTTAAGAATTGGTTTGAGGAATAGTTAATTGGTCTGATTTTCAATGCGTGTTATTTGAAGTTCTCATGGGAGTGCTCCAGCAAAATCTTCAGGCCAGGAAATGGCCAGCTATAGGCATTAGAGCTGTCTTAGACAGAGGAAACACTCCGGAAAACATCATCTTGAAATGATATGGAGAAATAGAAGATCCTGGGACATTGGTCTTCTGGAAGTCAAGGGAGCAAGGAATTCCAAGGAGCTCAGTGTCAGGGTTTATGGAAAAGATCAAATACACAAAAGGATGAAGTGATTTCCTACTATATATCAATCAGGAAGTCACACACCTTTGTCAGTATACATCAGCGTCAACTAAAGGCAATTGAGGTGTACATGTGGGAAGTAAGGAATAGACTTGTCAAATATAGGCTGTTCATCTGTAAATCTTAACAGAGAGTGCAAAGTAGTGTAAAAAAGTGAAAGCTAACCAAGCAAGGTAACATCATAAGGTTGTCAGCACCTTGAGTAGTTGTAGAACTATAATTCTTGCTCAAGAATCAGGAAGGTGGCATGTATATTTGGAAAAGCTATTCAACATACCTATTGTTTTCGTAATACCAATTATAGAATGTAGGACTCCACAAATTCCTCAAGGAAAATGAGGATGTGAAAAAGATGGAGTTAGAGAATATTAGGAGTAATGAATCTTAAATCATTGAGAAGCCCTGCAGTGAATTTTGAGGTGCTCAGAATGGCTCTAAGGGGATAATGCATAGAGCACCTACTCAGAGGAGACTGAATGACTGAGATGGCCAAGAAGGTGGATGGGGAATCTGCTTACCATGAGAAGGGCCCCCAGGTCTTTGGGACCAACTACAGCAGTAAAGGTGAGTACAGGAACAGACAGCACCATGTTACAAGAGTGTTTTCCTATACCATGATTCTTATGGTACATCTTGCAGGCATCTGTGGTATGTACAGTGCCACACTGTAAGCATGGCACTCAGCAGGAAATGGTGTCTCTGCAGCAAGGAGTGAGTTGGGGTTATGATTCTCCAGGGGAAAGTCTGGAGAACTAGAGATCAGTCCCTTACATGCTGCTCTCATTAATCCTAGCCTTTTGGAGAGCCCTCTGTATTTCAAGGTGGGGTGGACACTTTCCATTTTTATGTGGCCTTTTTTGGGCAGACGGCCCCACAGCTTGATAGGGAGTGGCATTTGGCCCAAGCCAGCTGGCCTCTCTGTCACGGTTCCTGCCACTCCTGTATGTAGAGTGATTGCTTGGTCAGATGGGAGAGCAGGTGGGGCTGGGGAAAGTCAGCTGCAGCTAACAGGTCAGTGCCTCCTGAAAGCTCTTGCCCTTTAGTCCTTTGAGCACCTGGCTTAGGTTTGGTTGGTAAGCAGTTGACCTTACACCACTGTTCAAGGTCCCTCTGCCTGCTACTGTGGCCTCCTGTACGTACTTATTTCAGCCTTGGAGGCAAATCATAGCCAGATCTTGTCCTGAGTTAGCAGAGAAGCCAAGATCACCAGGCAGCCTGCATTTGTTTAAAAGCATCCTTTTTCTTCTTCTACCATTTGGTGAGCCCCGTACATTTCCTTCCATTAGAATAAAAGCAGTTAACCCTCACTCAGTCTTTTTATTTTTGGTACCAGGGATCGAACTCAGGTCCTTGCGCTTGTGAGGCAGGCAGCAGCTCCACTGAGCTAAATCTCCGGCCCCCTTCAGTCTTTATTTTATCTTCACTTGCCATGCATTTCACATTTTATTTCTGTATCTTGTCTAAAGGGAAGAGACTGAGGCACATATTTGCAAATCACTTGTTCCTTGATTCTTATTTTTATTTAATAGCACTAGAGGGCATGGAGTGTGTGTTCTATTACTATGCCCTTTTTATGACATTTCCTTAGTTTGAACTGCCTTCTTAGCTCTTGGGTATCAGTCAGTGTCATACAGAGGGCACAATTCAGGAAGTGGTCCTATTGGCTAAGTTAAACAGGTGTCAAGGTACTGCCCTAAGGCATCTTAGATATTTGGAGATTTCTGCCAACTCACTGAGTGATTCCACCCTTTGTTTCCATTTCCATTTTCTAAAGAATGGTACAGTATTAAGTACAATGAATTACAGACTGGGGCAGGAGGATGGATATCACTCATCTTGCATAGAACTTGTGGGACAAACTTCCTAGAAGACAGCAGCTACCTGGCAGGGGGTTCCCATGTGGATCACAGCGGGTGACTTACAGTTAACCAGTTACCTAGTCACATGAAACAAGACTAGAAAATGAGACTCCCTTTGGCATATTTAATTTTTTTCTCTCTCTGATTACAGCTCCCCTCTGGAGCTATATTCTAACCAAGGAGGCAGTGAGGAAGGTTCTAGGTGTCTGAGATTTAATAAGTGGTGGATTTGTACATGATGAACTAAAGATTTGGCTGTGTGTCCTTTTCTCTGGAATGCCTTTGTATAAAGTACCTCATTTCCTTCTTTCTCTTTAACATCTCTTCTCTTGGCCAATCCTAATTGAAATATCAACTGCCTGTTTCAATAGACCAAAACCTTGTAATGAGCAGAGGGGAAAAAAGGTAAACAGGAATATCCTCCTCATCTCCTGGCCCCAGGAATGGTGGATCCCCATTGATTACCACTGCCTAACCAAATTACAAAATTCAAGCCAATGTATGTTTAAGTGAGAAATCCCATTCTGCTATCACAGAGGTGCTAATGAATCAGGCTGTTATTATGGTTGTATTTGCTGGGCTTCTATCTTTAATTAAGCAATTACAGGGTCTGCTGATACTTATGAATTCCTTTCAGATGTTTTAATTGAATTGCAGCTTAATGGATATTTGTAAAGTGGGGTATTCTTTCTCTTGGGACTTACAGTTTGATTCTGTCTCTGTTGCCTGCTTGTTTTCATTTGGGTCCCATTACTGGAAATGGACAGCCTGATATGAGACTTTACTGGAGTTGCTTTCTTTCTTTACTCTTAATAACAAAATTATAGGAATTTTAAGAACTATGTTCATGTCAGGGACTCTAGCAGGCCACTTGTAGCAAGTAATCAGTACATTTAACAGATTTGGACAAGCCAGGTACGATGACACATGCCTGTAATCCCAGAACTCTGGGAAGCTGAGGCAAGAGGATTGCAAGTTCAAGCCCAGCCTGAGCAACATAACAATTTAGTGAGATTTCCCCTCAAAAAATAAAAAGTAAAAGTAAAAAAGGCTGGGAATATAACTCAGTGAAAAGTCCCTGGGTTTAATCCATAGTACAGCCAAAACAAACAGCCCCCCCCAAAAAAAACACATAATAAGATGGTTTCTGCTCTAAAATAGCTTTTAATGTAGTAATATAGATGACCATATGAAAACAAGTAAAAAAAAAGAATTATCAAAAGTATTACTAACATACCATGAGAATTATCTTAGTCTGTTTTATGTTGCTATAATGGAATACTTAATAATGGGTACTTTATGAAGGAGTTTAATTTGTTTTATGGTTCTGGGAGGTGGGAAGTCTAAGAGCATGTTGCCAGATAATGGTCAGCTTCTGGTAAGGGGTCTCCTGCTGCTTCAGCTCATGGAAAAGCTGAAGGGCAAGTGAGCACATGTAAGAGCGACAGAATAAGAGGGGAGATGCCTCATTTTGAGACAACCCACTCTTTTAGTGACTAATCCAGTCCCTTGAGAAAGGAGTTACTCCCTCTCAGTGACCACCTAAAGGCCCCACTTCCCAGCACTGCCACAGTGGCACTCAGATTGCAGCATGACTTTCAAAAGGGACAAGCCATATTCCAACCATAGCAAGAGTGCAGAGGAAAGAACAGTTAATTGGGGTATGGAAAAGACTTCCCGGGGGAAATAGCATTTTAGCATCCAAGAGGATCTGGAACATTTTCTTTTGGCAGGTTGGTGTGATTCGTTTAGGCAGAACAATTTTGCCTATATCAGTTCTGAGGAAGAGTTGCCTAAAAGAAATAGATTTACTCATCAGTCACTTTCCAAACACATGGTTATTTAATAATTCTTTTATATCCACTAGGCTACTAACCTAGAAATGTATGATAAAATTCCAGCCTTCAAGTAAATAGTCTTATATACTGAAGTAAAAAGAATGCATGGACATGAGGGAAAAAATATATTTTAAAAGGATAAAGGGGGGTGCCAGCGATTTAGCTCAGTGGTTCGGTGGCCTGTCTTGCAAGCACAAGGACCCGAGTTCAATCCCCAGTACCAAAAAAAAAAACAAAAAAATAAGGGTAAGAAAAATAAACCTTAAATTTACATACAAGTGAAAACAGCCCTAGAGTTCATGAAATGAGAGTAAGTGTTGTGACATTGTCAAAACAGGTGAAGCCATTTTGGGCCATAATACAGAAATCCGGGATCCAGAGGGGTGGGGCGGACTGCTGGCTTGGGCCTACACAGGGCAGGCCTTTGAGTGTGGTGTTCCCTCTGGGGTGCACCTGTTTGGAAAAGATTTCCACAAACTGTAGATGGTTTGGATCCGGAGAGTGATCTGCAGAGTAAGGGCTAAGAGATGCTGTTACCTGAGGATTAGTAGTAGGAGTCAAAGGACAGACTTCCAGGACGTATTGGAGTGCTTTACTATAAAAGAGAGAGCTTCAATTTGTTCAATAATCATTTTAGATATTTTATACTGATTGAGACTAATAAATAAAGTCATCAATAAAAATAAGATTTGTTCAGCATAATTCAAGGCAGTCACAAACCTTGGAGCTAAAACACCTAAAGAATTCTTGCTGTCCTGCTTTTTAATTAATTATTGCCATCAGACTGGCCTGCTTAACTTGATGTACTGGTGATCTGGAGGCAAGAAAGACAGGGAGGTAGTACTGTGTTATGTGGGTTAGGGGCTCCTGAAACTGTGGAAAGACAGTCCTCATGGTGGCACATTTTATGGAGTCAGTTGGATTGCTAAGAATAGTATGGTTCCCAATTAGGGTATTCAGTCCTCACCATCTCAGTTGGGTTTCCATGCCAAGAAAAGAGATGCTTTCATTGCCTTTGGATAGTTAGGTCAATGAGAAGATCCCTTCTAAATTCTCTAACTAGTGCTTGTGTCTTTTTTCTTTCTTTCTTTCTTTCTTTTTTTTTTTTTTTTTTTTTTTTTTGCGCAGCCAGGGATCGAGCTCAGAACCAAGCACTTACAAGGAGACGTGGCACCACTGAGCTAAATCCTAAACCCCTGGCCCATCTGCTCTTCTAATGTAAAACTTTCAGTTAGTGTCTTTTTACTGTTACTACTTTACATTTTAATATAGATGAGACAAGGGGAAGAAAACCTTAGCTAGGGACAAGGCTTGTCCTCTATGGGACTAGTAAGAGCCCATAACATGGAACAAAAGAAGTTAGACCTATGAGCTCCTGCTCCGAGTTTCCTCTTCAATTCTGTCTCCTTCCCTCCAACTTTAAGCTTCTTCTCAGGCTGCTTAGGGTTGTCTGAGCTGCTTTCATCCAGTGGGCATTGGGGAATGGAATGGAAAGCTTCCCAGATCTGGCTTTTCTTCATTGTCATATGTCTAATACCAGCACCTGTCTCTTGGGTTGTGTCCATTACCTTCTTGTAGCTTTCCAAGAATACATTTCATTGTGGATTTTTTAGCACCAACTTGTCCGATGACTGGCATTTTCCAGCAGCCATTTAGTAGTAACCATGGCAAGCAGCAGTCTGCCCTGGGTTCCTCTTCACCAGCACAGCCCTGTGGGGAAGGTCTATTTGGTCAGACTAATAGTAGAAAATGGCAGAACCTGGATGCAGGAGAGGGAGTGTGAATGGTTTGGTAATTCAAAATTAAAATGAAAAGCTTTGAAATGTAGTAATGGGCAGCCCCAGGGTGAACAGTACACACTGCCTGTAAGACTTAATCCTAGTTGCTATAGGAACCACCACTCACATCTGCTTTTCAAATAGATTTGACGATGTTTTAAAAATAAGTAAAACTGATTTTCATCATTTAAAAAAAAATGGTCTTTGTCCCCTCCCTCCTCCATGTCACTGTTGACTGTGAATTTCTTTCAGAATATTTTGTGAGGCTTCCCCAGCTGATGGATGGGCTGGATTTGAGAGTTTGTGCCTGACCTTTTGTGTACACAAAAGTTTGAGTGAGTAGCACTAACCTGCTTATAAAAACACATGAGTGTTGAGTATGGGCCAAGCATATCTTCCTGTTGGCCTTCAGGCATCTCAGACCTTCACTCTGGGAAGTGGACAAGGCCAGAAGCCACAGAATGCACTTCACTGCACCACATGTATGGGGTTTCTAGAGAGGTCCAGGGAGTTCCTCATCTCAGTGCCATGGGGTTGATCCCACACTCTGTGCATGGCTGCTGCACACAGACCCAGTAAGAAGAACTCACAGACTTTCCTTTCATAATTTGGAGGACATCTGAAGCACAGCTGCATTCTCACAGTCATATTATTTCATCGTTAAAATTTTCCCTGCTTTATTTAAATAACCCACTGAATGCAGACCTGGTAAGTTTGGGGGTTTTTAACCAAAGTTTTTGTTCTCTTTGCCTATAACAAATGGGACTTCATCTTATGTGACTTCCTATAAGGTTGGCTTACAGGCTTCTAAAGTAGATTTTGAAAAACTTTGCTTGAGCTTTCTAGATTTCCCGTAATGTTTTGTTGTTATACTTACTACCCTGTGCTGCTTTATGATGGCATTCCTAAATAAGTCCTATTAACTCCCGTGGCTTACCTTTACTATGTGTGGGAGGATATTTAAACCAACTCCATATTCTGCCACTGGTGGAGAAGTACCCATTTCCTTGCCCTTGCGTGCCTCCCTTTCCTGAGCTTGTGCATCTGCTAGTGATTTTTCTAGGGTTAATTTGGGTGTTTTTATTTTTAAATTGGAACATGGTGTCTGTCTCTTCTCTGTGTGCGTTTTGGATGCAGCCCCTGTGTTAGGCATGCAGTTATTAACTCCACTGATATACCAGTTCACTCATTAGCATTTGCATTTTAAATTACAAGCTAGAGCAGACGACATTTATGCTATATTTGTACTATTGCCTTCTTCATGAATGATGTCGTATGTGCAAGGAATGCAGAAATAACTCTTCTGAGGCCTTGATGTATTTTAGTCTCTTTTCCAGCAAACTGCTATTTCTTTCTTACTCTTGATTCTCATTGTTTGATAGGGTTTTTTTTTTTTCTCCTTTTTCCAAATTTAGCCCTATTTTTGAGTGCTACTGATTGGAAAATTCTAACGACAAACCAACCCTCCATATCAAAATAGGCGTATTGCGTAGAGTGGCCATCTTTCTTGTTCATGTGGTGTTCCTTGTAAGCAGCCTGTCCTCATTTGGTTGGAGTGAGTTTCCTCCTCCCCAGCTTCGTAGTTGGAAAGACATAGTAACAGATGTTTGTTCTTACTTGTATTTGTGCTCACATCCTTTTTTTTTTTTTTTTTTATTTTGTCAATTTGTATTTATTTACATCAGTTATTGCTTGATATCAGAAAAGGAAATAATGTATAGCTTCAAGAAGCTTCTTGACAAAAAGGATTTAAATTGCCCTATAGTATAGCATATTCAATATTAGAGTATAAAATGCCAACTTAGCAGTAGGCTCCTTAAGTTAAGAGTTGCCAGTAGTTAAGTCCTCTTGGAGAGCTCCTGCTCTTGGCACATGGATCTTCAGCATCTAGATCACAAGAACCAAATCAAAATCGCACAGTCATGGATCATAGCCCTGTAATGAATGGAGCTTCCCCAAGCCTGCCCAGCTCCGCCTATCCAAGTCTTTCCTGGTTCCTGGCAGCATTCCGAAGGCAGAAAGTAAGCTCTAGTTAGGTCTGCGTTTGTGCCATTGTGTTTTTCCTCTGTGGTCTCTTAATTTTGGTTCTTCAGGTTTTGTCACAAGGACTTTTCCTATTGATGACTTTTCCCTTTTCAAACAATATGAGAAATCTGGAGATGTCATATTAGAAATACATGTGCATTCTGGATAGGCAGGCAGAAATTCTGCCATTGTGTAAACTAGGTCCCTGCCTTCTTTCCAAGGGTTTTCTCCCATTTAATACTTATTCTGCTGATCAGCTGCTGGAAGAGTTACCTTGCAGCTGATGATCTAAGTCCACATGGCTGGTTAATTCAGAGCCTGATCTTGGGGCTGGCCATGCAGCTCAGTGTTAAAGCAGTTGCCTGGTATGTGTGAGGTCCTGGGTTCTATTTACAACATTGTGAAAAAAACAAAACCAAAAAACATCCCTCATCCTTTTTAAGTGCCTTATTGCCACATACTACATTATACAATAATAAAAGAAATTGCCTGGTGTGTGGAAATAGCATCCCAAGCCTACTCTCATGTTGACCTATTTCATGCTGTGAGGTTGGCCTTACTACAAGCACTACCATATCATACTTGCTTCTTATTTCCTTAGAAAATAAGTTTTTCCCATTGGAATGTTTCTTGGGATTTGGTAGCTTTGTTCCTTCAACATAGTAGCTCGTGCCCTATGGTACTTAGCCATCTGAATTCTGCCTCATGTGATTGATATATTTGTATATATAATTTTATTTTGTTAATTGTTCTTGTGTTAATTTCTTAGCCTGGAAACTGCTAATTCAAAGTACTCTTTTAGTCAAAACAGAAACAAAAAAACCAAAAACCCTAACCCTAACACTACAAACTTTGTTTGAATTCAGCTCACCAAATGAGACCCTTAGTTACATGTGTGGTTCTTCCATTTGAATATACACGAGTTCAGGCAAGGCTGGGTCCTACTTCCCATCTATATTTTATTTAGCCCATCATCCATAAACAGAAGCGCTCATGAAGTTCCTTTTAAAAGTTGATGGACAAGACAAAATTGATAATGAATTATTACCTACCTCTGTGCCTCTTCTCCTGTGGAAATGGTCTGGCTTTGACACGTTCAGTGCTTACCATATACTTTTTTTGGTGTCCACGTGTTTCCTACTCCAAACACAAGAGTTTGCGCCTCAGTCTTTAGCTTGTTTTGGTCTGTGCCTGTTACCTGGTGGAACTGTTCTCCAGAAACTTAAGCCATGCCTATCTGGGTGAGCCTGGAGCAATGAGTGGGTCCCTGGAGACTTAGAGTTCCAAGGCAGAGCAGGATTTGTGTTGGCTGCCATCACCCATGCAGTCAAATGAAGGTGCAGAGGGTGATATGGCAGAAGCTATCTAGATGGCTCTCAGTGTTCCTTCAGTAACTTTGTAAAAGCTACTTAACAATGCTGATGAAAGTAGTTGAGGCAAACAGTTCAGTAGAGAGTAGCTCAAGGACTTTCTTTCATGTTTTCTCATTATTTTGTTACCCAGGTAAAGGGCTGATTGGTGCCAGTCACTGCCCATCTGACTGAGCTGGTGCTCCAGAGGAGAGAGACGGGCCTTAACCATGTCCCTCCAGATGCTAAGCCATCCAGCCCTCTCATAGTATTCTGCACCTACTTCCACTATGTCCTGGCTTCTGACAGAAACCTTGAATTAAGTGGGTTAAGAATAAACTGCTTGAATGCATTTGTGGAGATAGCTTCTCTCAGAAGCTATCTGAAGTGCTTTTTGAAATACACGGGAGCCCTTTGTAAGCTGCTTTATAAGCTGTGAAGTCCATTGTTGGCTGCTCTCTGCAGCCAGCGTGTTTCTAACTTAAGTAATGTCTCCTTGGCTCAAGGCCAACAAACTCACGTAAGCAGCAAAGCCGCCCACCAGAGTCACTAGCAGCTGTTGCAGGTTGGAGGATTTGCAGAAATTGAGATTGCTGTTCCCAGATATTGGCACTTGCCTGGTGATGAATGACTGAGTCTGTGCGAAGGGACTCTGTATGCTTTCCTTCGGCCTTTTATTCTCAGCCCTCTATTGTGGCGCCTGTTCAATGGCCTCGTTGTGGAAGAGGGTGGCTGAATGGCGGGGTGAGTGGCCTGCCTCTGCCACCATTCCCTCCCTCAACTGGCCTAAACTGAGACATTAAGAATAGCTCTTTGATCCCCTGAACTGGTTCTTGGGGCAGAAATTTCGTGGCACATAGCACAAATGCCAAGGGCGAAGAATCCAACCTCGAGAGGGTAGAGAAGTGAACTTCACCGGAAAGAAAGTGAAATAAACTCTGCTTCGATCATTCTGGTGCCCTTTTGCCTTAACCCACCCATCTGCACTAGAATAGCTAGGGAGGTAAGACCAAAGGCCAGCAAAGGTCTCTTCTCATAAAGTCATTACTGGGTAGTGTGTTTATTTCTGATATGATTGCCCAAGAGTGAAATTTTTTGGAGGGCAGTGCCACTCCATAGGATTTCTTCTTATCACATGCACTCATAAATATTCATTTATGCATATGCTGAAAACAGTGTTACAGTGCCATTTTTCCCAGTGATTAAACTGCGAAGAATCAGGAATGAACAGCCTCTTTTAAGGGATTTCAGCCCCTACCTTTCTTGACCCTTTCCATCACCAGCATGTAAGATGCTTGAGGGCAGGGACCTTGTCTATCTTGTCACCACTGAACTCACTGTAACAGCACCTGGGATAGTCCCTGGCTATAAATGAGTGGATGAGCACAATGTTTCTGGGCTAACATTTTGATTATTTTAAAATTCAGAAAACAAAATTACCCCACTGCTGTCATAGACAAAATGTCTTAGAGCTATGTACCCTAGAAATCACAGAAACCAGACTGGAAGTCTCTCAGGAAAATTGGATTAATGCCTGGTCATGCTCCCAAAGTTGCAGTCTTGAATAATTCGCATAGCTCTCTGACCCTTGCTTCATAGACTGAAGGGTTTGGATTAGATTTCACTAGAGTTCACTCCTGGTCTGAATTTCTAATAATGATAGCTTTTATTTAATAAGTATTTACTATATGCCGTAGAATCATTCCTAACCACAGCCCTATCAGGAAGGTAACATTGTAGTCTCCATTTTACAGTTGCAAAACCTGAGGCCCAGAAAAATTTATTGGCTTGGTAAATAGCACAGCACATTTTCTTAATCTTATTCTATGTACCCTTATTTAGAATGCAGTACCCATATTGGTGATGAGACAGTTATCCAGTCTTTTATATTGCTGCAAGTAGCAAGAGGTCTTTCTCTTCTTTCACTGCCTCTCTCTGCTTATGCTCTTGTTGGCTATAAACCAGCCAACAGTGCCTTTCTTTTGGCACAGTCAAGGATTAAGAAGGAAATAGTTTCTGGATGTGATGATGTGTGTGCCTGTAATCCCAGCTACTTAGGAGGCTGAGGCAGGATTGTGAGTTTGAGGCCAATTTAGGCAATATAGTAAAGGAAACCCCCTCTTCACCCCATCCCAGAGAAAGAGAGAGGTAGTAGCATTATTTAGAAAATATAACAGTGGAGGTTTAAATCTTCAGCTGTTATGACTTTGGATTTACTTAGGGGCTGCAAAGATGACACCAATAAGGAACACTTCTAAGATGAGAGCATGGCTAGGACATGTGATTGTGGAGCAGAGAGCAGGTCAGACCTGTGGGATGGGTTTATGAGCTGGGGCATTTGTGAACAAATTAAACTTTAGCCTTGAGTAAGCAAAGTCCTAAACCAGTTATTACTGCTCTGGCATTTCTAATGGGCCCTATGCAGCTCTTATAAATTATTCAGCTCCTTTACTAATAAAAGGCCAAGGAACTTCCCTTGTCCTGGTGATACATATGTAGCTAGCTGAGAGAGAGCAGTTTACAGGAACAGAATATATGCTGACCACCATGGAGCCCTCTTTCCTGATTTGGAGATGATAGGGTTAAGTGGACTTTCCTTGAGTAGCAGAGTTTTAAAAGAGAATGCAGAAAGCTGGTATGAGAATGTTAACAGTATGGGCTAACAAGGGCTTATCCTCCAAGGAGAGGCCTGCTGAGGTTTCTTGGGCTCTTTTACAGAATGGCATAATTATAAATGTCCCAGAAGGTCCAACCCTTAAGCATCTGAAGGTCCATCCCCCCCCACCCACACAATAATTCCTCTATCCTTTTATTTTCAAATAATTTCAAGTTGCAGTAATAGTACAAAGAGTCTCCAATTTTTATTGAATTGTTAACATATTGGCCTGTTTTAAAATCAGATTTTGTTCAGATTGCCTTTCACATCCATAAAAATGAAGGGGGGTTCATTCCATATAGAACATATCTGTATCTGTGGTCCATACTTCATGCGCTCAACATACTTGTTCCCTGGCATTGACCATGGCATTGCCCCATTCTGGAGGGTGAGCTATGCCACTTGTACATCCTGGCTTTTCCAGGGAAGCTCCTGTCCAGTTTCAGGCCAGGTATGAGGCCACTTGGTCTTTCTGGTTCAGAACATACCATTATAGCTGTTTTGGGTTTCTGTTAGGCCCAGATATTATGAGTGGTGAGGAAATCTACTAGTAGCACTTAAGTGAGGTCATTTAAGGTCTTTCTGGGAGTGTATATGTTCCTGGATTTTGGTATGTTTATTACCTGCCCCTAGATGTGATAGAAGCTTTGATAGTCTTGTTTTATCTCAAATCAGCAACTAATGTATGAAAAGTGTGGCAAAATGGTTCCTTCCACTCCAAGCATGTTGTTTTTTAATGGTGCTCCGAGAATATCAGTGCTTTCTTAATGAACTATAAATACTAGCTAAATTACAACTTGCTGAAAGCTGTAGGATAACACAGAAAAGTCAGAGCTTCCCAACATGTGAGTTACAAAGCATGATGACAGCCAGTGTCTCAGGACTCTGCATGTCTCCTGTCTCATGGCACAAGGTTTAAAAGGAAGGCTCTTCTTTTTTTCTTTCAACTTTGCACACTATTGTTGTCATATTTGCTCTTCCTCATCCCCTTCCTATCACATCTTCTGGAATTTTCACTAAAATGAGTAGCACCTTAGTACATGTACTTGTCCTTACCGATTATGTCTCTGAACTTTATTTGGCTGCTCTCTTTCCTTAGCCCGATAGTCATGACATCACACCAGTAAGAAGTGTCACAGTAATGATACACCACTGTCACCTTTGTACCTCTTAGTCAAGCCCTTTTTACCCCATTACTATGTCTGGTGAGGACAGAAAGGAGATGGTTATTTTGTACTATGGCAGGAAATTTTCAGTGTAGTAGAGTTGGCATAGAAAGCCTAATTCTGGGGGTAATAAAACAGATGAAAGAGGAGTTGGAAACAGTTTAAAGGAAAGTTGATAATAGAAAATTCAGTGGCTAAGGAGAAACTGGAAGACTTTGTTTCGCATCCCGACTCTGCTGCTTCCAGGTGGCCTTAAACAAGGCCACATGTTTGTCTCTTCCCATTTCCCTGACTCATTATCTGCACTTTTGTGGGCTCCACCCCAAAATCATTACGTGCAGTTTATAGTCTTGTCGCCTTGGCTTATATTAAATGGAAACTGATGTTCTTTCAAGGCCATGATCTTATGAACTCTTCTTACTTTTACATTTTGAGTTTGAAATCAAGTCAGTAAATTGAGTTGATTAAATTTTCACCCTAGCATAAATGCATTCTGTATGAGTAGGAGATGACAGCTTAGAAGACAGTCTGTGTCTTCCTATAGTTCATCAGATAAACACTAATTGGATGACAGAGCTCAGTTTTAAAGTGTCCTGAGCTCAAAGGTGAGCTAGCCAAGGGCTAACGCTAATGCCATCGATCTAGTTCTCAGAAAAGCAATTGGGGCCCTAATGAGATGGGGGCTTTGGGCTTCTGGAATGGCACCAGAGAGAAGTTAAGGAGTTAGCTTGAACTGTCTCATCAGCATATTTTGGGGGCTCACTGCGCATTTGAGGTGCACCCTTTGCTCCCATATCCCATATCTTCAAGCAGAACCTGGGCCCAGCAGTAACCAGTGTTCCTGTGTTTTTAGTTCTTTGCAACCTGGGATTATAGTTTTATTGTGCTAACCATTGGATTTATTGAGAATTTGTTTTTCTTTGTCAGGTGCCAGTTTTTAAGGCTATAGATTCAAACACATAAGTTTAAAAGTCTGTCAGAATACTAGTTTGCCCACTTCACACATGGTATATTAAGTGTTCACCTTTAGCAACAACCCCATTAGTAATTGCCAGTACTGCTGTGGGATTAACAGTTGCCATGAGAACCTCAACTTTTGTGTTCTCTGACTCATTTTACATAAGCAGTGTAAACATAAAGAGATTTGAAGGGGAGAGATAAGAAGACCAGAAGCTGGCAGATAAATGAGCCCTCTTCTTTCTTCAATCACTTTGAATGATAAATTCTTAATGTTCATTCAGTTTTTCCACCTCCCCTATGCCCTCATGCAAATGTTTTCCCCAAATCCTTGAGAAGGAAGTAAAACAGTTTGACCTTTATTTGCATGAAACTTAAAAGCAGTTCAAATTCAGTACTTACCTGGAAGATTGCCTTTAATGAGCCAAGTTTATAGGAGGTGGATTTTAATCTCTTAATGTTTACAAGATGAGATGTGCATGCACAGCAAGAGAGTAAGTTTACAGCTTTAACTGTTACATTCAAAACTGAATCACTCTCTTCAGTACCTGCCCCTCAAAATATATAGGTTTCTTTTGTTTTGGGGGGTGGTCGTCCCTTCCAAAACATGTGCCTGCCTGTGGGCTCTTGAATCAGAGAAAAACCTGTTACTCAGGAGCTTGGAAGTCATCCTCACTTGTTTTGGACTAAGAAGACAAGTCCTGTTCCAAACCCAGCTCCTTCCCTTTTTTCCCAGCTTCCTCCACCTCCAACTTTGGGCCCAGCACCAGGTCAAGTGTGGGTTAGATTCTCCTCCAGAGGAAGAAAAGGTGCTTCCCTCAGCCTTTGTCAGCACAATCACCAGCTCTGTTAGTGCTCTACCACTTCTGGATGTTTTGTGTTTTTTGTTTTTTGTGAGGGTTTTTTGTCCCTTGTTATTTGATGGGTCCTGAGTAGAAGATAAAGAGGCTTATAGCCAGAGCGTGGTGGCACGCCCCTGTAATCCCAGCACTTGGGAGGCTGAGGCAGGAGGATCACTGTGAGTTCCAGACCAGCCTGGGCTACATAGTGAGTTCCAGGTCAGACTTAACTACATAGTGAGACCCTGTCTCAAAAAACCAAAAAAAAGA
>NW_022900916.1:38843409-38864239 GCF_012274545.1 Fukomys damarensis | reverse complement strand
AAAAAAAAAAAAAAAAAAAAAGGCTTATAAAGAAGGCCCCACCACCACCATCGCTTTTCCCTCCCAGTTCTCCTCTCATCTTTACTTTGAAGACTATTGGAATGCTGAGTCAGAAGAACTTTGCATTTCTGGAATAGAATGTTTAAAGGGATTTAGTCACTGGACCCCTAATGAATTCTAGCACCCTAATATGCTCCACAATAAGGTTTCTGAGACTTGTGTAGTGGGTCTGGAGTAGGGCCAGTGGGTTCCTATTTCTCACAAGTTATGGTAATGTGTGAAAGAGCCTGGCCCCTCTTACCTTGCCACCTCACCCCCCTTTAAAGTATGAGCTATCCATTGCATACACAACACTTTGGAGGCTAAGAATAGAGTAAGGGGGAGGGAAGGTGTTTGTTTCTGTTTTATTTTGTGCTTTGAGAAAGGATTTCACCAGTAGTTCAGGCTGACCTGCACAACAAGTACTGGGATTACAGGTATGTGCACCACCCCTGGTAAGTACAGGCTTTGGAGTTTAGTCTCTCCACTTGCTTGATATGTGAAATTCTCCATCTCCACAATAAATCAGTGGGAATGAAATAATGTCATTTTGATCAGCAAATCATCCATGTAAGGTGCCTTGTTTTGGTGACATAGTAATTACATGACACAGACAAGATCCTAATGGCCCTTTGAATCAAAATTTGGTGAATCCTGTCCTTATGAATCCTGTCCTTCTTCTGGGAAGGTCTCAGCTTCAAGACGTTTTATGGCATGTCCTTGAGCCAGCAGATTATGTTGCTTTACCTTCCATCTGTGAAATGAAAACTGTTACATCCCTTCCTTCTTACCCAGCCATTGCTTGCTTAGGGGTGCTAGAGCACTCATTACTGGGACATTTAAGCTGATCTGTCATTATAGCCATATCTTGGAGTGTGATGGTTGTCTCCTGGCTTGGTGCCTCTGGTCAGTACGGACATCCGTGGCACAGCACAGTGGTACAGCCGTGCTTGCCACCCAGAAGGGTATGCAGGCAGTGTATTCAGTAACAGTGTTAATTGCTGATTAAATCTCGGGTGCATATAAGATTACAGACTTTAAAAAAAAAAAAGATTTGAAACCTCATATCCATTAGGATGGCTCTTACCTGAGAAACAGAAGTTGGGAAATGGTGGTGAGGATGTGGGGAAATTAAAACCCATGTGAGTTGTTGGTGGGATTGTAAACTGGAGCAGCCACTGTGGAAAACAGTATGGAGGTTCCTCAAAAAGTTTAAACATAGAACTGCCATATGATCCACCAGTTTTGCTTCTGGATATATACTCAGAGAAAATAAAATAGTATCTCTAGGAGATGTCTATACTCTTGTGTTCACTGCAGCACTATTTGTAGTAGCCACGACAGCTAACAACCTAAATGTCCATCCAGGAATGCATGGATAAAGAAAATGTACTATGTAACATATGGTGGCATGTCATTTAGCCTTTTTTAAAAAGCGGGAAATTCAGTGATTAGCAATAAAATGGGCAAACCAATGAGATACTATGTGTTAGGTCACAGGAAGACAAATACTGTATGACTGCAGCAATATGAGGTAGATAAAATAATCATTCATAAAAATAGAATGAGTGGTGGTGCTGAGGACTGAAAGTTTAGGGAAACAATTTCATTCTGGGCCTAAAGTTTCAGTTGTGCAAGTTGAATAAGTTCTAGAGATCTGCTGTACAATATTGTGAATATTGTTAATACATTGTTAATAATATTGTTTTACATTTCCTAACGTTAGGAGGGTACTCCTCATGTTAAGGGTTCTTACTGTATTAACAGGGAGAGGAAGAGTCCACCTCTGAAATAGAATTCCTTCTAGGGCATAAAGCTAATATGTATGGAACAGAATCTGGTGGTTTAAAGCAGGAGATGGAAATGTGGGCAAAGTGGTTGAAGAATGTGCCTGAGATAGGGGCCTTCCACATCCTGGTGCCTTTGGTAGTAACCATAGGAGCCTCATCAAATGGCCCCGGGTGTTGTTTTTTATCACTGAAAAAGCAAAAAGGAGACTTCCTCTTGCTGAGGATTGGTTCACCCTTTTCCTGATCCTGTTTTAGCCTGCATGTTGGAAAAGCCACATTTGCTGTTGAAGGTGCTAGTTCCTATTCATCCTTCCATTTTTGTTATGTTTATTTATTTGGTTTTGGAACTGGGTCTGAACTCAGGACCTTGTGCTTGTGAGGCAGGCAGCGGAACCACTGAGCTAAATCCCTGACCCCTATTTTTGTTTTAAATACCACTTTTCCCATAGGATTCTGCTGACCTCTCCCCAACACTGTGTTCCCAGAATTCTTACAGTTCTACTACCTTACATTTCTTTCTTAATGTAGGCCTTCTCTGAAAGATTGTAAACTCTTTATATGTTGTTTGTGTCGCTTGTGTTGCTTATCTGTGTGGTGTCCTCTCTCTAATGGTCCCTGGCACATAGTAGGTGTTCAATAATTATATGTCAAGTACCTACTTTTGAAGCCAGCATTTTTTCAGTAGAAAATAGCGAACAAGAAAGTTATCTGTATTCTTACGTACAAGTTCTTTGCTGAGCAGTTTTCGATCTTGCTTTCTTTTGGCTATCATTTCCAGAGTACTCACAGATTTTTGTTCTGTAGTTTTGTTTGTGGCATAAACATGAATTTCTAGCAACCTCAGGAGCATCTGCTATACCTGTGAGAATGAAGACCGCACATAGAGATCATTGCTGATTTCTAAAGGGCAGGCAATAGCCACCTAGGCTGCATATTGATGAGACCAGCTTGGGAGTAGGAGTGAGCAAACTTCTCTAAGAAACTATTAGTTTTAGGCAGACAATTAAGAACTCTTAGCTTTCTGGTGATTTTTCAGGCTCTGTGGCCTTAGTCTCTGGAGTCCTGAGCAGAACCATCAGCCACTGAGGAAAGCATCTATGCTAGGTTTTATGGCTGTTTGCTATAGCTTTCTGTGCTCATAACTTATTTTTGATGTGACAGTTTACAACAGTGTAATTTTTTTCTGAAGTTGCTTATCAAAATTAAAAGTGTCAGATATCCAATATTTTGCAGCCAGTAATTAGCTAGAACATTTTACCTTATGTAGATCCCTGTAAAACATCTTTTCTTATCAACAGACTCTTGACCATTGTTTCTGCTCTGGGAGACTATAGCACTTGTGTAGCACTTGTAAGCAGAGCAAACACAACACACTTGGGATGAGTTGTTTCACTCTCTTACCTGCCAGCCGTGGATGTCTGCTAGTGGGGGCAGAGGCCTTGTACTTGGGTCCCCTCTTTTCCTGACCTGTGCGCACACACGTTCCTTTCTTAGAATGATTCCTCTTCTGATCCTTCTTAGTTTTACTTCTTTTCCCCTTTCTTTAACCTACTGTTCTTGGCCCTTTTTTTTTTTTTTTTTTTTTTTTTTTTTTTTTTTTTTTTTTTTTCTCCTCTTGCTCCCTAAAATTAGAAAGGAAGGCAGGTAGAAAGTGAAGTCTCCTCCGCTTTCCTCCCCTCCTCTCTTTCTCTGTGCGCTGAGGATTAGACCCCCCAGCCTTATGCATGCTCAGCGTGTGCTCTACCACTGAAGTGCAGCCCTAGTTGCAAGCAGACATTTGTGTATATGAACCAAACCAGTGTTTATGGTCAAAATTTTTATATGGATTACTCATTTAATCGCTCATTCTGCTCATTTAATTTATTTTTATAATGACACTAATTGGGAATAAAGAAATATCAAGTGATCAGGAAAAGTGCTTTCGATAAAATGAAATTTTTTTCTTATCTAGTCTATCTGTGAGTGTGTTTCACTTAGATTTGAAGCTATTGGAAAACTAGTCTAGTTAATTTTCATTTATTCAGCAGCTGCTTATCCAATTTGGCAATTAGCTCTTCCTCCTCTGGTCTCTCCTGCTGCTCCTCTTAGCCTTTTCACTGTTCCTCCTCCGACATGGGGAAGGAGAGGGGAAAGGAATAAATTTTAAACAATGAATGTAGCTACTTGTTTTTAATTGCATCAGTCTTAGTAATTATGAGATAATTTATAGGTTTGAGATGAGCAAAATTTATGTGTAGGAAATTATATTGGTGCCCCCCACCCCAAGACAAGGTCTCACTTAATAGATCAGGCTGGCCTTAAATTTATTATGTAGCCTGGGCTCAAATTCTTTATCCTCTGGCTGCAGCCTCCCAAGTGCTGGGAATATAGGTGTGCACCACCGCATCAAGCTCTATTGGCTTTTTTAAAAATCCATTATCTGGTCTACAGTTGTAGCCCAGTGGTATACAGCACATGCTTAGTATGTGTGGTGCCCTGGATTCAATCCCCAGTACCAAACAGTAAAAATAAAATTTTAAAATAATATAAAAATTTTGCTATCCTGAAAGCATGGTATTTCGTGGCATTGTGGGCTAAGCTGGACTGGCTGACACATATAGACTAGAAAGTGCATAGGACAGCTAGGCCAGTGCCTCTCAATGTGTGAGCCTGCAGGGCTTGCTTTCTTTCCTTTCCCTGCCTTCAGCAAGTATTTACTGAATGTATTCTGTTCTGGAGGTAGAGCTGAACAAGACAGAAACCTTCCTTCAGTAATGTGACATTGGGGTTTGTACGGAAGTGCTGCATGCTAAGAATCTCACATGTGGAAATATGAGTTCACTCCCCTTGCAATGTAGACTGTGAGTCTTGTGCCAGCAGACCCCTTTGCTCTTACCTATTCAGGTAAGATTGTGGGTCCCTCTCCCATTTCTCCTTGATTGCTGCTTCTCGGAAACAGACTCTGGGGAATCCATCTCTCCTCTGATGTCTCATGTCTAAAGCTGTGTGTAGAGCAGCCATCTTCCTCTTCCCCTAGTAGTCCATCTTCTGTGTGACCACTCTCCAAGAGCTTTGTATTTGTGTTGGCAAAGGTTTGGATCTAGAGAGTAGTATTTCTTGTGGATTAATTGCCAAAGTAATTATATTGTAAAGTGGTATGCATGATTGATACTTATATATCCCTCTCCAGGACCCTGAAGAAGTTCATTGATTTAGAGAGATGAATCGGTTGCTTGTTTAGGAGCAGAGCTTGGTGTGAAAAGCCAAGGTGATGGGAGATGGATAAAGTACAACACCATAGTCACAAAGGCTGCTGCACCAAGAAGTATTTTCCAGTTGCACCTCAGGAAATTGCAAGTTTCTGGGAGATATCAGGCAGCAGGGTAAGAGAGCAAGAAGTATGTCCAGGGCCTCTGTCCTAAGCTACATCCTGAGCCCTTTGTTTAATGATTGTTTTTTATTCTGAGGCAGGATTTTACTGTTAACCAGTCTGGCACCAGTTTGCAGTACTCTGCCTCAGCCTACTAGAATGCTGGAATTACAGACATTTGGCCCTGTACCCAGCTCATTTTGTCCTTTTGTTCAAACTCTGGACTCATTCAATCCAAGTCTCCTAGACTGCAAAGGGATAAGCTACTAGAGAGGCTCCTGTCCTGGCCTTTTGCTGCCACCACTGGCACTGGTTTGAAGGAGTCTGTCTGGAGAGCAATATCTGGCAGCTCTGTAAAGTCTTTCCCTCTTTCTGGTTTAGCAGGGCACATGGAGCCTCTCTGTGTGGGTGGTGGCTACATAAGGAGGATGCCTTATTTATTTTGGGTCCATGAGCTTGTGTAATATGCCTATTTAACACCATCCTAAAAGTGCTGTTCAGCACATGAGCAAATAACAAAGCCCACTAAAATGCTGCCTCTTCTGGGCACAGTGAGCTCTTTAAGGTTGTTCCCGCTGCTTTGTATTTATGGACAGGGGCTGGAGTTATGACATTTATCTCTGTTGGTTAGGGCACTGATATATATCTGCCTGCATCTTCCACGGAGAGCTGCACCTTATCTTGAAAGAGAGAGAGATGAGAGTACTCCTGTAACTCATCCTGCCAACCAATGGGACTGTCACTGTGGGGAACCACTTCCCTCTTAACCAGTCCTGGCGGGAGTGACAGGGCCAGGGGAGGGGGGCATGGTTGTACATACAACAGAGACTTTGGTGATAAAATTACCTAGGATTAAAACAGAAGAGAGTGAAAAATGGAGCTCCTAGTAAGCCTTCCTTCTGTGCCATGTTTTGACTGGTTCTTGGCCTGCCCCTTCCTTGGGTGTATATCAAGAATCTACAGGGTTCATAGAATCAGCTTCTCTCAGATTCCTTCTCAGACAGGGTTCCTGTGTTCTCAGTAGTTGTCCTGCTTCTATCATCAGGACCCTTCTGGTCTGACTTTCTTGTACAAGGGAAACCATTGTAAAAATACATCTGCTAATGTCATCTCTTCTTAGAACTTTTTACCCATTCTTTTGCCTTCAAACTAGGCATTTATGGCCTCACATGATTCACACTCTGTTCATGTTTCTAGCTTTGCTACTCATACTCCCAACTGAGCCCTCTTCCTGAGAGCAGAGGTGCTTCAATGATCCAGAAAAGCCTTGCTGACCTCAGACCCCATCTCTTCTTTCTTTCATTGCTGCCAAGACCCCAGCATATATGTATACTCTCCAACAAACCTGTTTCACATTAATTATATGTCCATGTTTCTGTCATTTTCTTCATGCATGTGCCATTTCTATATGCCAATCCTTAGCTCATTGTCTGGTATGTAGCAGGTATTGTATCTGTAAATGCTGAATGAACAGAGTTTTATATAGCAATTCCCTGCCTTCTCTGCTCCCACTGTCCTCGTTCATGAGCATGTATGCTTCCTAAAATCCAAAGCCTAGCATCAAACAGCAAGATGGGTGAATATTTTCTGTAGGAGCAAATTTATGTCAGGGAGGATGGTGCATTTTTTTAATTAAATTCATCAGTCAAGGTAGTGAGCATCTGTATGAATGAGGTTGGGCTTCACAGAATTCTCTGAAAATTCATGTGCGAAAGAGAAGATAGGATTGGAGTGGTCAGGATTGGTCCTGCCACAGACCTGATGCTTCAGCAAACCCTCCAGGGCTGTTTCTTTTCTGTCAAACATTGTTACCAGCCTACTCCTAAATTTGAAGAAAAGGAGTGAACTACACTTTAAGACGGATTATTTCCTCCTCATCCCAGGTCTGAGTGCTGCAGTACAGGCAGCTTGCTGATTCATGCCCCAGTGCTTTGCTTAGAGCCCTGCCTAGTTCCTAGTGGGCGTTTTACTCAGCAGTGACCATTCTGAGTCTGCTCTTCATTGACCTCGGTCCAGTGGAATGGCACATTATTAAATTGAGCGATCCCATAGTTCTGTCCCCAGCTTCCCAAGAAAACAAGTCCAAGTATAGTTTTCTTCAGTGGTAACTTCTTATGTGGTCCCTGTTTCTTTTGAGCCATGGAGAATAGAGAAATGGCAGCGCAGAGACTATGATGGCATCCTGTGGGACCAGCAAAGCAACCTTTGTTCTTGGTTCTTGGTAATTCACTAACTCCTGTAGCAGTCCTCAACCTCCTGCTAAAAACGTGGCCCTGTATGGGTAGCGGCCAGTTAGATGGCATTGTCAATGGGAGAGTACCTTTGAGAAATTGCATCTCATTTTCTCACGTTGTTATGTGGACACCACAACTGCTGTGGTGTTAGTTCAAAACCAAATTGAACAAAATTACCCTGTTTCTGACCATTGTGTTTCTTGGGAAGTTACTGTTTCTGTTCCACTTGGACCTTTTAAACAGCAACATGATGCAAGTTTGTCCTCAACAACTTTTTCTGAACTAAAGATTGGGGATCATCCAGAGCAGGGTTTCTCAGGATTGTAAGACTAGGAATTACGTGAGGATGATGGTAGTGATGGCATCAGCTATGAGGATTGTGACCAGCTGGTAGAGGATTCTGTACTGAATGAATACTGGGGGGGCCTAAAGATACAACGCGGACTATGTAGACCAAAGTGCCCCAGTAAATCTCCTGAAGGACCAGTAGCAAAAGGCCTACTCATTCAAGATTCAAGTCAGTCATCAGAAACTTTGTCCCTTATCAAGTCACAGCAATTTAAGACAAAACGCTACTCAAATGAATAGGCACTTAATGTTCACCAAGCCTATTACATGCTTTATAGTAAATGATCTGATTTAATACATATAATAACCCTGTTTTCACTTTCACTTTTATCCCTGTGTTACTAGGGAGGAAACTGAGCTCAGTCATCTGTATACATAGCACTCCAAGCTTGTCCTGCGCAACCACGCATGTGGCCCTGAGATGCTCAACTAGGATGGACTTGAGCCATTTTATTTTACCTTGAATACCAGGATTCCAAAATGGTTAATCATATAGTCCTCCTGTAAGGCTGGGTTTTGGGTTCCCCAAAGAGATTCAACCTTCTATGTGGACTTCTAAGAAGTCTCTGGATAAATGTAACAGGTCCCCTCCACTGATGCTTTTATCTCATTCTGTTCAGAATGTGTGCTCCTTCTCTGTAGAGCTCTCCCTGCTGCATATGAAAAGAAGCAAATGGGGCTCTCCCTGTCAGCATCTGCCTCTCTGTCCTTCCCCCAGGCTCTGCTAAGATCTGTAGATAGGGGAGAGCTGCAGAGGAGTAAGCCACAGCTGAAGTTTCAGGCATTAGGTATGAGAACATTACAGAGCCAGAAACTTCTCTGCCCTTGAATTCTCAGCACACACAGAAAAATGGCCTGTGATCCAAGTTGGGAGTGCAAGGATAGAGAGAGAGCGCACAGCATGCTAGCATGTTCACCGATTGCTGCTCTTATTACAGTTCTAAGGCAGTGTTCAATTAGCCAATTAATAAATGAATATACCATTGGAAGCTACATTTGTGTGGGGCTTTTGTTGCTGTTGTTAAATTGACTAATTTAACACCATCCTAGGATGGTAGTGATGGTAATAGCAGCAGCCCACGAGTTCAGGAGAAGGTGGGGTGATTCTCTCCAGAGCTTCCCTAGGCATTGCTACTCACCCTGTTCTTCACTCTGGGAGGAAATGGGATAAATAGTAACTAGATATCCACTGGTGGTGGCCCTTGGAACTCTGCAGGGAGCTCACCAGATCTGCATGGGTTCTGGGGATGCCACATAAGGAGTTTTCCTGCACATTACCTTGGAGTCATTTTTCTCTCCCCATTGCCACACGTGGACTGTCTATGTATTTATTCATCCCTGGATGCCATTCTTAACAGTGGCTTTCAGTTTCCTGTTTAGTACAAACTAGGCTGTCACTCTGGCCTGCCTGCACCTCCCTGTGTGTTCTCTCTCTCCTTCTCCCTCTCCCTCTCTTTCTCTCTCCCCGCTCTCTCCCTTCCCCCACACACCCACCTCCCTCCATCCCTGCCTCTCCTTATGTCCTACTTTCTCCCACTTCACTGTCCACTCCTGGGTTGAGGCCTTTACTTGGCACTGTCTTCTTTGGACACCCCCATGGCTCAGGCAGATGCCACCTTCTCTATAAGGTCCTTCTTTATGAATACCTCCACCCTATGGTGTTTTTAATTTTCCTCTCTAACATTGTCACCATCTAACAGAGTGTATATATTTTACTTGTTTTTGTTTATCTAGTTCTTCACCAGCATGTTAAGTTCCAAGAAGGCAAGGATTTTTTCAGTTTTCTTGATTGTTCTATCTATATCCCCAGCGTGTAGAGTAATGCTTGGCACATAGTAGACACTTCATAAATGTGTGTTAAATGAATGAATTCTAATTAGTTTTCAAAGTATTTCCCAGTAATATGACAATGTGGAAAAGTATGTCATAAATATAGGCTTTCATTTCATCCTTAGTACTTAGCAAACATCAACTAACAGACAAGTTTGTTCATGTTTTCATTCCTTCCCTCTCTTTTGCCTCTCCTTCTCACCTGTCTATTAACTCAGGTGGAGAAGGGAGTAGTATATTTGTTTCAGCTGCAGCCCATTCATCCTCTGGAAATGATTGGGTGGGAAAATAAGGGCCAACAGTACCGTTGCCTTTCCCAGGTCCGTGTGACAATACAGTGGGCCGATATTATCACTTCGGACACAGGTCTTGTTTTTCTCAAGATTTTGCAAGAGATTCTCATTATTGATTTCCTGCCTGCCACACTGGCAGGAATAGGCAATGCCTAAGACAGCTCAGTACATGGTACTGCCCACATTTGCATATCTGGGCCTTACTTACCAGATGCCATTAGCAGCACCTACCATTGTAGCAGTCAGAAATGACCACACACACACATACATTTTTAACACCCTTTGGGGGGTTGATGCTGCTTCTCCTTGAGAAGCACTCATCTCTAGTAGAATAAAGAAAAATTTTATTACAGTCACCTAGAAAGAAAGTTTTGACTAGGAGCATTGAGGCCACCACTCAGGTTGAATAATAAAGTCCAGTCAGCCTGGTTATATGACTTTTTCCAATTCAGATATGTTCTATAGCTCCAGAAGCATCAGTAACTAAGAAAGTACACATTTAATCTGTATTTACTGTGATCCTTCTCTGTTGATCTGTGAAGAAAAAAAAAAAAGGACTTACTTGGTTGCCATCCATATTCACATCTTCTCTTAGTGATTCTTTACGAGGGAGATCAGGGGCAGACTCTGAGAGCCTTAAGGGATTATATCCACTGCTGCAGGGTTCCAGTGAATTGGAATGAAAAACTCTACTTCTGTGAGATTAAGTGCTTGCCTGTCACTTGCCTAGGAACATCCTGACATGAGGTTTAGGGGAATCTCAAGAGAAGTTAGATCATGAGAAGAGGGTTTTTGAGAGCCAGTTAATGACCTTTCTTTCACAGCTGAACTTGGGAGACACAGGCAGATCTCTGGCAGAGATCCCCAAACCCAAAAGGTCAACCTTTCCTCTTCCTGGCAGGAGCGGGCATTGTATTCCTCCCTATCCTGTTGGGCCATGAAATCTTACTCATATTTGGGCCCTCTGTAGGTTTTCAACATCCATAGCAGGTGTTTTATTACTATAAAATACACACATTCAATACCTACTTCACACAGTTGAAACTTCTTGGTTAATATAGAAAGATAAAGTTGAAATACCCCATAGTTCCCCAATATCCATAAGGGATGTGTTCCAAGATCCTTAGTAAAATGCCTAAAGGTATAGGTAATTCCAAACCCTATGTATGTTATGCTTTTTTTCTTTATACATACACCTATGATAAGGTTTAATTTATTAGGCACAATATGAAATTAACAGCAATAACTAATACAAGGTAGAATACTGTAATGATACACTGTGACAAAAATGATATAAATGTGGCCTCTCTCTTCCTCTCAGAATACCTTCTACTTTAACCTTTTCATGAAAAAGGGTTTTATGGCATCTCTTTGGCTTATCAGAATTGCCAGCAATACCTGTCTTACACTTTGGAGGCATCATTAGATAAAATGAGGATTACTTGACCACAAGCACTATTCTGTCACCAATAGTCAATCTAATAACCAGTAGTGACTGTGGTGACAAGGACGGAGGGGGGTTGGGGGGGGGTGTAAGATTTTTTTCCCACTATCCAGAGTGGCACACAGTTTAAAATATATGAACTGTGTATTTCAGAAATTTTTCCATTTAATTGTTCAGGACCACAGTTGGCAATGGGTATAGCTTCAGAGTGAAATTGTGCATAAGGAGAGAGTGTATTTCTCAAATAATCAATGGTACATTTTATTTTCACATAGTAACTACTAGTGTTTTCTCATATTTCCTTTACAAGTGGAACTACATGATAGTGAGACCTAGATTCTGGCGTCTTTATTCAAAGCTACTTGAAATGCAGACTGAAACTTGAGATAGAAGAAACCTTAGGACAATAACAAAACAAATAAAATTAAATTCTTAATTGAGCGTTTGCTACTATAAAAGCACGTGCCAGAAGCACTTGTTTTCAAGAAAGGAGGAAAGAAAGCAGAACTTAAAACCAGAACAACCAAAATTTGAATACTACTTTTGCCATGTGAGATTGTCTAATCAGCCTCATTTTCTTCTGTTGCCATCATCAGCTTCTGTTTGTTCTCATGCTTCATTTTTAGTATCTTCATGGGCTTATGAAAGCAGAAAGATTGCCTGAGTTGGAACAAGCTTCTCTACCATTTTCTCAACCAGAATAAGTCGATGCAAATGCCAGTATCTGCTTCCTCACCAGGCTTCTGAGACCTAGTTGAGATCAAGTGGGTGTATTTTTTCAAGACAGGTGAAAATCAACAACCACCCTCCTGCAAAACTGGCCCTTTGGAGGCAACAGGGTATCTTGCCGTTCCCTTTGAGAGCTGATCAGCCTTACCATTCTCAGTACTTTTCCTATAAGTGGCAGGAAACTGATCCTGTATGTATATTAATATGGCATTGCATAACTTACAGAAATTACTAAGTATTTAAGTCTATGCTATCCCCCCAATATGACTCTGTGAGGTAGCAAAGGCTGTCCTTATTACCATTTAACAAGTGAAAACACCAAGGCTCAGCAAAGTGGTTACTTGGCCAAGGTCACACAGCTTCATTAAGGATGGAACTGGCACTAACTACTCTACCATTTCCTCCCTTGCCTTTTCAGGAACTGAGGGAGGAGACCAATTGTATATGTTAGTATATAAAAGGTATGCATATTCTTCTTGTTACTAAAAAGAAAAAGTAATTCCAGAGAGTTCTAATATAAAGCTGAAGTACTCTTTGCATAAGGGTGTATGATGTATTCTCCCACTGCTTAGAACTGCTAGGCTAGAAGGAAGATCAGAAAAGGGAATGAATATAGTCAAACACATTAAGCCTTGAAACCCAAATAGTGCTGTGTAAGCAAGCTGACTACAAATCAAACAGAGAAGTGTTTGCTAAAGAATACATGATCTTATTTGAAGCTAAACGAAACCAGGCTCTTTGTACATATGTGTTTATTTCGCTTGTCATGTGCACGGAGTTGCTGCATTTCCCTTGGTCTCATACTTCTTCAGCAAAAAGTATCATCCATTCATGAAGAAGATGACTAAAAGGGTCGGGAATTTAGCTCAGTGGTTCCGCTGCCTTCATCAGAAATGCAAGGTTCTGAGTTCCATCCCTGGTACTCCCAAAAAAAAGAGAGACATAGACGACGGAAGGCACATTCCCCCCTCCCCAATGGCAAAAGGTAGTCTGTAGAAAAGCCTGTTTGGCAACAGAAGGCAGGAGTGGGGTGTATGGTTTTTCCATTTTTCTATCTTTAAGGATCCCCAAATTTCAGAGGTTTCATTTTTATTTACATATTATAAATTTTATTTCTTAACATTGTTCTGGAATGCTCTTTGGGACATCATGATCAAGTCCAGTCTGTTTATTCCAGCTCCATCCTGAAAGGAGCTCTGGTATAGTCCAGCCTTTCTGGTGTAAGTGTTGAAAACTTTCTAGTCATTTCATTTTGTAGAGAAGGAAACAGACCCAATGAAATGAAATGGAGTGGCATTGTCTTAGTCACAAGTTGTGTTAGTGGCCCAGCAGGGACTTCATCCACTGGTCTTTACCCTCTACAGCTGTACTCTGGCATAACGTGTTTTTAACTTGCCTATTTTGAGCAAATAGTTCTCAACTCAGCCAAAGCTACATTAAGCACCAATACAAATGATGCTGTAATCTCTTGGAGTCTATACAAAACTGTGGAATAAAATGTATTTTCTTCCTCCTTACAACCTCAAGTCAAATCAACAATTACTTTCTAGTTTATTCTGATTACATTCTGTTTGATCTATTTTTTTCTAAGATGTTAAACAGTCTTAGGCCAAAATCATTATATTCTGACCTAAACAAGGATATTGGGGCAGCACTGTTCTACGCTGTGTGAAAATGCAAAGCATGAACAGGGTGCGCCACATTGCCAGCATCAGAGGGAGTATAGACAGAGGCTGAGTAGAGAATTAGACTGGGGTTGCATATTTCTCAAGAGGGCACTGGAAGCATTGGGATTGGAGCTTTCTCTCTTTTGAGGACACCCGTGATGATGTAGGACGTATAGCATCTTGGCTCCCCTTCCAAACGTCATAGCACCCTTCTGCCATCGCAAACAACGGGTTCATCAATGAGCCACCCCCACGGTTTTGCACTCACTCCTAGGGCTTGTTGCAAAGCCATCAGACCTGGCTGGAGGGAATGTTGGGAACAGACAGGAGGGAGAAACTAAGGAAACTCTGAGCTTGGGAGCTGGCACTCTCCTTTAAGTAGGATCAGTATTTATTGACAGTGCTATCCAGAGAAAAAACTCTTCATGGCACCTTGATGCTTTATGCCCAAGTTAGTGGCACAGGAGAGAGCAGTGAAAAAATTGTGTGTGCCAGAATTACGATAAAGAAAATCAGCAAAGAAGGTAATTTCTGCTTTCATGTAACTGTCACTTGCTGCCATCCGTGCTGTATCTTTCCCAGAACGTGAATTAACTGCACTTGATATTCTCCCTTCCTGAGTTCTCAGCTGTTGTCTGTTCTTCATGCTTCACAAACTTCACTCGGGAATGCATCTTTGGATCCCAGAGTTGTAGGCCCTTGCTTCCTGTTCAACACCCTGCCCCTGCTGACTTATTCCTACCTCACTTATGCTCTTCCTTATGCTATCCCCCCAGTATGACTCTAAGGTAGCAAAGGCTATCCTTATTACCATTTAACAAGTGAAAACACCAAGGCTCAGAAAAGTGGTTACTTGGCCAAGGTCACACAGCTTCATTAAGGATGGAACTGGCACTTACTACTCTACCATTTCCTCCCTTGCCTTTTCAGGAACTGAGGGAGGAGACCAATTTGATTTGTCCTCTTTAGATGGCAGAACAATGTTTCTTTTTTTAAAAGAATATTTTAAGCTTTTCAATTCCAATCTTCCATTGAGACAAGTTCTTTATTCTTCTGCCAGTGAATTATGACCTCCTGTCAATCATATATCACTGTCTCCCTTTAACCCACTATATTCTTGGTTTTGTAAGTTGTCTCTACAACACAGAGACTGGTGTGTGTGGTCTCATGCATACATATAACGTGGGGGAAAGCCATTCCCATGGTAGTAGGAAGTTAATGATTTTTGTAAAGTAGGGATAAGTTGTAATATAGCCCCTCTTTACTTTTTTTCTTTACTTTCTCTGAATTTCTGCTCGGGAGGTTTGATGATTAGACATTGACAGAGAAGAAGAAAGCTGTGATAAGACTTCTCAGCTAGATCACACTTTTAATTAAAACTAAATCTGACTGGTAACATGAAAAGCTGTGTTTAAATAGTAGTTGTACATACAGAGTGGAAATAATCTTTTTTTATGTTCGTGACATTATAACAGATCATTTGAGAGAAATAATACATAGGATGCAGTTGTATTTTCTGAGCCTAGGTCCTTTTCTGGTTTTGAAGCAAGAGCATAGCAGTAGAGTTGATCCTGTGTTTATTGATGCTCCCAGTGTTTCTGACAGCAGAAGGGTGCTATGGCACTGAAAAGAGGGGCCAAGATACTAAACCTTCTCCAATTCATGGGACCGAGGAGGCAGGATTCCACCGTAAATGCCACTTATATACCCTGTTGAGAAACATGAAGGACACAACCATTTGGTGGTTTACAGGGGGACTTCGGGGCCCTGATTTTACTACCCCTCTCCCCCTGTAAATGCCAGGGCACCCTCCTGTTACTGGAAACATGGGAGTATTAGCAAACTACTCCATGGTTGTTCTTGGATGTGTTCTTCTAGCCAGTTTTTACTCCTTCTGGCTAGACCTAGGACCTGCCGCTTCTACCTTATCTGTGCTCGAGTGCTGTCTCTCTCCTTGCATGAGCTCCCTATCTTGTAACTCTTCCTTTGTTCTAAGTTTGACACTTACTAGAAACTTAGTTAATAGATGGTGGGTAGGTGGATTTGATGGTCAAGTGATCATCCTACTTTACCACTGAGTCCTAAGACAAGGATCACATAAAGGGACTCTTTCTCAAGTCAGGCATTGCAACTGCCTTAAGCAGGAGAGGAAGGGAAGGCAGGTGCTGGATATCATCTAAATTTGGCCAGGGATGCTTGGCCGTGCTATGCAGATTTAATACACAGGGTGCTGTTTCCTGACTCTACACCATCATATATAGAGAATGTTGGACAAATATAATTAAATGTTCCTTAATAACTCCAGCTTTGGAAGTTCTATAATATATCTCTTTCTGAGAGAGCCACTTCGGTATTATTCATTACAAATGTGGGTTTTAGAATTGCCAGTATAGGCTCAACTTCTGCCTTGATAAGCCCTACAAGCTGTGGCAAGTTGTTAACCTATCTTTGCCTTAGTTTTCTCATCTATAAAGTGACTCTAAGTGTTAAATAAAGCATAATGCGTTTTTTTAAGTGCTCAACTTCTAATGCCCAACACAACAGAAGTTATGACAGAAGTCAGGTTGTAGTAATGATTATCCTGATTTCTTCTCTCCTTTTAATTACATGTGAACCTAGCTGTGATAATACCAACTGTTATCCTGGATTTTTTTTGGTGCTGGGCATCGAACTCAGGTCCTTGTGCTTGCGAGGCAGGCATCAAAACCACTGAGCTAAATTCCCAGCCCCTTTTTCTGGTTTTTTGAGACAGGGTCTCACTATGTAGTTAAGACTCTCCTGGAACTCACTATGTAACCCAGGCTGGTCTCTAACTCTCAGTGATCCTCCTGCCTCAGCCTCCCAAGTGCTGGGATTACAGGGGTGCGCCACCACGCCTGGCCCCTGGTATGTTTTTAAAAGGCCGACATGGTTTATCAGATTCTCTGTTCACTCGGGAAAAGACATCTCAAAACAGAATTCTGTAGGCTAAAGCAGACAGCCTGAGTAAGATGAAGTACATTCAGTCTGAACTGGCAGGATTTAGTGGAAAGAACACCTGCCTGTCCAAAGATAGGGCTTATAATCTGTACTTTATTGCCACATTGCCATGTGACCTTATGTAGGTCATTGAACTGCTCTGATTTCCATTTCCTTCCTCTGTAAAAATAAGGAGTTTGGGCTAAACAATTTCTAAGATTCTTTCCAGCTGTGAAATTTTTTGTGATTCTGTGAATGCTTACGTGACACATGAAAATGTCTTTACTGTTGTTTCCTTTGTTTTTAGACTGCAAACCTAGGAAAGAAACCAAGCAGTGTGGTTTTCTTTCTCAAGCCTTCCAGTAGGTCCTGGGTGTCATAGAACTGTCATCAAATGCATGTATTTTCTTGGTGCTTTGTATATGAACTTTGTACTAAACCTTATCGCCCATTCTTCATCTTCTGTTGAGCACTCGCTCCATTATTAATTTTATCTTAACCTTGACCCCTGAGTTTTACCTGTTTGAGTCTTTCTGTGTTTGGTCTCTCGTGCCGTATATTAAATAAGTAGATCTTCAATGTCTTCACCCAGGTGTTGTTCACTGTCATTGTTACAGGACCGTAAGACAGTGAGTTCAAATGCTTGAATTCCTTCCTCCAACAATATTTTCATTTTCTGAGCTTCTTCCCACCCCCACACCAACCTTCGCAGACCTCTTCGAGTTCTACTATGAGTTGTTCAAGCTGTAACTCTGCCTTGTAACTTGATTTCTTTTTGTGTCATTTGGTCACTATAATCTTTTTACAACTCTTGGAAAACTACATCTCCTTCTGCCTTAGCACTGAGGATTAAACCTAGGGCATTTGCACTAAGCTACAGTCCCACCCACACCTTTTTGTCTTGTTTTTGTTTTTTTATTTGTTGTTTGGTTGGATTTGGATTGGTTTGGCTTTGTCTTTTGTCTTTGAGACAGGCTTGCTAGTTCTCTAAGTTGTTCTAAGTTGTTCCCATTGGACTTAAACTTGTGATCTTCCTGCCTCAACCTCTAGGAGTGCTGGGATTACAGATTTGTGCCAGCACATCTGGCCAACAGTATAGGCTTTCTCCCTTGAAAATGCCAGATAGATGGGGCAAGTAAAAGGGACACAGGAAGAGGGGTATGAAAAAGCATTATTCAAAAATGGAAATTGTTTAATACAGCTGGCGTAACTGCTGCAAGAGCAGTGAGTAAAGGTCAGTTTGGGAAGTCAGATCTTCCTTGGAGGAGCCTTGTGTCAGCTGTTTAGATTGTGTCTCATAGACCAGTTGTTGTTAACTTTAAGTTGTGGCTATTATCAGGGTATAATTCACCTGAAGAAAGTGACCAGTCTTCTTTTTGGAAAATTCATGTTCACACAAAACTTATCATACAGTTTCATCAGGTTCACATATACTGGCCCCTGTCCCTAGATCATCTTTGACTGCTAGGGTAGGAATTTCTAAGGAAGTTGTAGGAAGCAAGAAAAGATGGATAAGGCATTGTGTCATTTTTGTTTTAATTTGGGTATAACATATACAATAAAGCACACAGCTGGATGTGTGCTTAGGGATACAGCTGGATGAATTTTTGTACATACATATACCTCCAAGTAACCACCACCCACATGAAGATAAAAATATTTCTATACACAACAAGCTCCCCCATGGCCCTGCCCCTCGAGATAACCAGTATTCTAACCTCTCTCACCATAGATTAATTTTTACTTTTACCTCTTTTGAACTTCAAAACTAGAATTGTAATCCAGTTTGCCAACTTTTGACTGTGAGGTTTGTGTTATTACACAGTACTAGATATTGCAGAAGGTTCTCTTCTTTCATTGTGCTATTTTGAAAGATCACTGTCTGTAAGGTGGCCGTGTAGCCATGGAGGCTAGGTTGGAGAGGGCACAAACTAAGGTAAGAAGGTGGGTGGTGGTTGCCATTTACCTGAGAACGGATGTGGAGGGCCGACTTTGGCTACAAAGTGGGAATGACAGGGAGGAACAGCTCAGGAGTCTTTGAATACATGGAACTTTGGTTACTTGATGATAGAAGGTGAGAAAGAGAGAGGTCAGTTTTCTGGCTTGTGTATAATAAAAGGTTTGATGACATCAATTTAGACACCTTAGATGTTAGATGTCTGTGCACATTTGCAGGTCTAGGTGAATTCAATAGAAAAGTCAGAAATAAAGATTAAACCTTTGAGAGGCATCAGCTGATAATGGAATAGGAAGCCCAGGGAGTGACTGTGATTGCCTTGGGACAGAGTTTGGGGTGAGAAGCCACCTCCAAGAACAGGCCACTGAAAAGCTCCAAGTCTTCGTAACATTCAGGAAAATGAATAGAACGTGGAAGTAAGAGAGACCCTGGAAGAAAAGGTTAACAGAGAAGTCAAGCTGAATGTGGCATGTGCCACAAAAGCCTTAGATCAGAACTGTCTCCTTCCTATCCTTTGGAAGTAGAAACTACCAATGGGGAGGTCTTGGGGAGCACCCATCTGCTGCCCAGCTGACCCCATTCACTACCCCTGTTCCCTGATTATTCTCTGGTTCTTCTCTTCCTGTGTCTACCTATATGACTGGCTTCTACAAGGAGCTGTTACTCTTCTCTTTGTTGGCTAAAACCTAGTTGGCATACCTTCTGCATAGTAAGAAGTCACTAAATGACCAAGTTGCTTTTGTTTCTAAGGCAGTCCTGAATTGGGTGACCCTCCCTGATCTGCCACTGGAAGCTCCATGGGTCCTCTCTTGCTGAAGAAGCTTGTGCTCAACCACCAGTTTGTGTGTCTGCCTTTTGGCAGGGGACAGAAACAGGTTGAAAACCCAGCTCTACAGAATCTCAGGGGCAGCAGAACCATCTCTCAAGATATTGCTGTCTTCCAGCAAGCGAGGTGGCTTCTTCCCTTACATAAGATGTATGTGTTCTGGCAGGGAAGTGCTGCCTGAGTGAGTATTTAGCAAAAATGATTTGTGCGGAGTTATTTTGAGACCCCAGGAGAGGGAATGGCAGCCAAACTCTGCAGTATTTTAAACTGCATCACTCATCTGCAAAGATTAATACATTGTGGCATCTCAGCCAGAACATTGGTAAAAGGAAAATAAGAATGTTAGGGCCCCCAGCAAATTATAAATGCCAATTCACTCTGTCCACACAAGGTGATTTCAATAGTTTGGGTCAGACTTAGTATCTCAAGATTCTGTCCCACTCTTTCCTCAGTCCCACCTGCTCTGCATATGCCAGGCAGATCAGGTTGCCTTCCGTGGTGATGGCCTGGCTCTCCTTACAAGAGCAAGTTGATGTCCCTCTCACTTTCTGCAGGAGGAGTGAGCAGGCATTGAACTCAAGAAGTGAGACCACATGTTATAGCAGCCCAGGATACTGCCCTCTTAGTGATTAAGCTTCAGGAAGTTCCAGGCCAGCCGGAAGAAATCCCCTGCAAAAGCATTCACCTCTCCTTCTGACTCCATCACAAGCAGCTGTCTGCTGAGGCTGGGTGAATTACAGAACAGAGGACTTTCCAGCCTAGTGACATTAGGGGAGACAGCCTCCATATGAAACACTTCTCTTGTTTTTGTTTTTCTCATCTCTGTTATGCTATGAAATCTGCCTCACTGTTCCCGCCCGCTTGCTGACAGCTGTCCTCTTTGCCATTCAGGAGCTGGTGTCTCCTAGGAGCGCGGCTGGGATGGAAACGGCCTTCTTTTTCTTTCCCAGCCCACAGGTGTATCCCCTCTGCATTTCTTGTGTCTAGAGATCTAATTGCCTTCTGAACTGGAGTGATCCATCTGGACCGCAGCATGTCCAGACCTCCATAGATCACAGAGGGCAGAATCGAGAAAGACCCCTAGTCAGGACTAGCCACCTTGATTTTGCTTTGTTATATGTTGTAAGAGGACATTATAATACTTCATGGCAAAACCTATGGGAAAAAAAATATATCATTATATAAAACAGACAACCAAAAATGTATAGCCTCTTGGATTCCCAAAAATTCCTACAAGGACATGTAGCCCTACATTTTTCCTTATAATTAAGAAACTTTGGGTCTGGGGATTTAGCTCAGCGGTTCGGTGGCTTGCCTTGCAAGCGCAAGGACCCAAGTTCAATCCCCGGTACCAAAAAAAAAAGGA
>NW_022900916.1:38828822-38843307 GCF_012274545.1 Fukomys damarensis | reverse complement strand
GGAGGGGAGGGGAGGGGGAGACAGGCATCTCTGAGGAGCCAGTAGTGCGCTGGTGACACTGGACAAGAATGGCCTGATAGTAGGGGTCTGACACAAAGGAAAGAGAACAAAAGGCCAGAATCCTCCCCCAGCATGCAGGATGGTAAAAGAGATCAGACATAGGGCCTGGGGCTCTGGAAGAGACGAGCCCCGCCCTGGTGCCATGTGTCTGTGCCCCCTGATGCTGTAGGTAGGCACCACCCACCCTCATTCTTCCCAAGAGCCCAGGCCATTATCTCCTACCTTAGGCTCCTGTGTGTGATTATAGCCTCAGAGGTTGCCACTGCTGTGTCTTTAGCCCCTTCTTCCTCTCTTCCTCATTTTCCCCTTTCCCTCTCTGCTTTGCCCTCTTTTCTTGGTTGAAAGCTTACACACGCTGTCTCTTACACACACGCACACTCATACACTTTGGCTTCTTTACATCACCATCAGGTTATGTGCTTAGTGGAGAGCTTTTCCCCCAACTTCCTAAATCCTCTGTGACCACTTCCTCACCTGCCTGCCCTTACTAGGTGGGAATCCTGGTTTCATCAGGCTCCTACCCTCACTGCCCCTCAGGAGTACAGCTGTGAGCATGCTGGAGCCACACTCATGCTGAAGGACAGGCACAACCTAATGGTGCCATTTACTTTGCTGTGTAGCTGCAGAGAAGCGAGAAAGCTAGTCTGTCAGCTCCCTGGTTTTCCCCTGGCCATTCCTCCCTCTTTCCACCAGAAGCTTTGTATCCAGGGTCATAGTTCCAATCTAGGCTCCTTGGTGCCCTGTTTCCATGTGGTGACAGTAGCTAAAAACCCTTAATAAGGGACGTGGCACAGTGGTGCCCAGAAGAGTCCTTGCTGCAATATTGCATCTGCAGACAGTAAAGGATGTAGAGCCTTTCTCTCCCTCAGGTCTCCCAAACAGGAGAAATAGTCACTTCAATAGAACAGTCTTTCCCTGAATTCTGCAAAGTGGATTCTAGGCAGTGGTTTGGATTTGCTATTCTTTTGTATCCCTGAGAGTGAGCAAAGAGAGAAGAAAATGAATAGACTGCTTGTCACATTACTGCTGGCATCTCCTCAGCACCTGGGGCTGCTGCTGAGAAACAGAGAATGGAAGTAGGCTGGAATAGGGGCCACAGAGAGCAGAAAGCCTCCAACAGAACAGGCACCACTAGCACAAGTCTTGTTGGAGGACATCCCTTTCCTCCACCATTGTCCTCTCTGGAGAAAAAGTCAAACCATGTAGTCATGGGGAGAGAAGTTCGTATTCAGTCTGTACAGTCCTGCCCTGGTTCTCCCTGCCAAGGCAGCACATCTCTCTGCCTAAGCTCCCAAAGTTGGCTCTCACATTACAGTAGCAAGCTGCCCCACTGCACAGTCCACAGCACTGGACCTTGTAATTAGATCAACTAGAAAGGTATCTTCAGCTTGAAGGCTCCCTTTATGTTGTGTAAATTTAAGGAAAAAGAGGTGAATAGTAGGAAATCAAAACCTTGTCTCATAAGAACTGGTTTTAAACCAGAGAAAATAAGACATGAGGATGACAAGAAATAGATGTTGTATCCTCAAGTATTTGAAGGGCTGTCAGATGGGTAATGGATGCTTTATATGATCCCAAGGAATTCAGCCAGACCTCAGAGGGCCTAGAATGTCAGATTGTTGAATTTCTATTTTATTTGGTAAAGTATAGAAGGCACTCAAGGGTTTTGAGGAGAAGATATGCTTTAAGAATATTATTCTGGTTTCTGTGTGTATAAAGAACTGGTGTAGTGGAAAAGTGAGGGCAAGCAGGGAGATTGGAAAATGTTTGGCCAGATGTGACGAGTCTGAACAAGCAGTTAATTTGAAGATTGAGAGAAACAACTGGAGGTGAAATGAGTGGAACTGTTAGGATGTGGTAGTTACTGGATCGTGCAGGTAGAATAGAAAAGGATTAAAGAGGAACAAGATCTTCATCCATCAAAATGATAGAGCTGGAGCCAGAAGAGGGAGCTCAGGAAGAGGATGAGGAGAAGGAAACATAGGAGGAAGATGAGCTTGGCTTGAGAAGACACCAAACGAGCATTCTGACAGACATTTGGAAGTGGGGTCAAGATCTTAAAGAGTAGTTCAGGGTTACATGTCTGTGGGTTCTGCATGATCCTCATGACAAGAGAAGGTGAGAATGGAGAGCCTGCCAGAGGATAGTCCTGAGCTTCAAAAGAAAGGGGCCCCAGACATGACAGAGGGCACCAGGAGGAGATAAACCCTGCAGCCCAGAGTGTTAAGAAAGGGCCCACTAAGAGACTGGCACATTGTTAACCTTTAGTGGGACTTCAAGCATCATGACTAGAAAGGCATTCTGGTGTAAAGCCCAGGAACAAAGACTTTTACCCAACAGGTATAACAGTGAACTGATATTGTTAGGCCATGGGAGAAGCAGCCACGATGAGTACAAATAGTAGCAGCACTGGTGTTTTCAGTTTGCACTTAAGGCGAGGGGTGGGGCACATTTGGACTGAGGAAGTCTGAATATCTAGGAGGTGAGAGAGAATAAATGGGGACAGTCACAACTCAAGAGAAGGGGTCATCATGGTGCAGAGTCCAAGAGAGAGAGGTAGAGGGCGCACATCTGCAGGCAGTGTCAGCTGCCTGAGACAGCTTCCCTCATGCTTCCTTTGCTTTCTAGGTTATAGGACCAGGTGTTTTTTTAAATATTTTTTATTAGTATTAAGATATTCTTAGGCTGTCTGTTGCCTTTACCTGATACTCTAATTCTGGGGAGTTGAGCTCTCTGCCTTGCCTTTATTTTTTATTTTTTTAAAACTGCCTCACAACATCCTTGAGAGCAAGAGTTGGCAAACTTTCTATTATAGGCTGGACAGTAAAATATTTAGGCTTTGTGGGAGTTATGGTCTCAGTCAAAACTATTAGCTCTGCCTTTGGACCATGAAAGTAGCCAAAGACAAGTGAGTATGGCTGTCTTCCAATAAGTCTTCATCTATAGATACTAAAGTTTGAATCTCAGACAATTTTCACGTGTCACACAGTATTATTCTTTTGATTTAAAAGAAAAAAACCTTTAAAAATATAAAATTGTCCCTGCTAGCTTGTGGGTTGTGTAAAGACAGAGTGGGCAGATTTAGTCTTCAGGATGTTGTCTTCTGCTGACCTCAACTTTTCAGGGGTCAGGTTGTGAATATGCCATTCTAACCACAAACCAGAATTCAAAGTGCTTATCAGTACAAGATGTATCTGTCCATCCAAGATTGGCCTGTGCTCTTGAAGAATCTTAACTCTTTGAAACTCCTTTCCATTCTTCCTCTTTTTTTTTTTTTTTTTTTTTTTTTTTTTTTCTACTTGCACTTGCAAGGCAGGTGGCAGAACCACTGAGCTAAATCCCTGGCCCTTCTTCCTTTTTTTTCTCTTCCTCTCCCTTTACCTCCTTTTCTTTGAAGTGAAGTCAGTAAGATAAGAGTTTCTCAGCTTTCCTAATTTTTATTCATTCTTTTGGATCTTGGGTATTAGTATTCCTGACACTAGCTAGTTTTTTCTTGTCCGCTGCTCTACTAGCTGAATATACTAATTTCTAGACATTTGAAATGTACTTTCCTTAGGAGGAGGAGCCCAAAGCAATTTTCTTTGACTGAAAGCTCAAGAAAGGCAGTAGTTTGGAAGTACACTCAACACATCTCAAAGCCATTTTGTTCAAATAACACAACACAGCTTGGTTTAGAAAAGTCGCTCTAAATTTATGCAAGTAAGTAGCTTTTGCATTTGGCTGCCAGGTGTGTGCCAGAATACCTTCTGGAAACTTGTACTTGCAAGATTCGCATGAGTACTTCCTGTGGCTTTCTCCCCACTGAAGCTGATCTCTCAAGGATCCTAGACAGTAGATTCAAATTTTTCTCTTTACCCATTAACATGGAATAAAAAAGACCAAGATTAGGAACCCTTTGGTGCCAGAAATGAAGGTGAGTGGTCCCTAAGTTCTGTTTGATTCGAAGATGAAGTTCCATATTTAAAATAAGTCATAAAAAGAAAAGTTGAGGTTCTCATAGAAACCAACTCCCCCTCCTTGTTCAGATGCAAGGCTTCTGCTTTTTAAGCACTGTTTCCACAGAGTTCCGTTGTTACATAAAAGCCTGAGCCCTGTAAGTCTTCTTGTCATTGGAAAGACCATGGTGGTCCTAGCTTCTGACCTCACATTCTTTTGTTTTTCATTTGTTAATGTAGATAGCAGGTTCTGGTTTGTTATGGACAATGAAGAGAACCTCAAGGGAAGAAATATTTGTAGGACACCAATCTTTCCCATGTCCAGTTGTACTCTGCTCCCAGTTGACAATGACATTGTTGCAGCTGCTGCTTGCAGCAAACCTCCAGTCCCCTCCCCCAGCACACCCCCAGAGATAGCCCTTATGCATTTGAGATGCCACCAGAAGGGAAAGGCCTTGTTAATCAGTGAGAGGTTTTTTTCTCTTTAAAAATCATTGTTTTCAGATCTTGCCCTGCAGTGAGGGAATTATAAAAGGTTATTCTGATGCTGGCCTGGTTGTTATCTCCTATACCAGCACTATCTGAAAAAGGCTTTTTTCTCTTTGGGAGTAATTCTTTGGTTTCTAAAGCTAACTGTAAACCAAGTGTGATAAAGCCAATTCTCTATACTGCCTGGCTAGACTGAGATCAAGAAACCCAAGGAATGCCTATAATCCCAGCAGGCTGAGGCAGGAGGATTGCTGTGAGTTTGAGGCCAGCCTGTGCTACATAGTGAGACCCTGTCTCCAAAAAAAAAAGAAAGAAAGAAATTCAAGGGATCTAAGCCATCCCTTCCCTACCCCTTCTGCTTACCATGGTCAGTGATTTAGCATATAATGTATACTCACCTTTAAGTCCTAGAAAGTAATGGTCACTCATGCATATGGAACTCAGAAACAGAGATTGTTGTACTTATTTCTACCAAGTATCTGCCTCTATGGTATTCATGTAGCAAATACTTGAGCATCTACTATATGCCAGGTACTGGAGATGGAGAGAGAACTGGTATGTCCCTTACCTCAATTAACTGAAGAATGAGGATCTATGAACAGGCCACCAACAGCTATCATGACTTGAATCAGAGAAACTTAAAGTATATTTAAGAGCTACGCACTATATTCCTTTGTAGATGCCTCCCTTCTACCCCACTTCCTTTCTTCAAAGGGAGCTGCAGTGCTCTTTGCATTGTATTGTTCCCATACCCAATTAATTTCAGTCCCTCATCTTTCACCAAATGCATCAAACATCACAAAATCAGAATGACCTAATAAAAATCTATCCTAAAAAACTATGAACTAAAAACAGCTTCATTCTTAGCTCCTGCCCAGTTCTGACTCCCTTGACTACAATTACCTGAGATGTTTGATCCCTTTAATTAGGATTCCTTCATTCTTCTTTTATCCCTTTATTCTGATCATTGAAAAAGCCTTAGCAGTGGCATGTTCCAAAATTGCCCCACAAGATGCTGTCTCCCCTGAGGAAGCAAAGTGGAGGTTTAGAGAACAAGGGAGAGAATAAAGAATTTGAAGTAATGCAAAATCCTTATTTTATTTCTGTACCTTTTGATGTAAATTGAGGCCGAGTACCATGCAGAACTAACTCTTGGGAACTACCTTGCCTGCCATTTACTTTTCTCCTTGGGCCATTTTTGGAACATGAAAATGAAGGTACTTAGTGAGATGGCCTATAGTTCCCAGCGGTTAGTAGCATTGGGAGCATTTGCAACTTAAGACCTCCAAATCGCTTCACCACCTGTAAGCAAAAACTAAAAGCAAGCTTTAGGTACATGAGATGTGTTGCATTTCTGAGAACCAAGGACATGAACTGATGCAGCTTTATATGCATATTTAATTGACAACCACATTCCTTAAAATTAAATAGACTTCTGCCTGCCTCTGCCTTTCATGTTGATGGTTGAGTTTTTGTTCTTGATGCTTAAGAAGGGAATAGCTATCTCTGTACTGTTATCACCAACAAATTTTTTAAATCATCTTAGGCAAACTGTAAAACTATATCTTTTCTTGGCCTATGTAGAGTTTAAGTGTCATACTTTCTGTGTAGAGTGAGGCACTTTATACTTCTGTTCATTGGAGAGAAAGGTGATGGGGAAAATACAAACATGAAACTAATTGAATCTGGGGTAAAAACTCTGCTGAGAGCTTGTGGATTATAAATTGAGTAGCTGTGGCAGCAGAACTCAAACAAAGGTATTGGAGTGCAGTCAGTGTGACAGGAAGCTTATTTTGGTGTCTTTCTGTGCCTTGCCTTGTTCTTGACAAGTAGTTTCTCCAGGGGACTGCATATATAGAAAGAAGGGAGAGGTATCTGTACTTTCCCATCTGTATGACTACAGCATTCTTGCCTAGGGTCTTACAGACTAGGGGTGGAGATGACTCAGTAGATGAGACAACCTCTTTCTTGTTCTTGTCCCAGCTGTCTGTCCTTCCATGTCTACACTCAGCTCCACTTTCTGTGTTAGCCAGGCATGTTGCTAGCAGCTGAAGCCTGTTTTTGTTCCCAGAGTCCCACCAGAACTGTTATTCTCCCTCCTTTATGGTTTGATCAACAAAAATAATGTTGAGATTTCAAGGAGTAGTATTTAAAGCAGAAGCATTTAGATTTGAGTATTATTAAAGAGAGCTTTGCCTAAAAGTAATAAGTAAACTCACAGTTCACCCTTTTAGGCTCCTTTCACTGTAGGTAGAGGGGTGGACACAGTGACTGACCCTTTAGCATTAGGAGTGAACAGTGTTTTTCACTGCCATTGGGAAACTTCTTTATAACCCAGTGCTCATGGACATTCTAAATTTTTCCAATATTTTGTCCAGATTTTTTCCCCTAATAATTACATCCCCTGCTTTTAGGCTAAGTGTTTTCCCTCCTTTCTTGTGTTTACACCTTTTAAATATTTGCAGATTGTTATCGTATCACGCTCTTAGTCACCACTTAACCAAGCTGTACAGATTTAGCACCTTTTATCTTCTCTTTTAGGGCAGGCCTCCCCACCCGTGAGTCATTTTCTCCTGATGTCTTTAAGTGTGCTCCAGTTTTCTGCATTTCCATGTGTCCACATAGCTTCCCAGCACTGATCATAGGTCATACATGAGCATTGTTTTCCTCCTCTGTTGTATTGGAAGGTAAACAGCTCTGTTGTGCCTCCAGCCCCTCAGTGCTGCTATTCAGTGTTGACTGCTTCATCTCTGGATTTAAACCACATTCTCTAAAAGTGCCAGTAAACAGCAGTATGGTACATAAGAGTGGCTGTGCCATGTTAGTCATCTCTGAAGTGTTAGTTAACCATGGGAAAGCAGGGTATATATGGTTAAGGATTCTGTTAGCCCCTCTCTTGGTATTTGCTTAAAACAAAATGGATCCTTCTAGACCTCCTTTAGGGTCTGCAGCCCAGACAGTGCACTAATCATTTCTTTCTCTATGTGTTTATATCTTTTCCAGGGTATTTTTTCACTAATGTTCATTTATTCAACGTTTATCGAGTATCTACTGTGCCACTGTGTGCTAAATAAACCATGTTTCAGGTTTAAGAAAGAATGAAATCTGAATATGACAGTGTCTGCCTTCAGAAGCAATTTCTGTTTTATTTTGAGTTTTATTTCAGTTGAAGATACAAGATTCTCTTATAGTAGCAGTGAGGAAAAAGAGCAAATTTACAGGAACATCCATGAAACTTTAACAGGGTCATGGATGGGGTCAAGTCTCATGGATCCTGTGTCCTGGAAAGAGATTCTGAGTCTGTGATTGCCCAGGCAATCTCCTGGTTAATGCAGGTTAGCCCTCCCTGTTATTGTATCCTTCCTCTGGGCCTGTATATCATACACTACCCATTCCAGTTCTAGAAAGAGGATCGTATAGACTTACTTGGTACTTGCTACATTTCTGTTAGGGCAGAGCTACGTCTTACCACCAGCCTGACGGCAGATCAGCTTCCCTTGAATCTGGTGCAGCAATCTCTTCTTCCCATTCCCCACCTTCTGTTCCTACTTCCTTTTTCCAGGTATGGAGAAAGGAAAAAAGAGATCAGGGTCATGTGCTAGAAAATATTGCTGCCGAGAAAGTGATGTGCATGGTGAGCCCCATGACTGACTCATCCGCTACATCCTGCCTGCTGTCTCCCAGACAAGCATGCATCTGCCTCACATAATCCAGTTATCTGTCACAGGTTCACACACTGCAGCCTATAGGCCAAATGACAAATTCAGTCACCAGTAACATACCTCATATAGTGGCAGAGGAAAATAATCTTTTCTGGCTGGTAGTTGAGCTGCATGAGCACAAAGTCTTTCTTTTTTATCACTGAATCTCTACCTTCCCACAGAGTACCTACCCCAGAGTACATAAGAACCAGTAAAGTGGAGGGAGGTAATGCCTAGGTGAGTACCCTAAGCAGAGAGAAGGTCTGTTTTATGCCTCCTGTGCCCTTCCCTCCATGGTGTCTTATGCATCTGGGACAACACAGTGGACTTACAGTAAGCACCATGGGCTAATCCTTCAAATTGGTCTTTGTTTCTCCCAGTTTTATTTCCTTCTGCTAAGGCCTGGCCTCTTATTTGTTGGACTAAGTGCCATTTGGGAAGCTCACTTCTAGCTGAGGCAGATGTGCCATACTTTCCCTTAGCTCCCATTGCCTGATAGAGGAAAAAGCAGGATGAGTCCTGAGGCTTAATTATCATAAAATTCAACATACAGTGTAAAATGTTCAGAGCAAGACATAACCCTCACATAGCCATCAATAGAATCTCTTATGTAGCCATTATCTTGTCATTAACAAGAATTTGTTCTTCTTGTTCCAAAGCTGACTGACCTAAGTGTTTGTGTTAATTGACCTAGTTAGTCAGTGTCTCCAAGAATGTAATTTTTTTAATAGAACAGTTATTCCAGAGCCCAGCATTTTAAGTTTGGAAGGAGGCACCCTCTACTCCACAAGTCAAGTGTCAAGTGAGGAATCTCAAAAGGGCATAACCAAAATTGTAGGATTTTATGGCCAGATGAGCCTTTGCAGATCCTTCATTTTATAGACAGATTGTAAGCTTGCAGAAGTTTAGTAGTTTGTCCGCATAGAGCAAAATTCTGAACTATGAGGCCCTGACAGCTAGTAAGAAGTTTCTCTTCCTAAGCCCTACAATTGTCAGGCAAAATGTTCTATTTTATTTTAAGGTAGGGAAACCTAGAAAAAATCAAGAAAATTAATACCTATAGGCAGATGAGCCCATAGGGTTTTAACAAGACCAGAGAGTCATCTGTAGATGGTGGAGAGCCTGTGCCTGCCCTTATGGGTGAGAGGGCCCACAGAGTTAGTTTCTCCAGTCTAGCATAGCCTTTAATAGGGAAGAAAAATGGTCAAGAGTGCTTAAGATATTTTTAATGTAGTATTTTTTAATTAAAACAAAATATTATCATTTCTTCAATGGTTTGTCATTGTCAAGAGCGACTCAGGCACTTTCCCTGCACCTTTTGGAAGCACATCTGAGTTAGTTCGTCCTTATCAGCAGGACACCAGGCTGGGGCATTATCGGAAAAGACAGCTATTAGTGGTAATATGCAGGATCCAGAATTACAGCACTTCCTCACCTGGCTGGTGCAAGCTTCTGGAACCCCAGTGATACCTCACTTTGCACTTTAACTTCTAGACCCTCCTCAGCTTGAGAGTTCTCCATTACTGCCAGTCAGCCTCCCATGCCAGCGAAGCAGCCTCTGGCTGCTTTCCGAGAACCCAGTTCTCTTTTTCTCCATTTGTTTTCTTTCTCTCTCTTCTTCTTCTTCTTTTTTTTTGGTGTTTTTATAAAGTCATTTTGCTGATGAGGAAGTAGCCAGCAATACTGGCCTTATTGAGTGCAGGTGTAGCTTGCCCTGGGTTGTTTTGTTCACTGAGCCCTGGAAAGAGGGGGCCACAGCCCTCCTTGCTGCAGTGCATGTTCACCTGACTGCAACCACCATGACTGCCTTCTAGCATAAGGGAATTAGCATTTGCATGGTCAGCTGTGTGCCACGGGTGGACAATGTTGCCTGCCCTGATTCTTGATCTTTTAGGACAAAATAGCAAAGCTGGAGCCTGATAAATCCACAGGGGGCCCTGTCCAGCCTTCCAGCCTTCTGTCTTCACACCTCAGTCTCTGCCCGTGTTTCTCAGGCTGGGTGTTATGCCCCACTAAGGGTCCTGAATCATTTCGGTGTCATGGCCGTCTTGGGTTGGTTGGTTTGTTTGTTTTCTTTAATGAAATGGAGTAGAAGATACAGTATCATACAATACAGTAGGTCAAGGTTAACCACTACTTAACTGGAACTTTGTAGTATTTAGTTTTATATGCTCATATGTAAGTGTATACACGGGTCATAGTAAAAATTAAAAGTTTGGAAAATGTCCCTCTATACTTGTGGTGTGGGGGGCGGGTGTTGGGAATCTAATCCAAGAGTGCTGCTCTACTGTTGAGCTGCATCCCCAGCCCATTATTATTTTTTATCCTGAGACAGGGTCTCACTGAGTTGGTGGGAATTGAACTTGGCAATCATCCTGCCTCAGCCCACTATCCTTTAACTGCAGACATGCAGCTTATCAAATTTCTAAAGCTCAGACATTTCAGATGTCATAAAATCCTGCCTCTTCTCTTGCCTGTGACTTTGAACCTTGGTCCCGTGATAGTTCTGCCTTACCCCAACCTGTTCTGTTTTCCAGTCCTTATTCGGTATTCCCTTGGCAAGAGGTTACTTTAGAGGAGACAGGTCAAAGAAAAATTCCTTTCATTTCTCTTGCCCTCGTGTCTGACAGAAATCAGTATGAATGGATGTTTACTTATTTGCACTTTAAAGGGGTTGAAAAACAGCCTGATTCTTCGTCTTCGTCTTCATCTTCATCTTCTGCTGCTGTCACCGCCTCTGCTGCTGCTGCTGGAGCCCAGCTGTTGGGAAGCGGAGAAGCAACATAACAAAGACCCTCCTTCCCTTTTCATCTACATAGTTTTGGGTTTGGTTTCCATGGGTCTAAAGGACCCTCTTATGAAAATATGTTTACCTCCCTGGGCATGTTGAGCTGTCAGGGTTTCTCTCTTTGGTCACCAGGTGGTCTCCAGGATCCAGAGAACACTGCTGGGGTCTTTGCAGCTTGACCAGCTTCTTGCTATTTCAGAATACCACAAAAGTGACAGAGTACATACACAACCACAGAAATTCCAAAATCCTTGATGTCCTCCTAGGGGAAATTCTTTCCCCTGGTTCCTGCTGGACAGTATACCACCTTTACTGATCCCATTTCTAGCCTCTAGTGCATAGCAACCCCACCCCACCTCATCCCAGCTCTACTATGAGAGTCAGAAACAGACTGAACACTTGCTTTTGTATTATTCTTGCTTCTGCAGCAATGCTTTATCTATGAGTATGTGGCACAATAATTCAACAAAATCATTTATTTTTCTCCTTAGCAGTTCTGCTCTTGCTTAGTTTGCAGTTATGAAATGAAAAGTGTTTTTGGCTATTGATGCTGTGAGAAACATGGACTATCTTTTATTCCATTTTACTCTAGCCTCATCTCTCCCTTCAGGGCTAATTTCAGACTCTGACTCTCTTGAGTTACTTGTCATCTTTTATAAAAGTAAGTTTTTTTCCTGCTGTACCATGGTACTGAAGAGTTGGAAGTGAAGAAGCCCTGTTTCTTCTCAACCATGTGATGCTTGGACAGGGCCTTCAGCTGTCCTGTCTGTGCAAGGGTGGGAGGAGAGTGGTTGTTGCCAGCTTAGGCTACTCCCCTGCTGTAGTTTCCCTCCTGCTACATATCATTTTGTGTGATCTATTCTACCGGTGAGATCTGGAGGCCCAGAGAGAAAGGTTTTTTTCATTTGATAAGGACCCAAGATATAGGTAACCCTTTCTGCACAGGGTTATGCCCTGGCCAGAAACATAAGCAGCCACCTCACCTTACCCATAAACAGAGGAACCTTCTGTCTCAGCAGTGGTGGGACTTCTCCCTGGGCCAAGACTCTTGTCCCTTTGCTGGAGGCTTTTCATGAATAAGGTTATTGCAGCAGGACCACCAGTGATTCAGAGGTGTAAGCATTAAATACATCCTTCCTGAATTTTCATCATTTTCTTTTTCTGCATCTAGCCCAGTTCACCATTTTGCCTCATAATTACAGCTGCAGTATAAATTGCTTTGAAATATTTATAAGTCTTACCCAGATATCAAAATGCAGTGTGTTTCATGGTCTGTCACAGACGACCACTGTTGTTAGTGATAAATGTATTTTCAAAATGAGTGATTGAATCAAGGAAAGAAAATGGCATTCTAAGTTGGTCAGTGAGTAATTGTTTCATACAAATGTTGTCACTGGATATAAACAAATATAAAGGATGGGTTTGTGTCCACTAAGATCTTAAAGGCTAGTTATAGTCAAAGAAGAATTTGAGATTTTTGACCATAGGAATTGCTAAGGGTGATGATAAAGATGATGCTAATAATAGCTCAAATACTTTGAAGCTTTCCATGTGCAGGTTCTAACTTTTTTACATACATAGTCTATTTTATATATATAACCTCTCCAAGTTACATATCAACTTTACAAAGTAGATATATTAGTTACATCTGTTTTACAAATAAGGAAACTGATGCTTTGTTTGATTATTTAACCAGTCACAAAGTTTAAAGTGATAAGATTAGGATGTGAATTTTGGCATGGTGGTGCACAACTGTGATCCTAGCTCTCTGGCAGTCTGAAGCAGGAGGATCTCAAAGTCGAGCCCAGCCTAGGCAGCTTAATGACTTAGAAAGACGCTGTCTCAAAATAAAAAGGATTGGGGATGCAGCTCAATGCAAAGGCCCTAGTTTTAATCCCCAGTACCAAAAAGAAGGATGTAAATCCAGGTCTGTGGTTCCAGGGACCTAATGCTTCATAAGTATTCTGTTTTTTTTGTTTTGTTTTGTTTTTTATTTTCTTTTATTCTGAATGGAAAATAAATGGTGTAAGTGTCCAAAATATAGCCAAAAACTTATTTGAAAGAAAACTTATTTGAGAGAAAGCTTATTTGAAGAGGAAAATGACAACACTTTGAAATGTGATGTGAAAGTCATGTAGTAGGGAGAAAGGGTCTCATAGTCAGGTGCGGTGGCCCTTGGGAAGCACAGTGGCTGGGATGGCACTTAGGTTGAGAGAGCCATTGATGTAGTGATGGCCACATCTGCAAGACTGAGAGTCTGTATGAAGTGAGGGGCATGAGATGGGGATTCATCTTATCTTGTGCACACTTTTCTGAAATGCGCCTTCCCCCAGGGGCTCTTGATAATTCCCACATGCTGTGACTGAGAGCCCTCTGCATTATGCCATTGCTGCTGTGACAGGGCTGGGCTCTTCTACCTTGGAAAGCCCTATCCTCTTCCTCTTCTCCCCATCCTGTATCTTCATCTCAAAAGATGGAACTCAAATCCAACGCCTGACCCATTGGAGATGTCAGGGAAGCACACTTGCTGGACAGTAAATCTTCTGGACCCATTGTCATCACAGATTTTCCTTTTTTCTTGACACAGGCATCGAATGCCCCAGAGGAGCCCGAAACCTCCCAGGTTTGGTGCAAGAAGGAGAGCCCTTCAGTGAGGAGGCCACACTCTTCACCAAAGAACTGGTGCTGCAGCGAGAGGTAGGACTTCTCTCAGTTGCTTCATGTATGAAAGAGCCAAACAACAGGGCTCCCTTGGTCTGACCCTTTTCTTCCATGTCAGAGACTGTCCCCTTTTCCACTGCTCAGTCTTCAATAGCCATAAGCTATCCTTGTGTCTGCCTACATCTTACTTTGAGCCCAGCATCATTGGCCAGCACCCCCAGTTGCCCTTCTCCAGTGGTAGCCTAGGATGTATGGTGAACACAAGGCTGGCCAAGCCAGGATCCTAATGCAGGGGGCTTATAGCTTTGCAGTCCTCCTTGGTGCACTAGCCTGAGCTGCTGCCTCCAGCTCGATTTAGAAGCTTGACTAACCCTGTCAGAGGCCAATTTTCTTTGAACATTTATTTGTATCTTTGAGTAATTGCATTTTCTGTAGCAGGTTTTCTGACTTAATTTAATTGTATTTCTGTTTCTGCCTGTTGGGCTGGCTCTTTCAGGCAAGAGTTAGGTTCTCGGCTGTTGTGGTGCCCTTCTACCTGCTAATTTTGCTCAAGTCTTCGTCAACAGAGCCATCTCTTTTCTAGGAGTATGCCAGCCATTCATCCTGCTGGGTGGGCTAGAAAAGAACAGTGGGGAAGTATGCTTAGCATACTTGGGCTTAGGGTCTGGGATCTGCCTGTGTCCCTGTTTCTGTTACAATCAAGTCTGTCAGGGCCCTCTAGCTTTCATCAGTATCAAGATACCCACAGAGCTGCAAGAGTGTCTAGTCCTAGGGCCAGGGATTTAGCTCAGTGGTTCCGGCACCTGCCTCACAAGCACAAGGGCCTGAGTTCAATCCCTGGTACAAAAAAA
>NW_022900916.1:38792425-38828585 GCF_012274545.1 Fukomys damarensis | reverse complement strand
AAAAAAAAAAAAAAAAAAAGAATATGTAGTCCTAGTGGTTCTCTCTCCTGGGTCTCTGTGATCCTTGAGAGCAAATCTGTGGGGTTTTGTAGGATGCTCAGTAATACAAATACCTATGTAGAAACTTCAGCATCTCATTTTGAGTTGAATTGCCAGCAGATACATTGGGAGAGGTGTGGGGAAACCAATCAGCCCAACACACTTTGTCTCAAGGCAACCCCTGGCTTTGAGAGAACCATCACTTAGACTTCTGACTAAACAGTATTCTTGCTATCGGTTGCCACCTCTGGGAAATTACTTTATCACTTGCCTCCTCATTTTGTGATAGAAATATATTTGGCAAAATAAATCCTAAATTCTCAATTCAAGAGATCTGAGTTCCATTTACCAAACACCAACTGCAGCTACCTGGATGTTATTGCATCTGCTTTGTTGGCCATCCGTGCAGTGCTTGGGGGAGTGTGGGACTTAATTGTATAATCAGATTCACAATTCTTTGCTTTGTTTTTGTTAAGATGCATTTATATTTGTGAAATGCAAATCTTTAATAGTGACATATCTACCTTCCCCCTGCATTATGCAACTATACAATGTAACTTGAATTTTTATCAGTTAACAGTAGTCTCCTACTAGAGAATTGTTTCAAGAATCCACTCTAGCTGTCTGTTGGTACATGTTGCAGTTTTTTAGATGGCCTAGTGATTAATTGAAAGAGCAAATATTGTAGAATTTCCCTCTCACTTTGTAGGCCTTTAGATATTGAACTACAGAGTAAAGGTTGGAAAAAGTAGGTCAGTCCACTGGACTTACAGACATCACAGGGAGAGCAGCAATCTGTTTTTTGTTTCTTGTGCTTTAGATAGAAGGGGCTCCCTTCATTAGATCACTTAAGATGTTTGTTGGAGGAATTCTCATCTCTTACTCTAAAGCAAATTTCTCATCAGTTTTCTTCCTATTATTTGATATCTGCTGAAGTTTCTTTTTTTTCTTTTATAGCTCTTGTTTTCCCAGCCACTTATTTTCTTGATCAAATCTCTGCCCCACTGGTGATATCCTAAAGTGCAAGGGGGTCAAAGAGAATACTGACCACTAACGGGGCAAGTGGGACTAGTGTTTTTACTATCTCTTGGGTATTGTGACCTCACCTTTGTATGTGTTAATATTTACTGGTGAAAAAGTTGAAGCTTTCCCCTGCCTTCTTTGATGCCTGGGCATATGAGTTTGTAGATCCTTAGTCTGATCCAAGTTGATATTTATCTTTCTTGATTATAGAGGCCCCAGTTTTTCATAGCCCTGTGTTGAGGGTCTCATGATAAAGAACCTTTCTGCATTTTATTAGATGTTTATATGCTTATTTGGGCAGGCTGTTTTGAAAGGTTATTATCCAGAGGAAATATGAGCATGACCTAAACTACAAATAATTCAAGATGTTGACTAAAGGAACCAGTTGCTGCTTTCTCTCCTGGGCAATTTCCCTTCATTTGATGTATGAAAACTGTTCTTTTACCAGTGTCAGAATAAAGGGAGGATTTTGTTTGGTAACATTTGCTTTATTCATTTGCTTTTACCTATATAGTACCTTCACCTTCATTTCTTAAATTTTTGGGGGGAACAGTGTTCTTTGCCTTCCCTCTTTCCCCACAGGATATAGCAGAAGAGGGAAATGTGGTACACTGGTGTCCCAGGATCCAAGGATCCTTCCCACCCTAGAAGCAGGGGCTGTGCCACAAGGAGGTGGTCACAGTCCTTCCCTTCAGATAGCCCTTCCTTACCTGCATGCAGCCTCCATTGGGCTCTGGAGCCCAGTGGCTACTGGGATGGCAGCAGTTGAACTGGTGGTGGTGGTGATATTTTGGTTTTGTGTGTGTGTGTGTGTGTGTGTGTGTGTGTGTGTGTGTGCACGTGTGCACGTGCGCGTCTTGTACCTATTTCCTTGATAATCATGCATAACCAGATATTTTAAAGATGTGATTGTCTTTGACCTTCACCATCTCTTCCTTTTACATTTATAAACATTTTTTCATAGTATTATCTGATTGTTGCCAATCAAATTTCTCTACCCTTTGCAAGTTTTTCCCAGTTACTGAAAGTCTGCACTATTAAAGGAAAGGAGAAGCCCACAGATTTCAAAGCCCTCCTTCAAAGGCCCCTCTGTGATCCCACAGAGGCCTACTCATGGGGCCATACTCCCACATGTGAAAGCATAAACTGATTTGAGAAGGATCTAGATTGAGGGAGAGTCTGTGTAATGGTCACTGCCCTAGCCAGACCTGTCAAGGAGGAGACAAGAAGCTAGCTGGCTTGCACTGGACAATAGCACCATGTTTACTAAGTGTGTTGTCCTGGCTTTAGGTGGGTGGTGCAGAAGTCCCTGCCATCTCTTCATCTAGTTTGAGGAGAAAATTGTAGTCTTCGCATTCCATATTGTCATATGGAGCCTAGGAATGTCTGACAAGTCTTTTGTCTGTTTTTAGATGGCTCTTAGCATCTTGAGACCTGGTTACCCCACTTGGCTTATGTTTGTGTTAAAATGACTTTAGCCAGGACAGAGCTACTGATGCTTCCAGCCACCACTCCATTCTTTTTTCCTGAATATCTGTCCTGCTACTTTTCCTTAGCCATTCGCTCTTACTGGCTTTTTTCTTCTCCCTGAGTTGGAGGTCTGGGGCACCTGTTCCGGGTCAGTGTTTGGGGCATTCAGCTGCCAATCTCAGGGCAAGAACAAGAAGGTAGATACCATGTCATTGTCTGATTCTCTTTGTGACCTTGAAGCCCAGAGCAGCCAAGGAAACTCTTAAAAGGACTCAGAGGTCTTACCTTTCTCAAATCTAAGGTCACCATTTCTTCCAGGCCTGCGCCTGTTGGTGTATCGCCGGGGTAGGCCAATCTGGCCCCTACCAGATTTTGCAAAGTTTTGTTGAAACACAGTGATTTTAATTCTTTCTGTATTGTCTGTGGCTGCTTTCACACTCAACACAATTCAAGAGTTGAGCAGTTCTGACAGAAGGTGTATGCCCTATATACCACAAAATATTACTAGAAGTTTGCTTACAGCTCTTATGCTATAGGGTATGCTGAATTGGGTTTTAGTGACTCACAGTAGCTATGAACATGTGGGCTGACTCTCTTGTCCCATGCCATTGAGGCTGAGCTGCTTCTGAACTCTACAATGTAAGATAATTGTATCAGTTGCTCTAACTGTGACTGGGAATTGTGAGTGCTATGCCCCTATGGATCGCGTGTACTTGGTGATACCCCCACCTCACCCCATACAGCTGCCTTTTTAAGGCAGTTCCTTGCCACGCTGCCAAAGACAAGAAGATGTGGTGTAATTTCCCAGATGGGGAATTGTGCCTATTGCTAGCTTCTTCCCAGAAGTAGTGGTGAGAGATAACAGTAGCTAATGGATAGATAACAGGCTTAAAAGTGCAAATTCCTAGGTTTTCACACTCCAATTATTGTGTGGTCTTGGGTATGCGAATCTTTTCTGCCTTGATATTTGTCTAAAAAGATTGATGTTGGGATCCAACCATCCTCTCCCTTTTGAGGTCTTTCTCACAAATACAATGGTGATTTGAGATCTCGCCACCCCACTCTTTATTTTTTTGCACAGATTGAATGCAGGAAGCACGGATGCTTAGCTACATCCTCAGTCTTTTTTCTTTTTTTTTTTTTTTCTCTTCTTCTTCTTTTTCATTTGTGCAGTCTAGGATCAAACTTGCTGTCTTCCTGCCTCAGCCTTTTGAGTAGCTTAGATTCCAGGTGTGTGCCCACATGCCTAGCTGACACACACTTACTGACCCATCACTTCATGCACAGCACTCTGATTGCTACTGTGCTTGGCAAAACCTGAATCTTAGAAAAGAGGCTGTGGCATAATGTAGCTCTCTTCTCAGTTCCAGCCTATAGGAGATGCTGCTCCTGGCAGAAGGCAGGGGCATCCATCCATAAGGGTTTGGTGATGATTTTCAAGGCTTTTCTCAGTGACCCCTTTGTGCTCCCTGAGACTCAGAAATTATCCTTTGCTGCTACCTGAAAAATGACATCTTCATGCAGGACAGCCCAATCTGAAAACTCAGGCTGCTGCCCTGACGTACTTCCCTTCTTCCACTGGCATCAAAAGAGAGGCTGTCCCCAGGGAGCTCATTCTGCAGGCCCCTGTAGCCTGGGAAAGGCCTTGGTTTTCCCCTCTGTCTCCTACCTCTTCATTTTTAAAACACAAAGATACATACAAACACTATAAACAGCTGTTGCTGTATAACGAAAATGTATCCATGTTTTAGGGAATTTGGCCCCACCCTGTTTATTGGTGTGTATTTATGGAGGAGTATACATCTGGGATAGATAATTTAGTATAAAAGGAAAGGTGCATTCATCTCTCCTTCATTTTAGCTCTGCATTGTGCTATGTCCTGTCTGCAAAAACTGTTGAAATCTGGGTCTTCTCTTTATCTGCTGGCTTTTCCCTGCAGTACCCTTCAACCACCCCTGCCCACCCACACCCAGTGTTTTCTCTTCTGTTGTGGACCCATTCCCTGCTGGGGAGACACATGGGAGGAATGGTAGCTGAGTTCTTGTCTCTGGGAAGATGTAGTTTAATCCTGCTTAAATCCAGTGGGTAAAGGGCAGTTGGCCTGGGTGATGCCAGTGAAACATGCTCTCCAATGCTTCCCAATTGCCAGGTCTCCTGGGATCCCTTGCAGAGCCACTAATAATCACCTGCTCAAAAAGTAAGCAGGCTGACTGGCCATGTTTCATTTATTTGCAAAAAGACACCTTATTCTAGATTATCTCAGCCACTGCTCAGGAACAAGGGAGGAATACATTACATTCAGCATTCTAAGCAATTGTCTTCTCTCACAAGGTCCTTAAGGCTATTTAGAGGGGCTAAGGCTTTCTTTCATCACCTCCCACCCACCTTTGATAGCTCAGCACCTACCAGTGGTCTTCAAGTTCAAATGCTGTGTTCTTAGTTCAGCGCTGATTTCTAAGGGGTTTGGGCAAAAATCACTTGTGATCAAACTTTAATTTTATATAGCATTTTATGGTTTTAAAATGCTTCTGTATGCAGTAATCTCATAACAAACCAATAAGAAAAATAGTATCCCAGGCTTAGACTTCAGGAAACTTACACCTGCCTCTATTCACAGCTGCTTGTAGGACAAATGCTGAAACTCAAGTATCTGTATTTCCTAATCAAGGACTTTTTCTCCCCAAATTTTGCCAGTTCTGTTATCAAAAGGTAGTCATTCTTTTATTCCATATTTTTTTTTAATTCCAGAGTATTTGGGAGTAGTAAAAGACTTTCTTAAACATTAACTGACATTTTTCTGTTGAAACTTCAAATTTGATCCTGATGTTCGTGAGTTTTCTATGGTCCTGTCCTCCCCTAAAAAGCATTTACTCTGCTTTTGGCACAATTCCTACTTCTTCTGACTTCCTGCTTCATCTATTGTTTGACTTCTCTGGTCCTTGCCTTTTGTATAAATAACTTCATTTCCATTTGATAATATATATCCATATGCCTATTTCTCATCGTTCTTAAGAGACTGTACTTGTATTTGTTTAAAAATGCATGATGCCCATTACCTTGAGGATAAAGTCTTCTCTCTTTAGTTTATATATAGCCTTCATTACCTTTTCACCCTCTTGGTTTACCACCACTCATTTCATAATTTGCAGCTTCTCAGAACACACTTATTGTACTCACAGTTCCCCATGTAGATTATCAAAAGAGATATTTATATATTTGTTAAATCAACGACGACTAAGTCCCCAACTTACAAACAAGTTCTGTTACGAGACAATGTCCTAAGTCCTACCAAGTGAGTCTTAAATACCTTTTACAAATATACAGTGTATATTGCTTTGTACTTCTATGTAGTCCCTTTCACATCATCACTGCTTTCTCTCATTTCCAGACATCCTGGGCTCTGCTTGAGTCCTGTTCTGCTATGTATAGTCAGACACAGCAGCACAACTATGACAGTGCTAAGCAGGTGCCTGAGCTACTTCTGTGATTTGTTCATGTCTGCTAATGTTCATAATTCCAGATCTGTTCATGTCAGTGAGTTTATAACTCAAATGTTCCTAAATTGGGAACTTAAAGAAAGAGAAGTAATGCAGCTTCAGTGTTGTCAAGATTTTTCAGTGTTCAAATAAAAGCCTTTAGTGTCTCTTAGCTCTCCCTTAGGGAGGTGCTGGATCTCTCCTTTCCTGGTATGTTTCCATCCTCTGTTTCCGCTAATTAGACTATTAGTTGATGGGATTATTTTTAAGTTTGGGACAGCAAATTCCTGTTCAGAGGTGGACTATAAGCACTGTGCAAATATCAAGCTGTTATCATTTCTGTGCTTCTGGCTCTTGCCAAGTACTTCTAAAAACCCCAGAAGGAGGGCCATCAAGTCCCTTTACAGTCCTTAAATGAAAATGCATCACAACAAAAAGAGGTAAGGTAACATTTAGAATGAGGTGTACTGTCACATTGCCCGTGTTTTCCCTTCCCCTGGCTGTTGGGTCTCCCCTGTCAGCTTTTAAATTCCTAAGGTAGCTTAGTCTCCAATCATTAGTGGCCTTCCCCAAGCAAGCTCAGCAGCGCGTGCTAGCTCCAGTGGGATTCCTCTCTGCAAAGATGCTGGTTCAGCGAGGCTGTTTCCCTATTCTGCTTAGAACTTTCATAGCCAGTCAAGCATAGAATTGCATCCATTCTTCTGAAATAGCTGTTGGGCCTAATTTGTCATTGGCTTGGCCAAGATCCTGTTACCTATAATTGTGTCATGCAGGCTGACCGGTGTAGGTTGATAGGCCTCACTGCCCTCCAAAGGGGCGATGTGTCCATGTCCCAGACCTGTTAGGATTGGGGGCAGGACAGTGTGTGGTATGGGACTAAAGAGATGTAGCCTTCTTGGACATGTAATATGAAAAAGTCTCAAGGATATATTTCTATCCCCAGGAAGAAAATCCTTGTCAACAGAGGCATCACTTCCCTTACCCTCAGGAATTCATCTTTGCTGTTAACAGTAGACTCTCCTCAAAGAGACTTTTATGTTTTCTCTGCCAGGTTAATTTGTTTTTCTTACTGTTCATATCAGAAAAATGAAGTAAGAAATATAGTGCCTGGACCTGACAATCATACTTTTCTTCCCCAAGTTGAAGCAGTAGAACCCTTAGCAGTGCCACGACAATCCTGGCACTAATTTTTCCTCTCCATCTTTAGTTCTGACCCAGATCAGCCCCAGAGTAAAGATGCAAGTCTCAAATGTGATTTTCTCTTTTATCTTTCTACTAAATTGGCCCCCAGTGCTTATGTGAACCTCATCTAAATTGTGGCCTGGTGATAAAGGTAGTAGACATTGACTAAATGCATTCGGTTCACTGTAAGATTATCTTTACCAACACAAGGTTATGAAAATCCTTGAAACAGAGCTGTGCAAGCAGTATGCCTGCCACTCATGGATTTGGTACTGTCCACCATTCTGACATGAAGTGATATTACAAGCCATCTCTGTGGAAGACTGCTATTGCTGGGCACATTCTACCAGGAGCTTTGTAGGGCTTATGACCCAAAACAAATGGAGAAATGTTACCAAGAAGAAAAGACTACTGGAGTGCCCCCTGGAGATAAGGCTTATTCTAGAAGATCTGGGTGTCATTTATTTTAATTTAGGTGCGTTAGATGCTCCTGAAACAGCAATTCCTAATTTCTCTTACCTCTTCAATCATCCTGAGTAGTCCTGGAGCATCCTGGAGCTTTGGTGAAGATTCTTTTAAAAAGGAAGAGGGGAGTGAAATATTCTTATAATAATAAACAGCAAAAGGAAAGCATCTTGGAATATTGGCTTTTTAGGTAAAATACCTTATTATGAAGTCTGTGCCCAATAAAGAAAACATATCTATTTCATTATCCTCTGACAAGCACATATTTCCTTTATAAACTAAAGATGATTGCATTCAGACCTGCCCACTGTTTTTCAGAAGAGCTTCACTCAGGACCCAAATACATCAGCCAACACCCACAAAGTCTTGTGTGTGAGCTTTTGTACTACCATGTTTATAGGGTATATTTAGTCCTCCTGCCACCCTGTTCTGTTTGTCCCAGACCAACATTCATTGCCTCATTTTCTCCTTGGTATTACATAATTTAGTGGATACCTTTTTTAAAACACAGTCCATAGTATATAATAGCAAGGCTGCCTGAACCACCAGCAAAGAATAAGCATATTGTAGATTGTGTTTGCTCTCCAGGTAGTACTGACATTCTGATGTTCCGCATGTGACTTCCTCAAGGACACAGGAGTGACCATTCTGGTGGATGAGCTGACCTTAGTTCTCTGCCCTCTTCTTACATTAGCATGCCCACTCCCTCTGTCTGTTGCCAAGGACTTGAGAATCTCTGTGTTCCAAACCTGGCTTTATTGATGAACTTCCCACTTGCTACTCCACCCGTGACAGTTTCTGGCCAGCTCAACTTAAATGGATTTTGGAAATGAAAGTGACCAATGGTCTGTTATGAAATGCTTTGATACATGAAATAAGATTATGAGCAAGGTAGAGAATTAACATCAGAGATACCCTAACCTGGCCCAGACATGTGTCACATAGTCAGAAAGGATAGCTCGTCATCGTAGGCTTATCTTCAGGACATTTAAATAATGTTTTCCCCTTCTTGGTCACTTACCAAAAACTAGTAACATTTGAAGAGTCAGACCTGGGTTTTCATTCTAGCCTCACCATTTCCTGTGTGATCCTGCACACATTCCTAGTCTCTAAACCCAGGGTATCCTTGGTGCATAGAAGAATTCAGTATGAATGTTTCCTTAGTGTTGTGGAGTACAGCAGTCGCTTGCCTAGGTAAAGAGGGTACCTTCTCTATATATAGTTATTTTGAAAATGTGTATGTAAACACCAAACCTAGTAGATATTAAGCACTCAATGAACAGCAGCTTGAAGCATCGTTTTTATTATTAATAGAAACTCTCTAATGGTTTTGCTAAAATGGGGTTCAAACTAAGTTTAGATGGAACGCCATACCCAGAGTACAGTGGCAGGCTGGATGTGGATATGTGTGCTGTGAACAGCGGTCATATTAGGATCAACAAAAAATAATACTTGGTTCTCTCCAGTGCCCCTTGACCCTTGTCCAGTACCCACAGCAGACACTGCCAGTCAGTCACAGCACTGTTTTAGCTTGGGGCATAGACCTTTGACTGGGCTTATCAAAACTACTACCAGTTGGATAGATTTGGCACTCACATGAAAACATATTTGCCATAATTGGTTTAAGTTCCTAAAAGAGCATTTCTTGAAGTACCTCCATGCATTCACCGTTCTTTTTTCCATGAGTGTGATAAGTTAGGTTCCCTTTGCCTCTGGCTCTGCATGGTCCTACATATCAAAACCACTTCTTTCTACTCAGTATCGCATTTACTAGAAAAGCAGAGATCTGGAGATAATAATGCCCAAGAGTCCTAACTTTTGCAAGAAGGCTTTTCTGGACTCAATTATAAGAGGGGGGAAAGCCAGGACTCTACAGATCCTTAATCAATGTCTAAACAATAATGGCAGGAGTGTCTTTACCATGTCCTTGAATTACCGTGGGGGTGCTCTGTGCTTTTTCTCCATTCATGTAGGATTTCTGATCTTGATTCCCAGTTTCACTGCAACTTGAAAATGAGGGATACAGGGTGGCCTTCTAGATCTTAGATAACCCAGGCCTTCCTGTCCTCTGATACAGTGATCTTTTTTGTCCTTATCTTTTCCCTCACACATCCACAGCAGTCTGAGATTGCCATATGTTTGTCCTTGATCTGCATTAAATTGAAAGGGTTGGAAGTTATCGAAATGCCAACAGGAACCCTAAAGAAAGATCTAGGTGCTAACCAGGACAGAAAAGGATAAGAAAAGAACCCCAAGTAGACTCATTTAGAACAATCACTGCAGGAAGAACAGTTGCCCATAGAACCAGGAATGGAGATTTGAACTAGAAACTACTTTATTATGTCCTTTTTCTTCATAGTATCTTCTCCTCCCTTTCCCATCTCTTGATTCAATGAAATTCTTTTTAGTGCTTACCAAAAAAGACTCTTGGCAATGAATGTACAGATAAAGGTCAAAGACCATCAAACTAAAATCAAAAGGTCCCTCTATCTCTTCCCAGAGGGCTACATCTTCAACTTTATTCACAGGTCTCTACGGTGCTTACAGTGCTAGGGTGCTGCTACATCTCCAGTTAAATAAATCTAAAACCACTGACCCAGGGTTTTTAAAGCAATGCTGCAACGTTATATGAGGAAATGCAACAAATTATCCATTACTGCTGATTGGATATGGATTTTTCGCCTGGCCACCTGCCACTCAGTAATTTTCGAATAGGGTCACTTTTGGAATTGGAAGATTCCTTGTAGAAGGAAACTGGTGTTTGCTAAGTAGTTGTTTCTTATCGTCATGCCCTCCCACAGTTGCATGCCTCACCTTCTGAGTGGAGGGCCAGCCTTTCAGCCTTCCTGGCACAGAGAGCCAGGGCTCCTCCAGGGCTGCAGACGTGGTCATTTCCAAACACCCAGGGTGCACTTAAGTACTTCCTCCTTCTAATCTCAGCACTTCCACTCTCAGCACATCAGCAGCTTTGTAACTTGCATTTTATTTTGCTCTATGTTTTGGCCCTTCAGGTATTTGTGGGAGAACGGTGGGGATACTGGTGAACTACGGTATCACTGATTTCAGAAATGTACAGTTACACCCTAGGTCAAGGTCTGTAAAGAATCGTATAAGCAAGAATGCCAGTACCATCCTGAGGCTCTTGTTTTCACATGCCAGTTTTTAAGGCTGAATTGTGTTTCATATTTGATATGTGACCACCTGCCTTGGTGTCACTGTCTAAAAAATGGGGGTATTAATACTGCTGTCTTCTGCCTTGAAAATCCTGAAAGGTGACTCAGGCAAGGCGGAAGACTTAGGCCCCAGGTAATGTGCTGCAGATGTTGTGTAACCTTTAAGGGGACTTCTGGTCAGTTTTTTTCTCTCACCAGCATCTGAATAGTTAGAGCCAGTTGATGGAATAAGAGAACTGTTAGTTTAGGGACCTGAGATGTGATTATTCTGTATTCCACCAGGCTAAACTTTGGTCAGTATTTTCTCTCTGCCATCAAATCTGTCTGATGCATTGCCTTTTTCTTGATGTGAACAGGTTGCTGACTAGATTCTGATAAGCAGCAGATCCTAAGCAGAATCTCTTCCAGAGGGCTTAGGAGTGGGTTCTTCAATCCTTCCTCCAGGCTATTGGTTGAACTATGCACTGAGTTGAAGATGAAAACCAGACACTAAATGTTATGTTATGGCTTGCTATTCCCATCTATTCTAATATTGTATCCTGTTTCTTGGATGTCTGGACAAGACCATATTTGCATATAGTTTGTCCTCTTCCCTGTCTGAATATAATCAGCCTCCATTTTCCCCCAGGATTAAGACCTGGGGGAAACATTTTGACCAAGGCCTTTGATCTTCATGCCATTTCTTTCAACTCAGTGGTTCAGAAGTCACGCCTGAAGCCATGAAGCCATGATCTTTGTTATTATCAAGTATGATACAAGATAATTTTCCCTTATCTGCTGCCTATATTTTCTTGGCATTTTACCCAGGAGTGAGATTAGTCAAGTGTCACTAGAGATTGCCCTGGAAGCTTTTAATTCTTGATTTTCCATCCAGAATTATAGTCAGTAGTTGAGATATCTCAGTCCAACACCACCAAAGTATAGCAACTTCAGAAGCTCGGGAGGTCTTGGGATCTTGTACCAGACATCCCTTTTTTATTTCTCATGCCTTGTAGCCCTGATGAAGCATTGTGGCATGTAAGGTGCAAACTCAGTCCTTGATATCCTGTCCATAGCCTGTCCTTGCAGATGTGAAGAAGGGTTCTTCATGTCACAAGGGCACCTAAGCATGCCTGACATCCAGGGACCAGAAAACCACTTCTAGAGATATACAGCAGTCTCACGCTACCTGTCTGTTCTTTCATCTGCCCTTCTTCTCATTCTTTTGCCCACCCCCTGTGTTTCTTTAATTTGTACAGTATCGTTCTGAGGTGTTGAAGAGATCAATAACAATTCACCTTTTCCCTTATTGATTAAAGTGACAGCAAGGAAAAATGGCAGGCAGTATCAATTCATTTATCATGAGCACTCCATTTCCTTCCAAGCCACCAGTGACCTCTACTGCCTGTTAGCTTACTGATCTATGACTGGGATTACTCCTATTTCCAGGCTGCTTTAATAGGAATGAGAGAACCACCGTGTTTGGCTAGCTATAATCAAAGCTAGGTGAAAGAGGCAGTAAGTAATGAGCAAGAAAATTGCTATGGAGCCTGTTCTGTGGCTTATCTAAGGGGCTCAGCACATGTGAAGTGCTCTAAAGAAGAGCTAATGTGGCGTCAGTTGACGGACATTGCCTTGTCACCCAGCAGCATCCCCCTTTCTAAAGGACACAGCATCCCTTTATTATCTATGTTTCCACAGAATGTAAATTGAGTGTGGTGAATGAAAAGGTCTTGACCCTGTGAACTGGCTTCATTTTTGCTGAAAGTGCAAAGGTTTGTCATTTTTCCATGGCCTTCTAGTAACCACCTTACCCTGGGGGAGTGTGAAGTGCCAGAGCTGGGCCTGAAAAAAGGGAATTCTCAGAGGATCCTATGCCCACCTGGGGATGAGGCATGGAGATAATTAGGAGCTTCTCTCTCTACCCTAGAAACAAGCATGGGAGAACATGTGATATGCGCGCGCGTGCATGTGTGTGTATGTGTGTGTGTATGTGTGTGTGTGTGTGTGTGTGTTGTGTTCACCCTTGCTGTGAATAACTTTTGTCTATCACTTTGAAAAGGTGATGGGGGATACATTTTGAATATGCCATTTCAGCTGCCATGATGCTGAAGTGCTCATTTTCAAAGCTCTACATTGCAAATAGAAAATACTTACTAGTTCACTCACCCTGTGAGAAGACCGGTTCCTTTGAATCACAGGGCTCTTAAAAGGAATATTAGCACTGACTGTAAAGCCAAAGCTTGGCTAACCCAACTGCTGCTTCTTTTTTAATGTATCATAATTTCCATTTTGTTGCTTTTTTTGAATTTGAAGCAACTGTTGTCTACCATTCCCAGAATGATAGTTAAATCCTCTCAACCCTTCCATCAGTCTAAGTTTGCTACCTTGGCACAAAGTAAGCCAATCTCCAGAAATGCCTGCTTGTGAAGAGTTTTAGTGTAGAAGTAGAATTTGGAGAGCTGCCTGGAAAATAAGCCAGCTGAGCCACTTACCTGAGTGTGCAACTAATGGTGATGGGATAGTAGTTCCATTGCTGGTTGTGTCGACAGGGGGTTGCAGTCTGTGTCAGCCAGAGCACACAGCCAGACTTCTCCAGAGTAGTGCCATCTCTGTCATGTTTCCTGAGTGCTTAGTGGGTTGAAGTCACTATTTTGGATCCCCCTCTCCCAGTAGGGAGACTTCACTAGAAACCCAGTGTCCCCGTGTCAGGTAGCTCTGTGGTTGGTGGATACTGCACCTGGCATAGTCAGCCAGCCCTCTGTGAATCTGGTTAATTACATGTGAAGCTGCCAGCAGGATGTTGTCCTTTTTGCATGAGTCATTAATAAACCATTCTGGCCTGCATAGGTGGGGTGAGGGAAGTCTAATAAGTCCGTCATCTTCCTTGGCTTTGTTAGACAGTTCTTCTTTTTAGTCTAAAGCTTTTAAAATGGCTGGGGATGATGAGAGGAATCTATTTCCATTTCATGCATGTTGTTATCCTAAACTAGAAAGTGGCCCCCTCCCTTCACATCATCTTGGCAGCCACAGTACAAAGGGTCCAAGGCTTGCCATGGTTGGGAAGTGCTAGTGGCTCAGCTCCTGATATTTGCAGCAAACTATAGACTGGGCCTGATTTGGAGACAGGCAACTAGTGCAGCAGATGGCAAACAGTCTTGCTTCACTGGGGCCTGAGACGTACACCATCTTCTTCCTCCAGCCAAGGCTGCCTCGTCCCTGCCCGGCCTGGGTACAGAAAGCATTTCTGGATTTTTAGAAACTCCTTTTTTAGTCAAAGATGGAAGAAGGCAAAGCAAATGTAATACAGGAAACGCAATCTAGTTATAAACATTTCCCTGTCAAACAAACTAAAATAGAGCCTTTTCTTTGTTGGCTAGAAGAATTTAGAATAGAATTCTACATTTCTCTGTACAGCATTGAATGTAAAAATAAAAAAGATTATAAATAGAAATAAGTATGACCCATTCCGTTTCCAAAGACTTGAATATACACTTTAATAACACCAAGTGAGAGCATTAAGCTAGGTGGCTCCAGAGGTTATGGAGTCCAAGCCAGAGATTTTGGAGTAGTCAAGACAGTTGAGGCATGAAGAAATTAATCATTTGAGCACATTCACATAGTAAGTTCATTGAAGAGCTAAAGTCTTCACATTCCCATTGTGTGGCTCTTACCTTTGCTCATACAGTGACTCCCAGACAGCAGCCACCACCACCACCTAATCATCCACTTGAGTACAAGTAGTAATGCGAGAGTATGACAGCAGTGTCTAAAAGGGAGTAGGTGTATGTGACAGAAGAGGGAAACAAGTGAATTCTCTTCAGATTGCATTATTGTGGGGGGTAGAGGGGGGTACAGGAAACTAAGTCCAAAGAAATTATCAGGGCCTCAGCATTCTGTAGGAGAATGCCCAGCCACAGCTGGGGACATAACTGCACACAGGATCAGAAGGCATGCCAGAGTGAGAAGAATACGGGCATCTGTCTGACAGACCTGGAACGTTCCACTGCTTCTCCTGCCATGTGTTTGTAGAAAAGCTACTGTCTATGCATGCTACAATCTTAAGTTTCAGATGAGCACAATGGAAACAACCAAGGACTACTAAACTGCTGTAAGTGGAGGATTTTTTTTTTCTTTCTTTCTTTCTTTCTTAGTCTTTTTTGAAGGGTCTTAAATTGTTGTTTGAGTTTTTCATTGAGAGAGTTGAGAAGGTCAAATTGCTTCATTGGGATTGTCCTTGAACTTCTTGGCACAGGAATCTTCTCCCTCTACCCTCACAGGAGGCCAGTTGGGGAGCTGAGCCACATTGTCAAGGTCTGGGAGTTTCCCCCACCCGGTAGGTGAAACTGGTTCCATCTTGTCAGCAGTGACATTTGTTTGTCTTTTAAGGGTTTGTCAAGTAGGGGAAGAACAAACCACATTTTCTGGCAATTTAATTTTATTAACTGTAATTTTTTCCCCTTTTTAAAGCACAGCGAAATGGAGCTAAACATACATACAGGGCTATATTTAGTCCCAATGGTGTGGTAGAGTAGGGAAGGCACAAACATAGAGGTTTATCTGCTACCTAGTAAACACAGGGAGGTGTCAGGACTGGAAAATTCAATAGTAATAATAAGCATTTATATGGTGCAATGACAACTTTGATACAGGGCATAATTTTCTGGGGATTGCTATTAATTGTGCTTCTGCCTGGGAGCGGCCCCCTGGTGAGGGGCTTAGAACACCATGCAGAGTTAAGCTATATTAAACATCAATTAAAACAGTGTAAAATAGAAACTGAATAAAATATGCAAAGGTCAGAGTGTCTGTGAACATGTAGCTAAGGCATTAGGATACGGAGGGTTAGGACGTGGTAAGCCTAGAACTCTGATGGGTTCATGTGCCCAGTTGCTCTTAGCTTCTTTGAGGCAAGTTTAATGGGTTTGCTGGAGAGTGAATTATGGTACCCTCTAGCTTTTCCACATTCAGTTCTCCCTCAAAGGGATTTTGAAACTACATATAGCCAGCAATACATGAGAGAAGAGAACCAGAATCAACTAAAACCATCCAACAGGACTCTGTGTTTATCTGTACTTGCCAATACAGTGACCACTGTCTACTCATGGATATTGAGCACGTAAAATGTGGTTAGTGTTACTGACTGGGAAATAGAATCTTTAGTAAAATCTAATTAATTTTCATTTTAATTGCCACATGGCTTGTGGCCACCATGTTAAGACAGTGCAAGACTCTAGACTGGCAAGGGTTCATACTAAGCATTGGAAATGTCAGGCTTGTATGGCATTCTTCCTAAACACATTTTCCCCTTCCCCCATTCTACTAGATGTGTTTTCATAATACCTTTTTTTTTTAACTCTTAACCCTACCCTCGTGCTTTTAACCTAAACTTCCAAATTCTTTTGTAAGTGTCATGCAAGGCCAAAAAAAACTGAGACAGAGAATCAGTGCCTGAATCAAACCACCCTTGGCCTTGCCCCTTTTTTCTCCTGACAGCCAAGTCAAGCTCATATAGGGAATTTCCTTCTCAGATAGAAAGTAGGGAATGGCATCAACTCTCTGGCTGAAGACCACAGATCAGCAGAGTTGTCACTGTTCCCATGGAACATCTGATTCAGTTGCTGAGTCTGACCTTTTGAGTTCCCAGAACCTGCAGAGATTATAGAATTCCCAGGTCATGTAGGCAACTCTCCTGATATTCTTTGGTCCTGTGGGCACCTGAACTGAAAATATCTTTTCCCATAACTCTTAACACTTGCTGAATGCTTAGAATAAACGTAGTCATTAGGTTGACATAGTGTAGTAGAACAAAGTGCTACACTCGGCAATAAAAACAAAGCAAAACATGTTTTAAAGACCTGAATATTCCACTCACCTACTCCTTGACCTTGACCAAAATCTTTTCACCTCCTTGAAGCTTCATCTTCCTTAGTGAAAATGAGCATTTTCGACTAAATGACCTGTATATCTGTATATGCAGAGATGACATAGAAAAGAGACCCAAAGAAAGAACTGTAAAGCACTGTGACTGCATGCAGTGTCTTTCTTCTGATGTCGGCCTGCACTGACAGCATCTCTTTCCTCCAAGGAGATTCACCTGGATCTAGTTAGCATTGACATATACCTGCAAGTTGTTGCCCAGGACCACAGATACCTTGAGCCAGGACAGGTTGGCACTGCTGCTGCTTGTGGTTAAAGTACTGATGTGAACCTTGGGGAAGTCAAAGTCACCCCTGTGATTATTTTGGGTCATTCTCATAGGTGCCATTTTGGCCTGTTACAGAAGGCGTTGTGAAATTTTTTGGCTTGGGTAGTAGATCGATGAAACAGGGAGGCTTTAGAAGTTACCTGAAGTATGCAGATCTCCACATGGATGAGTTGTCTGTTTGCCAGCCCCTCTCCACCCAGCAGTTGCAAGACACTGCTCCAGGGATTGTCCCTAGCCACCCAGAGCCCCTGTGGAGCTGCCAACATTGCACAGCTCACAAAAGGCCCTGTAGCATCTCTAATTGAGGAGCTGGTGAGCGGACGCCCTCAGTAGAGGTATTTTTAGCTGCAGTGATACAGCCTCATCTTTTTACAGGATTTTTTTTAATGAAATAAATAAGTAAAATTGAAGACTATGGTACTCGCACCCCAGTGCCAACACCCAAGAAGTTTTGGCACATCCCTTCACCATAGACTATGTGATTAATCCTCCTTAAGACCCAGGTGCAAAGGCTCAGAGTTTGCCAGAATATTAGGCCAATGAGACAGCATGTACAGAAGCAAGAAGGGCTAGAAATAGAGAGGAGGAATAATGCAGACTGGCCTCATGTAGAGGTGCTGAGGACTCTGCAGGCAATGTGGTCAGCTTGGAACCACCCTTCTTCCAGGTCTGTCAAGCCTCTGATGCATGGAGTGGACCTTGACTCCTGAGCTGAGGACGGCCTTGCAGTATATAAAGGACTGTATTCTGTCACTTGCTAACTTTTTATACTTTTGTTTTCCTTCTATGATTCCTAGGTTGTGTGTGTATATACCATGTTACGAGGGCCAGAAGGCATTCACAGAACTTGGACCAGAAACCATAGCAAGATCCCGGATTGATCAGAGCAGTGGTTCTCAACCCTGGCAACACTGTGGAGGCAGAGTAGGGAAGCTTAGGAAAGCTACTAATGCCTGGGCCTCTCTCCAAAGATTCTGGCTTCATCAAGCACTAGCTTCTTATTTTAAGCTCCCCAGGTATATTAGCTGATACCAAGGAATTACCTCTTTAATTTTGGTAGATGTGATAATGGCATTGTGGTTATATAAGAAAATGACCATGTTCTTTAGAGAGGCATACTGAAATACAGTTGGTTGAAGTGGCATCATGTGTAGGATATACTTTAAAATACTTCAGTAAAGAAAAAGGGGAATAAGTGAAGCAAAAATGGTAACTGTTGGATCTGTATGATTGGAGTTCGTAACTGTTCTGTTTGCAGTGTTTTAAAATGTTCATATTAGAAAGGTTTCTTATCATTAAAATATTTTTCAGATTTTTCTACAGCTCCCTAGGTGATGCTAATTGTGAGGCTAGGATTTAGGAAACTAAATTTGGATCCCCATACTCACCTATATAGCCAGCTTTCTATGAGCAGTCTGGGCTCTGGGGGACAGAGTAGGGACAAGAGCCAGTTAGACCTCTCCTTAGAATCAGAATATAAGAGCAGCCAACTAGGCAGCTTTGTGTCTCCCATTGAGTGACCTCACTGTAACTAGCTCTGAGAGCTGCAGCGTATTGAGGTCTACTTGCCTTGACCCTGCCACACTGTATGACCCATCCTGAGGACCTCCCTGGCCACACCAGGGAGATAGAATGCAGCTACAGCTGCACTGTGATTCATGCCACAAGAGACCTTTCTCCTCACCTCCTCAGAGCACTCAGCACTTTACCAAGTGGGAATTGGCTACAGCTGGAGCAGAAGGACTGAAACTTGTTACCCTCTCCTGTCCCTGACTCCACTGTCAGGAATCAAAATGCTCCCAGTTCACACCTCTGTGCCTGTGTATGGGGACTCCTTTGTGTCCTCAGTGCCTTTTCCAACTCCCCAGTGCTTTTGCTCCAGCTACTTAGCAGGTGAGACAAACAGCAGCTTACTGCAGCCAAATTAAATGGAACTCTGGCAATCAGGCTGGAAGCTTCTATGCTACATTTACACTCCACAGCCTTGATGAGGGCCCAGGCTTGGCACCCATTCGTTTGGGGGCAAGCTATTGGCTCTTGTTTATTTAGGGGACTTTATGACATACCTAAACATTAAGCTAATCTGTATTGCTGGGGGATGCTAAAGCACAGGGAGAGCTATGGACTGCCGAGATCATTCACCCAACCCAGAATAAACACAGTGTCAGTGTATTTACTGAAAGAATGGAAGCAGGCTTCCAACTCCCAGGGGAGCCCTGAGACAGTCTTTTCAACAAATGCCTGTCTGAGAGGTACAAAGTCACCCTTGTCCTCCCTCTGCAGGAAGGCCTGGTGTCTCTGTCCCCACAAGGCCCAAGTTAATAATGGTCTCAACACTGTCCATGGCCTACATCCGCAGTACATAGTAGGTGCACTTTCTCCTCAGCCCACTCCTTGGATGAGTAGCCTCCAGGCCCTGGGGTATAACCCCATGAACCTGCCGTGTGTCAGTGCTGCACTTCTCGAAACCCTTTGGACAGAGGGAGGCAGAGACTTCCCTGCTGTGCACTCTGTAGGTGCTTCCCTCTCCCTTCCTCACTACACCCCCACTGTCACTTCTAGTCCTAGCCATCTCACTTATTTGCCCAAGATGCTAAGCACTTAAAGAGCAAGGACCAAGTCTTCATTTCCGTGGTTCTCCAGCGACTAGTGCCGCTCCCTACTCACCATTCTGGTTCTAAACAGGCAAATAAATGATTCACCAAGGAAGGGCTATGGCAGGAAGTGCTGGTACGCAAAGGGTCAGAAAACGTTTACATTTAGCCAAACGTGGTGGCGCACGCCTATAATCCCAGTACTCAGCAGGCTGAGGCAGGAGGATTGCTGTGAATTTGAGACCAGCCTGGGCTACATAGTGAGTTTGAGGTGAGTCTCAACTACATATTGAGACCCTGTCTCAAAAAAACAACAAAAAAAGAAACCTTACATTTAAAAATGTTTCACTTTCATTTGGGCTCATGAACCTAAACTGTACAGCAATCTAGAACCCACCTGATTTGGCCTTTAAGGCATCCTATGACTGCCTGGGGAAAGTTAATGGCTGTAATGGCCAGGGAGAAGCATGCTATTTGGTTCTATGTCAACTTGTCTTTGAAGTAAAGAGTAGTCTCTCTGTGCCTTGTTCTGTCCCATTTGATACTCCTGGGTCTCAGCCATCTATTCTGTCTCTTCTTGCATAGGACTCTGAGAATAGTGATGGATTTGTCGAAAGATTTTCCTTTTTTTCTAGGAGAGTCATTGACACTTGGCCAGCTCTCTTGGAAGTTACTTCTCCTGACTTGAAGGACAGCTCACGACAGCAGCTCAGCTTAAGCAGTACCATGTTCAATAGGCGAGTCTGAAGCTAAGAGCACAACTGTCTTGTCTGTTAGAAAGCAATCTCATCAGTCTTTTCCTTGCGTTCCTCTCAAGTCTAGAGGAGGGGTCTCCAATCTTCCAGATGTTTTATAAAATGTTGAAGTCCTCTTGCCAGCTCTGTAGATTGTGATGTATCTGAGCTAGCATTGAAATACCAGTATTAACAGCTTCCTCAGTTCTTCTAATCTACACCTGGAGCCAAGAAGCATTGCCTCAAGACAGTCTTTGCTGGAAGGAGCTAGAGTAGTGCTTGTTCTCCCTGAACAGCCCACTGCTGGCCTCCCTTTCCCCAAGGAAGGGGAGAACAGAGCACCCAGTTACCCCTCAGCTAAATCTGAGACAGAATTCCCATGCTGTGCAGCTGTCATGCAGCGCATGCACATGGGCATGTACAGGTGTGTGTGCACAAACACACACACACACACAGCCCACTGACTTCTAACCTTGGGCACATAAGTGGAAGGGAGAGAGATACATCTGGTATCTGTAGATAAAGGCTCAGTTTTATTTTGAGAGGTATTGGTGAAAGAGAACAATCCAGAGCAGTCTCCGTAATTTTTTCCCAGAATCATAATTTTAAATTCTAGCTCAAGGAATTCATCCCCTGCATCCAACCCTCAACTCCCAAGCATCACATCCAACCCACTGGTAGCAGAAAAGCAGTGAGTGGCAAGGCCAGGCACCAGTTGAAATCCCAGACAGCATCCTCTCCTCCCTCCATATCTTGTCGGATATTTCAAGCTTTAAGTCCTTATTTGTGCTGTGCCTGCTTGGCTGGCTGTTCTTGCACTTGAGCGGCTTGTTTGCCTGGACAGGTCCAAGCTGTCTGAGCCATCAGCAGCTGCACCTCCTCCCTAGAGCCTTCTGTCTGAGCCAACCTTGATTCACACTAGTGCAGATGGCCCCAGCCATACCCAGCAATGTCTGCCACTCCCATCCCCTTCCTGCCCTGTTCCTTTGAGATGAAGGAGCTGGCTGGACCAGACCTTGCCTATGGGTCAACCTAGGGCTAAAATGATGACCACTCTTAGTTCAAGTCCTGGCATATTAACCCAGGTGACATGATTTTTAAAAAGAAATTGCCTGAAATTCATAGAACAAGGATAGATAAAGGTTTAAGTTCATACTGTGCAGAAAACATTTTCCAGCCTGCATAAAGTGAATCTGGTTTTACAATTGGTCTTAGTACCACCCACTCTACTTCCTAAGTATTATCAGAAGCTAAGAGAGAACCAGAAGAAAGAGTAGATATCAGATTCCACCTTGCTTTTTTACTTGCCCTTTCTCCTTTCAATACAAACTTTGGCAACTTCTCAAAGTTCTGCTCCCAATTTTCTCAGTCCAGTTCAAGGACTTAAAAGGTAGTGCCCTATAATACACCATTGTAATCAATCAGCTTCCCTTCTCTTTATCCCTTTGTGACAGAAATGAAGTGACAAGCATGTGGGAGGTTGCACACATTGCAGCAGCTTTAGGGTACTCCTTGGCCTTCCCCTATACTGTCTTTTTACTATGCAGCAAGAACATGGAGCTACACAGGAATGAGATATCCCAGCTAGCAGGCTCTGCCTCAGTGAGACCCATACCCATCCACACTGGCAACAGCCTTCAGAAAGGTAGGGAAGCCTGTGGCATCTGTCCACTGTAATGCCTGTTTGGCTCTAGATAGGGCACACTGTGTAAATACATTTGTGTCATCTGTAAACCTCAGAACTCCAGCAGCTATTGGAATACCGTTGGTTCAACAATACCAATATTCACATTATTCACCCTGATGCTTATTTAGCTTTTCCACACGTTATTTTAAGACTTTTCTCCATTACAGCAACTCTTGTAGTCCCAGGCTGCTTAAGTAGAGAGGAACATAAGCCCCTAAGGCAGATCTTTCCTACAGAAAATATTCGAATTGAGATATTATACACTCTGTATACAACTGGGTTTTTGCTTGGAATAAGGATATTTTCAGTCATTGATAATGATGAAATATCTTTAGTGGCATCCAGGGACCAATAACAACTTGACTAAGAAGACTGAAGCCTGAAGAAGCATTTGCCTCTATCCCTAGAATTAGAAGGGGGTAGAAGTCTTCACATTCCAGTGGACATGGGGCTATGCATATGGCATGAAATAAGCAACTGAAATGTCAGTTGCTTTCTCTTCCTGTTAAAAGAGTTACTTAACCTCTTAATCACAGGAAGTGTACCCTTTTGGATCATTTCCGCTCCTTGCGTCTAACCAAATTTTAGTACCTACCTGATTTCTTTTTGATCCACAATTCTAATAATATGGAATTGCTGCATGAGAGGCACATTCAGTCACAGTCCATGTTGTTGAGGTGGGTCCCAAAGACCAAAATTGACAATATCTGTCTTATTCCTGAAAGTAACCATCAGATGCACAGGCAAAAACTTTAGCCAGCAGCAGCATGTGAAAGATACACTACCACCTACCCCCTATTATGTCAGAGAACAGTCCGGACAGCAAGAAGACAGCAGAGCTAAAGTAGGGGAAAGCTGCCTCCCTTATCCTGCCAGTTCACTGGCTTGAAGACTAGGTTTGGAAGCTTCTGCACCTGTCATCTAGGTGTCTGCCTAAATGCCAGGCTGCCCTGGATATGAAAGGGCAGCACAGTCACAAGTACTAATTACCCAGGGAGATTTTTTTCCCATTAACCCAGTAAAGGGCCAACCCTCAGGCTCCATGTGTTGTATCCAGCAAAACAGCAGACATGAGAATCAGCTCTTTTCTCTGTGGGGACAAGCTGGAAAAAGATTCCTTAGCTATCTCTTTCCTAGTCTTGGCTGTGAATGGAAAACCCACCTCACAGCCCTCAGTGTCTGCTGTTCCCATAGCACACAAACTTCGTCTCAGCTGGTTCACACCAGCAGAGGGAAGCCCTCTTCCTATTCCTGCAACAGCAGCACCACTTGGGGGCAACATCTTTATGCTTACAGCAAACTGGAGCAATGAGGCCTGAACTTGCCGAAGGGAAATAAAGTGACCTTGTGGGGTTGACAGGTTCCGCACAGCCATCGCTTATTTTGTTTGCTGATTTTCACATGTTAAATGCATCCAGCTACTACCAAACTTCCTTACCTCTGTTTTTTGCTCAGGTCCTATATATCTGCAGTAGCATTTATGCAGGGATAGGAGAAAGGAAACTTTGCTGCTTTACTCTGGCATGCGGCAAGGGTTCTCTATCCAGCACAGTTGCCAGTGGGGAACTGCTGAAGTAGCACTCTAGAGAATTGCCCAGGAGACCCCTCCATCTCCTGCCAAGTCAACAAACCCTGCCCATGTACTCTTCTGAATCACACCTCACTGCAGCTTTGCTCCTTCTATAGCATAGCACAAGGCACTGCCTTACGGGAAAATCCTAAGTACCAGCAAGAGAAGTGTTTGAGGAGAAGTGAATTGATGTAGGAAGGAGTGCCATTTAGTCATTTTTTAAGTGGAAGAGAAAAGGTCATGAGAGCTGTATGGGGCCTGGGTTAGATTATTGTTGAGACTCCTTTGCTGCAGAAAAGGGGCCACGTAACTGGGTCCAGCCCTGGAGGTTATTTCCAGCCCCTTCCAGCTGCTGACAGGCCTACACAAAGAAATGAATGCTCTGTGCACATGGATGGGTCTGCATGTCAGCATGAGCCCATTTTTAGCCCCTGCCCAGGCAGGGCAGTGCATAACAGTAATTTAATTTAATTTGCCTCCCTCTAAGGCCCACATATTTGAAAAGGTTTGGGGGAAAATGAATATGACTGAGGAAAATTACCCTGTCGCTCTGGCACTGCCTCAGTGCTGAGCCACAGTACCATAAAGGGTCTTACCATCCTGAATATGGCCCAGGGCATCTGTCCACACTGCAGGATCTCTGTTGAGGCTGCTTGCTGGCACATCTGGCAAGGAGGCCTCTGGAAGCAATATGTTTCCATCACAGGGAAGCCAACAGGAACAAAGTAAAGGGACTCCCTACCTCCTACTCAAGACTTGCTGGCAGCAGCTTTAGTAATAATGAGAGCCACACTATCTGCTTTCACCCCAGATTTCAGTGTTAGGATGGCAGCATGAGTCAACCCCCCCACACACACACACACACCCTCTTCTGACCCAGTAATAATACCTATGGTCCTAACTTCATTGTCATTAGACCACCTTTCTGGAAATGACCAATACTTAGGGACCTAAAAATGATTCCCCTTCACTCCAATGAATTCCTGAGTTTCATATCTCAAGTGCTCATCAGTTTTGTCCTTTATGCCGGTGCATAACCTGCACCCCAACAACCTGCTCCTGCTTTCTAGCCAGCCAGTACTTCTCTCAAATTGAGTTTATTAGCTCATCAGGAGGCATCTAGGCTTTTCTCTGGCCATCTCCCCCAGGTCTACTGATCTGCAGTGACTGAGAATCCTTTCTCTTCCTATCACTGTCTTCTCATCTCTCAGCTTTTTCTCTCCTAGATCAGCTGTAGCAAGCCTTCTAGAGAAGAGGGTTCCCTTTGGTTATCTTTCTCTCTCCCCACCAAGAGCACATCCTCCTGTCTGGCTAATCTCTCCTGCGTAAAGATAGCAGCTCCTTAGAGAGAAAGGGAATTCTCTGGCACAGTTTGTCTCAACACCAGCATAACACAGGCTGTTGCTTAGGAGTGGGAATCATTAGAGTCAGGCCATTATTGGAGGGGACTGGTCTCTAGGGGAACTAGCAGAAATTACTGCTCCTTAATAGATGGAAACTCATTTGCTTGAAGCCCCCACCCCTCCCCTTTATTTCTCTGCATTCCTTACCGCCCTTCTTTTCCCAGCTTTGAAGTTGAAAAGAGAGATAACTCCACCCGATCCAAGACAGCAAATACCTGCTAAATTAATTTGGTTAAAAGAGATCCTTTGCTGAAAGCAGCTGTCTTTTAGAATGTTTCTGTTGGGATTTCACTTGAAACCATCATGAAGGAGGCACATTCTAATTAAATACATGTGATAAAATTATAGCCAGGGTCACTTCATTTCCCAGGAGAGAATTTGTTGAGATGGGAGGAAGAGAAGACAGCTTACCAGCTTCTTGGCTGTATATTTCAGAGTTGGCCCATAGGTCAGTGTGGACTGTCTGAGCTTTCCTCTGAGGGTCCCCTGCTTACATAATACACAGAACTGCAACAGAGGTGGGAGCAGTTTTCCAGACTTCTCTGCTTCTTCAGGGGTCTTCATGACCTTGAACAGACCTTTAACATGATTTAGGTTCTCAAGCTTACTCTGCACAGAAATAGATGTTCTTTACCTTACTGCCTTGTGCTCAGGTTGGAAGACAGGGAAGGCTGTGTGAACCACAAAAGCCCCATTTGATTTACTAGCTGTTTGGACTGCCTTTAGAACTCTCATACCCTACCCTGGAACACTATGGCTAAAAGAGAAAGGAAGAGTTGCCTGATTCCTCAGCTCTTGCTATTTAAATGAAATCATAAGTAGGTACCATCTGTCTAAGAGCATAAAGCACAAATAAAAGGCCAGAGGAAGAAGCCAGCCCCCTTTCCCTCACCCCTTTTAGAAGAGAACAGTTAAGGATTGAATGGGATTGCTGACTCTGGGAGGCGCTAATCACTTCACCATTTCTGTAAATGGCACCCCCTGGAGTTGTACGAGATGGTGGGCCTGCTGATGTTCACTAATACAACCCAGAGACCAGAGATCTAGTTTCTCTGCATTACCAGCTATGTGATACTGAGTAAGTGACATACCCCTTGATTTCACTTGCCTCAAAAACAAAATGAAATAAATTATCTTAATTAACCTGGAAGTTACTCTTGGCTTTGTCCACATCCCTGAAGTTAGAAGCCATAACCCTACATTGTGCTTCATTGTCCATTGCCATCCCAAAGTCAGCCTGCCTGGATCATAACCTAAGATATGAAGGTGCTCTGAGTTGACACAGTTTCACTTACTAGTCAGAGGATGTGGACTTGAACAACAATCAGGTAGAGGGGTTAAGGGCTATCCAGAGGCACAGTGGACTGAAACTGGAAGGGCTCAAGATAGGCCAGCACTTTAGTCTTCCTGTGTTCCTCCATGGCTTCAAACCTGTTTCTGACGTGTACATCCCAGCACATTCAGTGCTGGCAATCACTTTCGTCATGAGAGAAATAAAATGAAATGCTAGTTTGCTTTGAGGTCTTTCATTCTTGCCCTAACCCTCTGAGTGCTCTCCTCATTTCTAACAGGAAAAATATTCTTCCTTTCCATAGTTTTTAGCAGGCTTTTCCTTAGACTTTCTTTTCCTCCCTCCTTTCTTACTCCAGACTCCCCCTCCCCACCCTTACAGAGATGAATTGGAAGAATATGCTGTCATGACAGAAGGAAGCCATTGTCAGTTCACACAGGCAGACACTAATAGGATAGAGTATTATCTGACTTCAAGTCCTGAAATTAAGTCTTCTTGCAATAGTAATAGATTATAACTTGTAACCACTGTGACTGGCAGGCTTCAGGAATAGGCTCTTAGCATCGGAGGCTTCAGCTCCATTTCTGGGCTGTTGTGAAGGATGCACTGAGCTTTTCTCTAAACATCCACAGAATCCAGGGAAATGGCACTTGGTTCCTGGTTGGAACTGTCTATTGCTCGTTCGGTTCACTGACAGGGAGAATCTGAGTGGGAGCAGCTGTCTGAATGGTCTTAATAAATCTGGATGAGTGGGTAAGCAAGAAAGGAAGCCAGGCCTTAAAGACTGGGAAGAAGTAGCCTAAGGCCAGGAAACCGAACTTTGCCCAAGGAACAGTTGTGAAAGCTCTTCTCAGTCATGTGCTGACTCACTGAGCAGGTAGAGTGACTTATCTACTTAGTGACTAAATCAGTACCAGCCCAGAAACACAAGGAAACTAGAGTTAAGACCTAAAAGGAACTATAAAAGAGACTACAGATTAAGGAGTTGCCTTGGAGAGGAAACAGCATGCAAACTGTTAGAAGCAAGAAAGAGCCAGCATTCTTCTTGGATGGAGATCATGCAGGATTTCCTAGGTTCTATCATGATGAATGGATTTAAATGAGATTATGAAAGAAAACCTGATAAGATAACTAACTGAAGGATGTTTTGTTTTATCAGTGAAGATATAAGAATGTAGGTAGGTTTGAAAGAAACAGGTGGATCAAGGACTCTTTTTCCTTTGGCATTGTGTAACTGATCTAAATGTCAGTAATTGCTCTGGTATTGTTTCTTGGATCCACAGAATGGATTTAACTCAAGGTTTGGTCTATCTAGCCCTCACAACTGGCGTTAGAGTAACCTCTATCTCAGTATTTTCCCACTGCAGGTCCCAAATTTTTCTTTGAGAAGGTAATACCATCCTCTCAAGTACTAATTTGCTTTGACAAGACAGCTTCTCCCAGGATATTCCCACAGGCCTAGGCCTAATCTCTCTGACTCACTGCAAGGGCCCATGTGCACTGAACTCATAGCCATTATTATTTCTATGGGAAAACACAATTTATATAACAGCCTCCCCTCTGGAAAACACTCTTTTTAAGGATAAACAGTGAGCTTACCCCCGCTTCATGATTGTGCCTTAAAGAATAAGGAGGTAAGTTTAAGGAGATGAGTTCAGAGCCACCCAAGTGAGCTGTCAGGGTCGGAATTAGACTACTGCCTTGAGGGTTGTGTTGCTTTCCTGACAGCCTCCAGAAGAAGGAACCGGACTGTTGTGGGTAGGTGGTTTGGCCCAAGTACTAACAGCAAAGTTGGCATGTACAAGAAAATAAAACCTGTGATCATTCTAAAATCTAATTTTGGCCTCTCATTAGGAAAACAAAATGCATTCTCCAGCTTCTCTTGGGAAGTTGATCTCCCTGCTTTTCTTCTCTGTTCCATGCCATCAGTTTCACACTAACAGTCCTTTTACCATCCAGGGTCCAGCTGTCCTCTTGCTTGCTGAGGCAGAGGAATCTTCCCTGTCTTTCCTCAGTTGCACTACAGACCCCTGTCTATCTGCCACACATCTCTGTTCTTTCACTTGCTCAATTATGGTGCTTTTCCCCTGCCTTTTCTCTAAGCTCTCCGGTCCTGCTTGGAAGCCCCTGTAGCCTTCTCTGTGTTAATTTCTTTTCCTTCCTGGTGCCTACTCCTCTGAGGATATCCAGGCCTGGTAAGTCTGTTTAGTCATGGAGAATTTTATCGCTAACCTTCTGAGTAATACTACATCGGTTACACCCTGACAGAAGACCGGGGATGGGAGAAGACTCTAGGAAGCTTCCCATCTTGGTAAGGACCAAGGCTACTCAGGTAGAACTGTTCTATCTCGTCTTCAGTTTGCACCCCACTGGCAGTGGAAGCACTTTTACTTTGTTCTGGCTCACCACAATAAAAAGTAATCTACTCCTACACTAAGACAGTGCCTTAGGCCATCTATAGAATTGGTTTAGGGGTCAGAGTACAAGACAAGGGTTTCCTGGGAAGAGAGTACTACCATCTTTTCCACAATGCTTGGACTTATAGATGGCACTCTGCCTAGATAATTATCCTTCTTAACTAGCTCCATGGGTATACGTTGTTTTTCAAGGTTCAAGAACATAGCGACGGGAACTGGTCTTTTAGTCTTATGCTTTATATGTATTGTCAAATCACTGCCAACTATACAGCACTTACTACATAATGTGAGGCACTGTGCTAAGGGTCAGCGACATATGAATATATAGATGTAAAAGAAACTTTCAGTTCTCACAACCTGTGTAGTAAAGTAGATACTGTGTCTATTTTACAAAGTAAGAAATAGAGTATTTGCCCAAAGTCACAGAGCTAGTAAATGATAGAGCTAGGATTCAGCCCCAGGAGACTGACCGCAGAGTCTGCTTAAGCACTATGCGACACTACTTTGTGATGACCAATCTAAATCCTGAAGTCCTTAATCCTGCTCCAAAGAGTAATTTGCTCCATTTTAATTTAAAGCAAATATGAAAATAGTGTGAATCCACTTCCCAAACCCTTTTGCCCCTGCAGGGGAAAGGGTGCTTTCTGAATGGATGGAGACCAAGAGAGTTGCTCTGAGCCAAAAGCTGCCTTGCCGTTTAGCTGAGGCAGGATTTAGAAATGGCATAAACAGTGTCTGCATTAGCCGATGGCATGGAGTGCTGGGTGCCAGCAAAAGAGATAAAATCAGACATATGTTTGGATATAAATGTTCTCTCTCCTTCTTTAATTTTAAATCCTTGCTGCTTTGTTGCAGTGAAATGGTAGAGCCTTAATTGTGGACTGCAGCCCCCTGAGGTAGAAGCCTGGAGTGAGTAAGGCCCTCTTAGTGCTCTCCCAGTCTAGTCAGCACCACTGAAGGAAGCCAGAGGCCATGGACTCTGGACCTCTTCCCTGCCAACAATAGAACTGTCTTGCAGGGACTCTGTGCACATTGTTCCATCCAGCACCCAGCAAGTCGCTGGCCTCAATACATGCTAAATAGCCACAATAAAGCTAATGTCTCCAGGCCTTAGAAACTAGCCTGTCTACCTTCATTGATAATAGGATGCAGCATTATATTGAAGGATAATAAGAAGCTATGGAGCAGATTATGAAAAGTGCCTACTACAGTGTGGTATTAAAGGAGTTCAGGAATTAAGGACTTCTCCCTCCCCTCAGCATCCTCATCATTGATCCAAGTAAGTAGAAACTACTCTATCATGGAACATTTCTGTGATAGGTGTTTCAAGGCCTCTGTTAGTCCTCTACTCTGCAAAGCTCTCCAGCCCAAGGTTGAGAGGAGGCCAAGCCATCTTATCTTCACACCATCTTACCTACTTTACCCTTGCTTCTGTAGCTGTGACTATTTTTGGAGTTCTGCAGTTTGTCCACCATTAGGCCTAAGTGTCAGGAAACTGTTGTGTGTAATCCTGAGAGAAGTCCAACCGCTTAGTGAACACATTTGGAGCCCCTGTGGTCAGAATTTTGGTCAGGCCTTGCAAGGCAGTAGAGCTGGTGTGATGAAGAATGAACTGCTCTCAGTAGAAGGAGAGGAGAACACCAAAAGTGTCTGTGGGAAGACACATTTTAATTGCCTGTTGGCAAAGAAAGAAACATGTTCTTGATAGTCAATAAAAAGTTTGAGTAAGAAATCACATTTGACTTGGGAGTCAAGAGGCCTGGGGTTTAGTCTCACCCCTTCCACTAACTAGCAGCATGACCTTGGATATATGTCTTTCAGTTTCTCTGGGGCTTGATTTTCTTAACCATAAAATACAAAGGGATTAGACTAAATGATTTTCCACAGCCTTAAAAAAAAATTCTATAATGAAAATTCTATAACTGTATATAATCAGCTGCAGAGTCTTCACCTCTAACATGTTGCTGTAACCACTCCCCATGAAGAGCTACCAACCCATGTTCCATTCCCAGATAACCAAATTACAGCTTGGCCAGGCCCAAGGACCATTCACTTACACTGCCTTAAAGGCCGCACTTTCCATGCTCATGGGGCTCTTCTCTAAAAAGCCATTCCAAGTTCCTGCTACTGAAGAGGATATACCCAGCACTGTAGCAAAGGAAAGTTACTGCTCCAAGTGCTGAAACAGTGTCATTGGGGAAAGGAACTATCCTTGCAGCACCAAAGATACTTATGCCTAGGAACCATATTCTCAGTCTCCCGCAATCCCTCAAGGTTCCCCTGGAAAGCACTTCTCCCTCAAATCCCAAGACCGAATGTGATCCTCCCCAGGACAAATGCGTTTGTTCCTAGAACTCTTCCCAGTATTGTTTTAGTTCCATTTCTCTACCTCTCCCCTCAAACCTTTTTTTATCCACAGACCTTTTGTCATTGCAGAGTTACTGCATAATTTCAAGACTACCCAGATAGTTTTTTAAAAAGGTATTAGGGAATTGGCTCTCCATCTGTCATTTCTGAGACAACTTTACAATTGCTCTGGGATGTATGTCAGGAAAACTGTTCTAAATAGCTTGAATTGTGTCACTTGAAAAGGAAATTTTTTGCTTTTTCAACTGGTCTTAACCAAGTCCCACCCTTGATCTACTGAATTTTCTCTTCATTGAGGGTAGAGTGGTAAAGGAGAAGGCTGAGGGACCAGATCTTTGGTGCCTAGGAACATGAGTGGCAGTTTACAAACACTGATACCCCAAAATGATCTGTATACCCAGGAGGACTAAGAATTGGCCCTTTCATAGCCATGTCTTAGCAACTGCTTCAAAGTGCTGCCTGCTTCTTTCGCTCCTCAGTGCCAGAGAGAGCACACCCACTCAGTCCCGATTCCCTGCATTAACATAAATACTAGTGCTAAAGAAACACAGGGTCCTGGTTCATGGAGCCTCCCTGGTAGTCACTGCTCTGGGAACCTCAGGTGACAGACCCCACCTCTACCAAGACATGTTGGACTATTTAATATTTAACTCCAAGAAAACAGAAGCAACACTGCCTGAGGGAAACTGCAACCAAACAACATTACTGCAGCCCTCTTAAATTCGGGCCCCCTTGAGTCCTTGGGTAGAGCTGGTGCTGCCTGACCAGCAAGCAGCTTTTGCTGAGGTGGCATTTAACTTCTGGCCAGGTCCCAGGAGCTGAAGTTGACCCATTTCCCCTGGTTTTCCAGGGCATGGGGAATTTGGTTATACCCCAACAAAGCCAGGGACTAAAACACTTAGCTTGTGGAAGATGCACTAGAATCGGGGTGCATTTATTAAAGCTAAGGAAAGGTTGTTGACAGCTTTAGCATTTACCCATACTTTAAAAAATTTAACATTTATCTACCCCCCTTGTACTCCCCCCATTTTTTCTGCAAATAGAAATGATTTGGTCACTGCTCATAAGAATCTATAGTTTCAGGATCTTATTCAATTTAACCCTTTGGGGACATTGGATTAAAAATTGTACAATATTTATTAAAATACAAAAATACACTTTTCTCACATTACAATCAGTTGTTTTGTTGGCATTCCCCCCACCCACACCACCCCCTTTCAAATCTGAACCCTTTATTTCCTCTTAAAGCTAGAAGAATAACTGAAAGACGTTACATCATTAAATGGACCAAAATAACAGAGATCTCTGCCTTTCTCCAGCCCCCACCCTTTCTCCTACACCTCCTCAGAGGAGGGCTTGGGGGAGGGAAGCTTCCCCCCATGGTGCCTATTCAAGAGGACTCCACACAGAACTCACTCATATATGCATGCGTGTCACTTTTCACCGTGGATTTCACATCGTTTTTGTGAAGCATCATGGTTGGGAAAGGCTTCCTTAAGTGAGCCTGTGCCCTTTTTGTCTCTACTCATGTTCTACCCCCACTCCATCACCACAACCAGTTGGCGACAACTGTAATAATCCCTAATGAATCAGCATTTAGAATAGTCACCAAATCCAAAGCATGAGAAAAGCTTCCACTCCCCCAAGCTCCCCACTACCAGCTTCTCCTCCCTCTCCACCTTAAAACAAACAAGACCTTTTTGAAAAATCATAAAATGCCATCATTGTCTACAATCATTTGTCAGATACCTGGAACAACAGGTGGACATGGCACAGTACTAATTTATGGCCTCCCGTCAATCATTCTCCCTGCTGCTCCTCTCCTTCCCACCCTCCCCTGATGCCGCACCCCCTTCAGGGGCCTCCTCCTGGGAAACCCTGAATAGACACATGCCTTGCAGAGTGGGTTCAGCCCAACTGCAGAAATCTGGTGCAATGTGAAAGCTTTTGACTCAGAGCTACGCCAGCTCCTTTCCTTCTCGGCTCCATCCTGAAGCACTATCGGGCAAGGAATACTTGTGTCCCAATGCCCAAATCCAGAACTTGTACACATGGGCAGAGACTTAGCCCCTTTAAGGATTCACTTGAATTTCAGTGGTTTTCTGCTTAAAATACATCTATAGATCTATCTTCTCTTCTCCTTGATCTCAAGAAAAAAAAATTATTGCCTCTCAACATTTTGGCACAGTACAAATTCATAGTGCTTTTTTTATTTGTTTGTTTTGTTTTGTTTTTTTAATAAGATAAATCTGCAAAGACAGCTCTCAGCTTAAGAAAGATGTCTGTAGAAATGGGTATGCCTGAATCCTACAAAGCATCTTCTTAAAAAAATGGCAGATGCATTTATCCCCCCTACTCCTCAGCCGCCCACATCCTGCCTTTGGGGCTGTGGGGTATTTGTTGATGTTTTTGTTTGTTTTAGCAATTTCCACCTTACAACAGAAATCCCTTCTGGCGGCATAACAAGTTGACTTGTGGTTTGTACCCCACAATATTCCCAGGATTCCCCTCCCTCCCCCTTAAATAGAACTTACAAGTTAGAAAATAGTTTTGCTTTGATTTTCTTTTTAAATTTTAATATAATCTGTTTTTTTAACCAGCCCATAGATTTAATATATAAGCATATACAAGAAAAAGTCTCTCCCCACTCTGTACAAAAGTTTCTGTCTTTTTTGTGTGTGTGCATTCTATTGCATCTTTTAAGGTTTTGGGGGAGGGGAGTCATATTTGAGTTTCCTGTACCTTGTCCTTGGTATGGGTCTGAATTATATAAGGTTCAGAGATAGTGGTGACTGTGGGGTGCAGAGAATTCCCCAGGCTGTTTTCTGTCCAGTGGGCCCCATGTGCTGGTTTGTAGGTGTTGTAGTTAATATGGTCATGAATTGTGGGCAGCACTACTGCCCCCTCACCTGATACACCGGATGGAGCTGCTGTTGCTGCCGTGGATGCTGCTGTTGGGATGTCTTCATCCACCTGGATAATTTCAACTGTCCGGGCGGCTGTGACTGTACTCCGCTGCTGGTGCCGCTTACGAAGTTTATAGAAGACAATCAGCATGGCGGCAGCTAGCAGAGTCACTGCCACAAAGCAGCCAATGATGATCTTGGTGGTCTTCATGACTTCGTCCAGGCTTGTCTGCATCTTGTCAGTGGTGTCTGTCGCGGGTACTGCCACCTGCTTGGGCACACGGGTGGTCTGAATGAGCACCGTGGTAGAGGTGGTGTATGCCGGCTGATAACCAGTAGATGTAGTAGGAACAGGCTTGTACTTCCGTGTTGTGTCTTCGGGCGAGCTCTCCGTGGTCTCCACTGTTACTGTGGTAAAGAAGCTGTAATTGGAGGTGTTGAGCTCGGCTGTGCTCACATTGAGGTAGGCCGAGGCGTTAGAGTTGCCTGCCACATTGGTCACCATGCATGTGTACACCCCAGTGTCTGAGAGCAGCACATGGGAAAAGTTCAAGGTGCCATCATTGAGGACAGAGATCCTTGGGTGGCGGGAGGCGTGGCTGAGCACTGTCCCATTGGGCAGTAACCACTTTACAGAAGACATGGGGGGAGTCCGACATTTAAGTTCCGCTATCCGACCCTCAGAGATATTGAGGTCCCGAGGTGCATCCATGATGAAGGGGGCAGAGCACTGGAAGGAGGCCTGGTCTACCTCCACCAGGTAGCGGCCTCGCATGTGCATGGGAGAATGACAGCGGCCACAGCAGGTGGAATTGGTGGGTATATATTCCCGGAGCCACCAAGCGAGCCACAGAATGTCACAATCACAGTTCCAAGGATTGTGGTGTAGGTGCAACTCTACCAGGTACCTCAGCGGGGTGAAGAGGTCATGGGGCAAAGAAGAGAGGTTATTATGAGCCAGGTTGAGTTCCACAAGGGAGGCCAGCCCATCAAAAGCATTCCGCTCAATCAAGCTGACCTGTGAGTTCATGACCCATAGCTTCTTGAGAGAGCTTAGGCCATGGAAGGAGCCAGGCCTGATCTCAGGAAAATGGTTCCCTGACATCTCCAGCTCCTCCAGCCCCACCAAGGGGGTGAGATTGGGCATGTCTTTAATGTTGCACATGCCCAAGTTCAGGTACTTGAGGTTAAACAGTCCCTCAAAAGCCCCCTCAGAGATATACTCCAGCTTTTTGAGCTCCCCCAAGTCCAGTCTCATGAGGGAGGGCACTCGGTTGAATGCATAAGAGGGGATGCTTTCTATGGGATTGTTGCGAAGCCAGAGCTCCCGCAGCTTGGACAGGTACTCAAAGGCCCCACTGGGGATGACAGTCAGCCAGTTGTCAAACAGCTCCAGGGTGTTGAGGCTGGCCAGGCCATTGAAGGCCCCCACCTCAATCTGCCGGATGGAGTTCCTGCCCAGTTGCAGGACCTCCAGGTGGTGGAGGTGTCGGAAGGTGTCGGCCTGGATCATCTGGATGTTGTTTTCCATGAGGTTGAGGTACCGGGTGTTGGAGGGAATACCCTGCGGGACCTCCGAGAGGCCCCGGCGGGTGCACACCACCTTGCTGAACTGGTTACTACAGGAGCAGACAGAAGGGCAGTTCTGGGGCCCGGCTGAGGCAGCAGCAGCGATGGCTGCACACAGAATCCACACTTGCGCCGTGAGGTAGACGACGGGGAGCAGGATGGCATTCCAGGTGTGGTGCACAGTTACCTGCCACAAGAGCTTCATGGTGTGGCACGTTCATAATTCACCATCGCCTGGGATTTTGGCTCGGAAAGGAGAACCAGCCCTACCCCGGCTTAAGTGAGCTAGGAGCTCCTCTTTCCATCTGGAGAAGGAGGTGCGGAGGGGGCGATTAGAGAGACAGCAGATCGGCCAAGAAAAATCCTGCCAAACTACAGAGAGGCCCCTCATCCACCAGCCCACCCTCGAGGCCAGCCCTCCAAAAGCTAAGACTTTCTCTCCCACATTGCAACCATCCCCACCCAAATCGTTGTCACCTACCTCGGAAAGAAGGCAGGAGAGAACTGGCGTGGTGTCCTCAAGATTTCTCCATGGGAGCTGGACACCTCGTCCCCATTCTGACTTCTTAGTTTTTAATTAACAAAAGGGGGGAGTGGGGGTGGGGAG
>NW_022900916.1:38791162-38791590 GCF_012274545.1 Fukomys damarensis | reverse complement strand
CAGCGGGGCCCCTGCGCTCGGTGCCCACCGTCTCCTCCTCGCGCCGGGCTCGCGGTGTTGCAGGCAACAGCCACGCAGACTGCTCTCTCATCCTTTTGTCCTTCAGTCAGAACGTGAATGTACTGCTGACGCATACTGTTCTGGGGAGAAGATTAGCGTGATGCAGTGCTCTTATGTATTAACACAGCTCCCCCTCTGCCGCCTGCCCTCGAGGGGTTAACGCCGGCGCTTTCCAGCGCCACGCCGCGCAGCCCCGGGTCCGCGCCTTGCCTCCTCGGTCCGTCCGTTGGCCAGCCGCCTGCTTCCTCCCTTCTTCCTTCCTTCCTCCCTTCCTTCCTTCCTTCCTCCTCTGCTCTCCCACCCCCACCCCGTTCCCTCCGGATGAGGGGAGCGAGCCCCGCGGGCGAGCGGCGAGCGAGCAGAGTGAG
>NW_022900916.1:38767417-38790989 GCF_012274545.1 Fukomys damarensis | reverse complement strand
GGTGCGCTTGGCCGGCCTCCTGCCCAGCCCGCGTCATCTTCTTCCCCCGCGGAATGCTGACGGGGCGCTTTGCTGCGCGGGTCGGGCAGCCTGATACTTGGAGTTTGGAGCTGCATTATGGTGGGGACTTGGGGTGGCGGGTGGCGGGCGGCAGGGGCTGCTCGGAGCCAGAAACCGGAATGCCTGGGCTTCACCGCACTGATGCCTGGCCTTGCCGCCCCTCCCTTACATGCTCCCTCATCCCTCCTGGGCTCTAACTAGAGCTTTAAATTAGTTTTCTTAATGAGGGCTGCGGGGGCGGGAAACAGTGGAAGGAAAGACCAAGTGTGAGGAGCGGGGAATGACAACCTGGGAAAGATTGAGGTGAACTCCCAGAGCCCACAGCGCAATCCACAGTTCATTCATGCCTCTGCAGCCTTGGTTCTGTGTTACCCCTTTTCTCTCCCCTGTGAGTTTCACCTTTGAGCCCCTCTCCTCCGGACTCCTGGGAGAACTGCGTGGCAACCTGCAGTAGCCATGTGCTGGCAAGGGAACTCTGGCCCATTTTTGTAGCAGAGGAGAGCCTGGGGCTTCTTCAGAGGAGACTAGATCGGCCTTTTCTCCACTCCCTAGGAAAGACCCTCTATCTGCTGAGGGTAGGTTAGGTGCTCTGTGGCTAAACCCTGAGACACACGTCTAACAGAATATGCCATCGTTTTAGTGTGCTGTCCTTTCCAGTGCTGCCTCCAGATTCCTCATTCCCCATCCCACCCTGAGTGGTACCTGGTAAGCTTGCTTGTTAAACCTTCCCCACCTGCACGTGGGTTGTTGCTTAATAAGAGATCTAGGATTTATCAGCTTTATAGATTCTGTCACACCCATAATCTTAGTATTGTTTGTCACCCAATAACCTGAACCTCCTTAGATTTGCCATTATATTTTGGAAGTCCTACAAAGTTCCTTTGTAGGCAAGTTAGTGTCCCCATTCTTTACCAAGACTTTTTTGTTTGCATTTGTGGCCAAATAGAAATGTTAATAGTTAATTTTTGTTGGACCCTTATTCCTTGTGTGGCACTGTTAATCTTGCCATCAACTCTATTAACCAATGGGTCACAGTGTCGCCTATGGTCACATATTAAGTGGTGGGGCAGGATTTTAACACTGGGAAACCTCAGATAGATGTCAAGGCACTTGGATGTGGAAGGGATTCCCCAAAGTATTCTAATTTATTAGTATGTTTATCTACTGTGTACCATCGTGCCTGTAATCTCAGCACTCAGGAGATGAAGGCAGGAGTGTCTTGAGACTAGGCTGGGCTCTGAAGCAAAAACCTATCTCAAAACAGTTGTATATCTTTTAGTTTTAATCTTCATTTATACCCCAGTTTAGTAATTGCCACAGTTGTATCCATTTTATAGGTGCAGACATTTGCCTCAAGCAAGTAGTATCTTGCTTGTAGTCCTACATCTAGAAAGTAAAGAGCCAAGTTTTCAAGTCAGTCTTAAACCCTGAGATCAGTGTTTTAATCACTAACAAAAACATCTACTGTATCTACTCTGCATAGACTAAATGAGGAAAGCTCAGGGGAAGACAGTGGAGGTGATATATAATAGAAAAATAAGATGGTAAAAGAAGGAAAGGAAGGGCTGAGAAAATAAATCCTTTAAACTTATTTTATTCCTGACCAGTCCAAAAAAGAAAAGAGGAAAAAAAATGAGAGAAATGGAGTAAGTCATACTGATACTGGGGTTCAGTTCTGTCTCCTTAGTGGTTCTTTGTATCTTGACTAAAACTCCATTTGCACACCCTGAGCTTCAAGCAGGACACTACTACTGTCTTATGGAGCCAGGAAATATGAACCTAGCCTGACAAGGCTCTGTGAAGGAGGGTCCTCTCAATGCCACAGTTGGCACTGAGCTAGTAGAGGGCTCTAGTGTTGGAGGAGACCAGGGCCTGAGTCTGGGTGGCACACTGGATATGACTGCTCCTCCATCTTCAGGCAGAAGAAGGGCTCTGCCTAGGCTGGTTTCCTGCCTGTGTAGGCAAACTCGGGCCCCATCTGTTAAGCTCTAGGCCCAGCAAGTAGAAGCTGCTGCCCGCACGCTGTGAAAGTAGATGGAAGGGTAGGCTGACTTGGATCAGACCAGTGCTTAGTAATGAGCTTGTCTCATAATAAATATTTGGAACTGCTATTGATTGATAACGGGAGTATTCCCAAGCTGGAGCTCTATATGGGGCTGCCTTTGCCCTCTATAGGCCAGCTGGGCTCTGGAAGCACCTCAAACCCACAAACTGAATTTAAGATGAGGCTGTGGAGCCTTCACGGCACATAGCCCTTTTGACCTGAAAGTGGCCCTACAGCCTCTCATCTTAGTAAGCCCTAGTACTCTCTAGCTGTATTGTGTTGCCACCACAACCTTTGGCTCTGACTGCATCCTTGATTTGGAGTAGTGCCACCAAGGAATAAGAAGAAAGGAAGGAAGCTCAAAGCTGAAGAGGAACAGAAGGAAGACTGCTGTGTTGAGAATGTTTTCACATACAGTTTCACACAAGAGACCTGTGAGAAAGCTGAAGAGGCCAGGGAAGAAGAATAGGCCTGCAGAATGATTGGGATACCTGAGTTCTAGTCATTTTTCTACCCCTGATTAGACATGTGGAGAATCCTAAAATAGTTGTTTTGTTGGTTGCTTTGTTCATAAAATCAAAGAAATAGACTATAAAGTTCCATGTAATTCTGATAGTCCATGATTCCTTCCCTTCTTACTCGTGTAGCTCTGTAAAGAAAGTTGATCTTTGGGATTGTAGCCAGGTCTTGGAAATGGGCCATGAAGCTGAGAAGAGAATGCTTCCTTCAGTTTAATCTAGAGATCCACGGAGAGAAGAGCAGATCAGACTTTTCCCACCTTTTAAAAAGGCTCATAGATCACAAAATGTTAACATTAAAAGAGACCTTGGAGATTATCTGAGCTTAGCCTCTCATTTTACAGATGTTGTTAGGAAGCTCAGAGAGGCACAGTGACTTACGTAAAGCCACATGACTTATATCAGAGTCTGTCTTTTGAGTTCAGTCCTTCTGTCAATATGTTGATGTGTAGGTAGTCAGTGTTTAAACCTGCAGCTTGAAGATATTTCCAAATGTCTGACTTCTGTGGTCTTTTCTATAGGTGCTATTATATTTTGCTGGATTCGGATAACAATTGGTCTTAAATACAATTGGTCTGCCATTCAGAGTGACTTTGAACCTCTAATAGGAAGTGGAAGAATGGTCATTTATATGACTGCCTGGGCAAAGAGGCCCTGGAAGTGCCCTGGCCAGAGCACTCCCCACCGTGATTTGCATTACATCCCTGAGACGTTATCCTGAGCAGCCACTAGATGTCCATAATGCCTCATAGGGTTTGCCAGCAATGCTGGATACCATCTTACTTCCAGTAGGCCTTTAGTCATCCTTAGGGAAGGACCATCAGTGGCAAGAACAGAACAACCACAAAGATCAAAGAGAGTTTGTGATAAAAGAGGAGAAGGAAAAGGATAGTATAGAAATTGCCCTTCAAAGAGAGAAGGAAAGGGCCAGGGATATAGCTCAGTGGAGCCACCACCTGCCTTGCACGTGCAAAGACCCAAGTTCAGTCCCCTGTACCCCCTCCAAAAAAGCGGGGGGAGATATTGGTTGATGAATTAGAAATAATGAAACAGTGTAAAAAATGATCTACATGGAAGTAATCCTACCCAAGGCAGTAGACGCATCAAATATATTTTACCTCATTCACATGTGCAAATACCCCCCAGAACCAACTGGTCATAAATTTCTCTTCATTGTAAAAGGAAAATTATTTTTCTTGGCTGTGATTTCATGGTGTGTCTAGGCTATGCCATCACTGCCCACAGTCATAAAGGGAAGGTTATTCTTTGTTGAGCCAGGGATTCTGGATGACATGGCTAGTCTAGTGTTACCCATTCTTCTGAGTGCGCTCAGATTCCACTGTTGTTTTCCCCAAGGATTCTGCTCTTCAAGGAAGTTAGAGAAGTGGGGGGAAAAAGCACTCTCCAGAGCAACCTTCAAAAATCTCAACTATGAAGAAATAATAGGATCACAGAACTAATGAGTGACTGTATTAGTTTCTTGAGGCTTCCATAACAAACTGCCACATTGCTGGTGGCTTAAAACAATAGAAATTTATTCTCTTGCAGTTCTGGAAGTTTGGGGTTCACAATCTGGCAATGTTGCCCTTCCTCCAAGGGCAACATAGAAAAAAATCATTCCTTGCTTTGGGTGACATTTCTTATCTTATGGCTGCATCACTTCCCATGGTCACTTGGTCTCCTTTTTTTCTGTTTCTTTCCTGTATATGACTTACAAGGACACTTGTTATTAGATTTAGACTCCCTGGATAATCCAGGATGATCTCTCATCTCAATATCCTTAACTTACTGGATAGTTATATCTTTAAAGATGCTTTTTCCAAGTGAGGTAATAGTCACAGTCCTGCGGGTAAAGACAGACCTGTCTTTCTGGAGTTTGGTTTCAGCCCACCACAGTGACAGCCAGTGTTCAAATCTTTTTATAGAGCCTAAACTAAACCACTGTATGTTTACATTTAAGAGGAAGGGATGAGACGGTACAGGTGACATTTTGCAGGTGACTTTTCCACCTATTGTGCCTCTGGGGGATAGGAAAGCTAAGTGTGTGTTGTATGACTGCTCCTATGGTGAAGGGAAAAGGCCCCTCCCTCATTCAGAGAAAGGGCAGGCTGACAAGACAGACTCAAGAAATCTGCCTCCTTTCTTCCTCTTGATTCCATTTCCTAATGAGTTTTTCACTCTTTCTTTACATGATTTGTAGATTCTTTTCCAAAGGTGTTGGAACATTTAAATATTTGCCAATAATATTGGAAGTGCCTCTTATCATTCCTATAAGAGCTGGCTCAACTGTAATTAAGTCACAGAAAATTTGAGCTTCATTTTCACTGCATATTAAGGGATACTTCCAGACCAGAGCCAGCAGGTATAGACGTGGAACTGAGGATATTGACTTGAGTGATGTATCAACAGTCTCAGGCATAAATTTGATTATTAATCAGGGTCCTTGCCTACAATTACAATTAGCCTTTGAAGATATATACACATTATATATTAGTCACTCATATTTTGATGAGGGAAGCTCAAATATTTTCCCCTGAAGTTCTACAAAATATGTTAAATAAAAGTATACAAGCCCTTGTGGGGGGTTACCTGTGTGTGTGCACGTATGTGTGTGTGTTGGTGGCAGTGAGTGTTATAGCATAGTGGTAGGCATGAAACATCTCTAGAGTCAGACAAACCTAGGCTCAAATGCCATACAGTATCTGCTTCTTGCTTACCACATATATGTAAGTTAATTCTTTAAGCCTCATACTCTTCAAATATAAAGTAAAATTTATGTTTTTCATGGTGTCATTGGACTAGAAGCACATAAGGAAAGTGTTTATAATCTAAGGTTAGTAGAACCTGTTTTATTTCTAGTGTGGAAGCTAGTAGAAAAAAGAACTGTTTTGTCCAAAATCAGTTATTGAGTGAATCTTTCTTGTTTTTTCTTTTTTGACTCCTTCCTTTCCCACCCCAAAATCACTTGCTCTTGGTATTGCACCTGATTTGGAACTTTTAATTTTCATTCAAGATCTAAGTCATTTTAGAGTGTCTTTGGGGAGGGGGTTGGGACAGTGTCTTACTATGTAGTTGAGACTGACCTGGAACTCACTATGTAGCCCAGGCTGGTGTGGAACTCAGCGATCCTCCTGCCTCAGCCTCCCAAGTGCTGGGATTACAGGCATGCACCACCATGCCCAGTTTATAGTGTCTCTTTTAGTAGTTAATTTTTTTTTTAATTTTGAGGTAATTTTACATTTACAAACAGGTCCACAATAGTGCCACATATCCACTCCTTCCCCCAGTTTCATTGAATGTCAGCATCTCAGATAAGCACTGAACTTTTTTTCCAAAACTAAGAAAGTAATCTATTCAAAGTGTAGGTTTTTACTCTTGGTGTCTACAGTCTTATTCTCCATAGCAACCAAAGTGATCTTTGTGACATTATATCAGATTATGTATTGATTTACTTAAAATGCTCCATTCCCCTCATAAATTGAATAACAGCCAAACTGCTTACCATGGCCCACAGGCTCTCGGCCTTCATCCCCTGCCTGCCTTTAACTTTTATCATCTTTCTTTTTGCTCTCTGCACATCAGCTATGCTGGTCCTCTTTCTTCTCCTGGAATACTCTGAACTTGGATCTCCCTTTTTGGGCCTTTGTTGTGTCCTTTGCCTGTAAGGTTATTACCCCTCATCTTCAGGTAGCAGCTCTCTTTCACAGAGCATTTCTGTAATTACTCTGTCAAAAGTAGTTTTACCAATCACAGTCACACCACCTAGTTTTATTTCTTTATTTTATTTACCATTTTCTGACATTATCTTATTTATATATTGGTTTACTTGTTACCTGCATGAAAGCAGAGGTCCTTTCTCATCTTGTTTCCAGCACCTCAGTCATAGTAGTGAATTAATCATTTCAGAGGAAGGAATACTGTTCTTCTTGGTGGCCCATGTGGTTAAGAGCCCAGACCTCCCTATGGTATATCTACAGTCCAAGCCCTGCTCTATGCATTGTCTTTGAAAAGGTAGGTACAAGATTACTAGCTTTATGTTTTTTTTTAATAGAGGGAAAATTGGGGATCCTAGTGATCCTAACGTTTCTATACTGAAGTTTTAGTTTTTTCTTCCTTTGCTGACAAATTTATGAAAGAGGCATCAGAAAGACTCACTTGTTCTTTGCAGTTGTGAATATGTGATGGGTGGGCTGAAGAGTGCACATAGGTACACAGAGATACATTTCTGCTCACGTGCACATATGCCTGTCGTTTTCAAATCTGCTCAAGTGCATTCTCTTTAAAGAGAGTAGGGATTCTGGAGCCTGAAATAGGGAACACCAGGACAGTGGGAGCAAATGCTTTGAAAGTGGCTGTGCCAATGCTTTTTTGCTAATTAAAGAATGTTAGGACAATCACCACTAGCAGCAGTAAAGGGCACCGCATTACCTCTCTTTATGGTGAGCTGGGTAAATTTAAAGACAGCTATAAATATCCCACTGAGCTCCTGAGCTCAAGCACAGTGGGCAGCACTGGGCCAGGCAAGGAGAAGAGCCCTGGAGCTTCTGTCCCCCTGTGTCCAGAGTCCACCTCCATGTGAGCTGTCAGTCCCCAAATTTTGCATGACTAAAGAACAAACAATTCCATCAACAAATTCTTAACTTAAAACACTGGGAGAAAGACAACAAACTGTGGAGTGAGTTTGGAAGACCAAGCCCCATGGGTCCTTCTCTTGCTTTGTCATACATAGACTGTGCCTTCCTTTTGCCTAAAAAAGATGTTTTTTGTTGTGACTCCATTCCCCTCAACCATGGATGTGCCGCAGATTTTTTTTTTTTTTCTTAAAGGTACGTGGTTTAAGACCATTCTGCTAGGAATACTCTAGGGCCCCTTACTGAGCAACTCGGTACTCGTTGGCATTTAAAAAGTGTGAACAAGATGGAAATGTCCTTTTACACTTAACCTGTAGACTATCTGTATGAATTTAAGTCATGTACTCAGCTTGAAACTTTCTCTGCATCTTTAATCTATTCACTTCACTTTTGGCTTGAAACCTGTTATGTCCTCTTTTGTGTTTTCTTTTATCTTCATAGCCTTCGAGCCATTCTTTTACGCCTCACTTTCTAGAATGGTGCCATGTTGGCACTGCCTTTTCTCTGCTAGCCTCCTTAATTTGTTCAGTTTCTTTGGGGATCGTCTTCTCTGGCTATCAGGCTTGCCTTGCATAATTTGTTAATTACTTTTAATCTTTTCCTGCCAGCTGTGGCTTTACATAGGTTTTCTTTCTAGTTCCAGTTGGGATGACCTCAGTTTATCATCCTGTTCTGACCTAGCAACTTGATTCCTCAGTGTATTCGTTTGTTCATCTAAGTAGTTGCAGGAGGAGAATCAAAGGATTCATTATAAAATCCAACTAAAATGTTGTCCCTTACTCACTACTGTGACCATGCTTTCCCCATCCCATCCTTAAACAAAAACACAAGCTCTTTACCCTTAAAGGTGGAGGGGAATACGTCATTGGCAGCACCAGGAGAGCCAGCCTAGAGATCACACCGCAGGCTTCCCCATGAGTCATCAAACAAGCAATGGATGAGTTGGCTTACACCCAGGTCCCTGAATGCTGCATGCCATTTTCATTATGATACAAGCTTCTTTAGGAGTTAGATGTACCCAGCCTCCAGCCTATTCTTGGTCCATTTGTTTTAGATGCAACTCCATCTGCAAATGATTCCCATGTTGATTTACATCTAGAGGATCTGGGGGTAGGTAAACAAGAAATAAGAGAGCTTGGACTTTCAGTTGTTCTGTCAGACTTGGACAGTAGGACGGGAATATCCCAGTTGAGTGATTAGCTAACCAGTTCATTTACATGTTCTTTTATTTATCGCCACCATCACGTAGAATTCTGAATTTGGCCAGAACTTATAGGCAGATTTGTTTCTTTTCAACTAAAGGTAATACAACTACCTCAAGTCTTATTCTCCATGACCCTAGGATACTGCCCCAAGTGATAAGTTCTCATTTATCAAATTTTGCCTCATTAACATCGAAAACTGCTAAGCGGGAACCATTCCTCCTCTTGGGCTACTTTAAACTGTTTCCCTGAAGGGCACCAGACTGAAATGGCTCTATCTCTCATGACAGCACCCAAGCTGAGCCATTGTGAGGCCACCAGCTGAGGATCTAGGGCTCTTCTCCCGTGATGCCTGGACACTGGCAGCCTGGCTAGAGGAGCGCTCATTCTTTATCTCCCTCTTGGTGACTATGGCCAGTTTGTATGGCAGCCCAGAGAGACTGCTTGATTTGTATTCAGTACATAGTGCTGAAAAAAGCCCATGAGGATTTGTGCCAGCCAGTAACCCTGAAAGGGCTCTTTGTGCAAATGAGCAATGTCTGAGCTGGACAGCTCCCCCCTTCCCTGAAATGTCCTCTGTAGCCCAGCAACTTGGTGCTTTGGAGCTGGCCTGGAGCCCTTGGGGATCCCTCCTGGAGAGGAGACCATCTTGGGATCCCAGACACACAGTAACTTGAGCTCCATCCTTCCTACCCTGGCTTCTGGCAGTTTGCCTCCAAATGCCAGCACATGGGATCTATTCAAGGCTGTGTCTGCACACAAGAGAGACAGGAGGTGAAAAGGAGAAGATACAGATATGAACAGACCAACCAACCAACTGGGATGTTCTCATTATCTTCTCTGGTGGGAACCCCAGGAACCTGAGGAGGCTGTCCCCTGTGAAGAGCACACACTGCTGCTGCTCATCGTATTAGATGGGTCCATTGCTCCCCCAGAGCACCTGTGCTGGCCTGAGCTTTTCTCATTTCCTGAGAAGTTAGAGCTATGTGTTGCCACTGTTGTCTGACAAGGAAGAGAAATAAGATCCTTTGTGGCTGTTTCTGCAACAACAGTCTTGGGCCATTTTTAATACCTCTTTGGGAGCTGACTCTCGCTGCTGCTGTCTCTGACCAGCATAAACTTGACTCCCTGGCTTACTGAGACTATTTTCAATTAAGTACTATTTTCTAGGAAGGAAAAGAATTAAGTCGGAGTTAAAGAAATTTCTAAGGTCTCGACATGTGAGCCCCAAGAACAGGAGCCCTGATTGAACAGGGGATTGAGAGTTGCTCTGAGTCTCTGGCCTCCTGAATATCATCTCCCTCTTGCCACATTTCTTCCTGGGAGCAGCCAGAGACACTGGCTGCATTTTGTCTCATCAGGTGGCCCAGCTCAGGCATGACACTGGTTCTCAGTTGCTGGTGGTATGCTGATGCAGGCTCCACCTTTATTCGCTTAAAAACTCTTATGTATCTCATTTGCCTAATTAGTTTGAATATATTGATCCTGATGCCCAACTCTTTGGACAGAAATAGGATAGGAAAGCTGGTGACCCACCAGGCACAGTGGCACATGTCTATAATCTCCGCATTCTGGAAGGATGAGTTAGGAGGACCACAAGTTCAAGCCCAGCTAAGACTTTTTTTTTTTTTTTTTTTTTTTTTTTGGGGGGGGTATGAACCAGTGCTGTGTCACTGAGGAACACCTCACATCTTCCATTTCATTTTGGAAGTCTCGGAGATAGTAGGGTAGAGGGAAGGAAGGGCTATGGGCCTAGGAAGCTGTAGCTGGGGGCAAAAACAGTGCTCGCTTCTCCTGAGGAGCATCTGCTCTCAGAAAGGAAGAAAAATGTAGTCCCAGTCATGGGCTCCCTCCAGATTCATTGTATTCACATCTGGGTTCTTGGAAAAGGAGAAGGGAATGTTGCTGCTCGCTGAAGGAAAGAGTTTTTCGCCAACACAGTTCCCATGTCCAGTGGCCCATGGCTTCACTGGGCCACAGCACTCAGGGTTTGTGTGTTGCGATGTCCCCACTCAGTGCAATCAAGGAGCTTTGCAGCCCTGACAAGCACAGGCTACAAGCTCAGAAAGGTTTATTCTGTCCAAAAAGGGACTGGCAGGTTCCTGAAGACACAGGCTCTGTAAATAAATGCATCCCTGCTGGATTTCCAAAGACCTTTGTCCCCTGGAATAAGTCAGGTGAACCGCAAATCTGAAACCAGTGACTTAAAAGCTGGTTACCACAGAATTTTCCTGTATGGGCCCCATGCTGAAAAAAATCTTCCTTTTGTGTCCTTACCTTGTTAAAATCATCTATTGTTTTTCTACCAAAGAAATAATAAAAAGGGATTTAGAAATTTATTTTTTTTCCTCATGAGTTTATTGGCACATTTTAGGTATACAGTACAGTTACATTCATTATTGGGATCTTGTACCTTTACATGACAGATCTTGGTTCTCATTTTTTCCCCTTGTCCCTGTCCTCCTCTTACCCCCTCCTGCCCTCCCCATTTACAAACATTTATTTCCATTTTTTCATTTTCTCCTCTTTTTTTCTTTCCCTTATTACCTTTCCCCTACCCTTCCCACTTTTCCTACACCTTTAGCCCTTTTCTTCCTATTTCACATTGTCAGTCATCTCATTAGGATCTTAGGTACTATTATAGTTTGTTCACACCAGAGAAACTATTCAGTATTTACACATGTGTGACTTATTTATTTCACTTAGGAATATATCCTCAATATGTATCCACTTTCCTATGAATGAATCTAATTTCTCATTCTTTATGGCTGAGTAGTTTTCCATTTTATAGAAAAACCACATCTTTATCCAGTTTCTATGCAAAGAGACATGGCAGCGGGTATAACAATTCCCAGTTTGAAACTATACTACAAAGCCACTGTGATAAAATCAGCATGGTATCAGCAAAAAAACAGACCTGAGGATCAGTGGAACAGATTGGAAGACACAAAAACAACTACAGATGCACTCAGCTACCTCATCTTTGACAGAGGAGCTGACCATCCCCACTGGAAGGAAAGGTAGCCTCTTTAATAAATGGTATTGGAAAAACTGGATTTCAGCCTGCCAAAGATTAAAACTAATCCCTTATCTTTAACCATGCACTAAACAAAAATCCAAGTGGATTAAAGATCTAAATATTAAGAGACACTAAATCTGCTGGAAGATAAGTTAGGCAGAACTCTTGAAGACATTGGCAGAGGAAAAGACTTTATGAACAGATCCTCAGTAGCACGGGAACTAGCGCAGAGAATCAACAACTGGGATCTCATCTTATTAAAAAGCTTCTGCACTGCAAAAGAAACCATCAACAGAACTAAGAGACAACCTACAATGTGGGAAAAAATTTGTACCAGCTGCTCCTCAGACAAAGGACTATTTTCTAGAATATATTAAAAAAAACTCAAAACTATCAGCCCCACCCCCAAATATAAGGGTTTAGAAATTTAAAAGTGACCAGCTTCCCCATACCCCCCCCCACTATTTATTCCTCTTCATTCCAACTCCTGCAGGATTTCAGAGAATCTTCAAGAGGGGCCTTGTTAAGCTAGGCATGGTGGCACATAGCTGTAATCTCAGCCATCAGGTTGAAGCAGGAGGGTCACAAGTCTGAGGCCAGCCTGGGATATATAGCAAGACTGTTTTTAAAAACAAAAAAAAAAGCCAGGGATGTAGCTCAGTGGTTCTGCTGCCTGCCTCACAAGCACAAGGACCCGAGTTCAATCCCCGGTACCAAAAAAAAAAAGAGAACTTGTTGTGTTTGGGAGATATGCTACAACAGTTACAAAGTGACAGGAGGAGTAAGTTCTAGTGTTCTGTTGCACAATAGGGTGACTATAATTAATGTTAATGCATTGTATATTTCACAGTAGCTAGAAGAAATGATAAATATTTTAAATGATGATATACTAATTACATTGATTTGTTCATTATACAGTAAATAACTGTATTGAACTATCATTGTACCCTATAAATATGTATAATTATTATGTGTCAATTAAAATTTTTTTGACAACACACACATACCCCAAATAAAAGGGGCTTTCTGAAATGATTTTTCTCTCCTCAGAGACTTTATGGCCTCACCCATCTGGTCCTTTATTTTTCCAGATAGTTTATGTGGGGTGGAAATGTATCTGTGCTGGCATTGATGGATCTCATTCAGTCACTGTATACATTTGCCTCTGAGGCCTGCTAATACCATTTGAGTTTCTAAAATAACTTATTTTGCGAATCCATTGTATCCTGGGTTTAGCTCCCGATTGCAGGATTAGCAGAGATTATAGGGCCTGTCTGATATCCTCTCCAAGCTTTCTATCAGATTTATGGTTATGAATTGAGAAATTTACACCCGGATAGAACAGAAACTAAAGGCATATAGTCTCATGGGGGAAAAGAAAAAGGAGCTGATACGGCCCTGATATTAGGCCCAGAACCGGCTAAGAACCTGAAACCCCATCGTCTATCTCTTGACTTAACAGCTATGCTGAGCTGCCTATTCTCTCTTTTCTAGTCCTACTTTCCATGGACCTGCCTATTCTCTAGTTCACCCCCTGCCCCAGGGGCTGTCCCTTTAGTGGAAGTCTGGGCTGTGCTCTAAGCCTCTGAGTGGCATCCTTTGCTAGGAGCTCTCCTATCATCAGCAGTCCTGTGGCCTCCACCTTGTCAGTTCTCATTAAATAGCTCTTCTGCTCTACCCTGAGGATCTCAAGAGGCTGGAAAGAAGGACAGGGATGGACTTGGGGCACAGAGCAAGCCCTGCTGCTCCTATTAGGGGCTCTAGTCACTTAGTTTTGTTTTGGAAGTCAAAAAAGAAATGTACCATGGTAAAGAGCAATGAGCCACTTTAGGCTGTTGGTGTTTTACGCTGCAGGTAATAGAATTTCTAAGTAATTTACAGCTGTAAATCTCTTTTTGTTTTGTTTTTTGGTACCAGGGATTGAACTTAGGTCCTGTGCTTGTGAGGCAGGTGGCAGAACCACTGAGCTAAATCCCCCAGGGTCTAAGCAATTTAAATAATGGCACTGTATAGTCTCACATACAAAGTCAGTCTCAAAGTGGAGCAGCAACAGGGTGTGTTGGTTAAACTGATAACTGTGCCAGTATCAGGCATCTTAATTCTCGTCTTTCTACTCTGTCACAGTCAGATTTCTTTCTTGCCTGCAATATGGTTGCCGTAGCTCCAGGCCTTGCGTGCTTACATACTAGTCTCCAAAGGCAGGAGAAGTATAGATTCTTACGTCTTTTTGAAAGGAGAAAAATTTCCACAAGCCTGTCGGCTGATTTCCTTTTACATCTTGTTATCCAGATCTGGATATGATGCCCTTCCCTTAAACCAATAGGAAAAGAAACTGTTTTCTCCCACTGCAGTGATTAGCTGAGACTATAAATTTGTAGGATCCATGAATTTGGAAAGGAAAAAAATACCACATCTTTGCTTTTATTAACCTCTAACTAAAATTTAGGACCTTCTTTGAATATGAATTTAAGAAACAAAACATAGTAAAAGAAGTATAGCTATGACGCTTGTCACTATCTTAAAATTACAGTAGTTTTTAGACCTGCTACTAAATCTTGTTATTTAGTATATTAATAAAGAAGTGTGTATTTACTCTACCTTGATTTTTGGTGGGTTTAAACATTTTAATAATTGCATATCAGTATAATTGCTATGAATTTAATTTTATATATTTTAAAATATTGTTCTATGAATATAAACATAAAGTAACTTGGAACAGTCAGCATTTTCCCAGACCACATACAGGTTAAAATGAGAGGGTCCTGCCAGTAGGGGAAAAAAGGCAGAAATGGCTGTTGATTGGGCAGACAGCCACCACATAGTCCCTTGCCTGCAAAATGTGCCCAGTTACATTTCATTTCATTTATAGCAATGCCTCCCAATTTTCATGTATTTTTATCCCATCAATCCATGTGTTTTGACTTAAATTCAGGACCTACCTATTATTTCATTCATATTTCCCTTGAAATCATTCTGTTCTTTCTGAAATTAATTTTTAATTTTTTTCCTTAAGTGGAAAAAGTATCACTTACCACAAATGAAAGGAAAAATACATAGAATACAGAAGTTGTTTCTGAATTCTGGCTAAATCCCGTTTGCCTGCAAGGCTCTGCCCCTCTTTTGTTAAAGAGGTGCTAAAGACAGATTAGCAGCACACTGGGACTGGCTCGTTAATATAATCATAGTTAAGAGATAATTGAAAAAGCAATAACTCTGTTTGTGTTCTCCTTTGTGCCCTGCCATTGACCCACCTGAAATAATTCAGTCCTTGGGGAAAAGCAGGTTTATGATGAACTCCTTGTTGAAAACACTAGTGACCTCACCTAGAAGGAGACGTGGTTAGGATGACTTACTTTATGCACATGGATCATCTCTTGATGATCATTTCCTCCTTCATCTGAGTGCTCACCAACTGCATTTGAATTAATGGTTCTGAAATTTGGTTTGGGACAGACTTCAATCTTTCTTACCTGTGGTTCATGGAATTCACCTTTCTTTGCTTTACTTCTCTCTCCCTCAAGTCCCACCCCATTTTTAAGGATCAAACTAGCATCTCTTCTTCTAGTCTTTGACCCCACAAAACATACAGACTGTACTCCAGTATTCATTGGTTAATTGATTATATTTCATGCTATTCAGTGGGGCTTGAAATGGAGCCCTGCAGCAAAAGAGACAACTCCTAGTGACACAGTACCAGAGGGCAAAAAAGTGAGCAGAGTCCCTCAAGGTCAGCCAACAGATACTGAGGATCACAGCCTCTGAGCTGCAACGTGGCTCACATCTCACCCCAGCCAAGAGATGAGGAAACACGAACCCAGAGAACATCATTGGTTTTCCTTAAAGTCACTTGGGTAAAGGAATGGCAGAGTCAAGATCTTCCTGGAGTTCTTTCCACTCTATGTGAAGTCAATCTCAGGAAAAATAGCGTTAAAATGGGTCACAGTCTCTCTCCCATCTTTGCCAGCTATACTATTCTTTCATCTCTTGTCGTTGAGTTATCCCTTCTTCCTTGTGGCTGTTGTTCCTCTCCTGAGCCTGTGAGGACCAGAGTGGCAAATGTTTCAGGTCCCTTGTCTTTTCCTCAGCTCTTCTTTCCCAGGCCTTTTGAGGACTTGTGTTGAGACTGAAGGAGAGGGTGTTCTTTTTGGTAGTATTAGCTCTGTGCCCTGTGGACCTTCCCTCCTCGGAATGCTGTCACTCATGGGTGTCCCTTAGGATATGGACTCATGAAAAAAAGCTGTGCCACAAGTGGGGGTAGGGGTCTTTCTCCCTGCTAAAGATTTTTGTCAACAAGTGTGAGAGCTCTTCATTCTTATCTGGACCTTAGAAGGTAAAAGCAGCAGAGCGTCTGGGAGCCTCGAGATCACAGCTGCAGTCACCAGGCCCTCATTTGGAACCAGCAGCAATTTTTTTCTTATTTTAATTCAGAAACCCTGTTGAGAAAGACAGGCCAACACTTGCTCACTACAATTTTGTGAAAATTTTCCTTGAGCCCTATTGTGCACACATTTACATGGTCTGTGTGCCTTGTGGGCCTTGGTGGGCAGGTTTGTAGGAAGTCTGTACTGCCATCCTAGAGCAGGCTTCATGCATAATGCCTCAACTGAGACAAATTTCTTAATGGTTTGAAACTGACAAATGTTATTGTGTTTGAGTTAAGTGGTTCAATTAGCTCTGATTGGAAAGAGTGGGATGAACTGGGGAAATACACAGCCTGTTTGGTAACAGCCTGAGGAACAAGGGAGGGAGGGAGGGAATGTGGTTGCCTAGTGGTGTGGCCAGCTGCATGGTTTGGGGAGAGCACTTCCAAGACTCTTTGTTTGGAAGCAGGAGAGTAGAAAGCTACTGGGTGAGAGGCAGTATCACATTCTTAAGCAATGTAGAATGTATGTGTATTATTCTGCTGCTACAACAAAGTGTAACTTCCCCTGTGTTCCTTCTGTACCCTATTGAGCACAATGTACAGTGTGCTTTTGGTTAGAGAATTCTATCTGGTTTGTATCTTGCTCCCCCAGCTGTTCACAGGGTTATTTGTTCCATATTTCTATCTGCAAAAGAGCAGGACTTTTGGATAATGCTTACAGCAGTGCAGACTTTCAAGTTCCTAAGGCAGCCTCAGATGCTTTGGCCCTGCGGTCAGTCATTCCTGGGGGTATGTGTCTGGAGCGATCATGGGTAACCTGTTAAAGAGACTTAGTGCCAAACTGCAACCCAAAATCCACTTATTTACTGCAGAGTGTCAACACTGCAATTAACCCTGAATACTGAGATTTTAGTTCAGGGGGAAAAAAAAACTACATTAACATCTTTTGCCTTAAAAGAAAAACAACAATGTGTATGCCTGCCATAGGTTCGCCACCACTTGTGTAGAGCCTTTACCTTTTGAAGTCTGTTCCCTCCCCATCTTGCCTCATCACCCCTTTCCAATCCTTGCAGAAGCAAAAACCATCATGTCCATCCAAAGAATTTTTCTCTTCCCTTTTCATCTAGGACTGAAGTCCACAGTACCATGGATGGTCGTGCTTGACATGTCACTGTCAAGCTCCCTGGTAGCTTTTCTCCTTCAGCTCTGGCTAAGAGAAACAAGTGCTGGTCTCACCCCTGGTGTCTCCTCTTTTAACTGCTTATTCCCCAGGGTACCTCCCACCCAACCCTGGCCCCGCAAGACCTCCCAGTGAGGGCAGTGTCTTCTTCAGGTGCCACCCTGACACAAGGCCCACAGTCCTCTCTTCCCTTTCTGCTGGCCCACCATGGTTTTGAGAATACATAGCTCCCTAACTCGGCTCACTGATAAGACTAGAAGACTAGAGGAGCTTCTAGTCCAGCATTGTGTCTGTGTGACACGATAACGTGCTGACTTGAGAGTCAGAGATCTGCCTTTGAACTCTCCCTGCATAGCCTTACACCTAAGGTCCTTTGCTTTTGTAATGTCAGATTTTTCATCCATAGAACAAGGATGATGATAGTGAGTCGAGTTATGGGAATTGCTTTGCCAGAGAGCCCCAGCATGCAGGGAGAGGTAGAATGGTGAGGCCCTAGAAACACTGTGTCTCTGGGGCAATATGATGGTGAAAGAGATTGTGTACTTAACGTTTTAGGATCATCGGATGAAAGCCTGACAGCAGTACATTCTGAACCTAGAATGGGCCTCAGTGGCTTTCCCTGTCCTAGGCAGGTAGCCTCAGGGTCTGCAGGATTGAGCCCATTCAGTTGTCTGAGAAGCAGATATATGCATATGTGTGTGCCTGCGAGGGAAGAGTTGACTGGAATAGGCATGGAGCACTCAATTTGCCTACTTCTCTCTTTATCTCTTCCTCTTTTTTTTGCAGTGTGAAATGTTCTTCTCTTTAAATGCCCTTCTGAAGACAGAGTATTTTCACAAACCAGTTTCCTGGCAATCTTAACTCCATTTTTATATCATTTGTAGAATAATTGGGTCAGTGTGATCGAGCAGATTCTGAAGAACAGAGTAGGGTGAGAGTCCCATCCCTCTTTGTCCCTCCCCTCACCCTGTTCTCAAGTATCCCATATTACAGCGCTGGCCCTCATGCGGGGAATAAGGAGGGCCAGCTTTGCCTTCACTGATAGGAATGCCGTTACTGCACCATCACACAGAGCTTACCACTGCCCAGCCACCCAGAAGGGTAACCTTACTGCCTTGTAACATAGGGGGAAATGGATCCCAAGTGAGTCCAGGCATCCCTGAGACCCTCTGGCAGTTTCACCACTGAAGTAATCAATTCAAAAAGGTTGCTTTAGTCTCTTCATCCTGGCTGAGTTTTTTGGTCCTGCCTCGCTCAATTTTCTCCTGGTCTTTGGGCCCAAGTCACTCTCCCATTTATCATGTCACCTGCAAATCCACTTTTGTGCTTCTGCCAAGATCCTTTTCTGCATCTAGCCATCTACCTATGACCCAGCCAATCTTCTGCAAAGAATTTCTTTTCTGATTTGAGAGACCATTTTTCCTAAGCAAACAGGCAGAGCTGCTGAGATGTGGGGCTCTGGAAGGGGGAGACTGTCCAAGTCAGCCCTCCTGAGCTGAGGGAGAGCACCATTTCCTAGCTGTGCTCAGCTTCTCTGTCTCACCCCTATTGTAAGTGCACACTCACCAAATCCGTCTCTGGGCCTGTGTAAACGGCAGTAGCTTCACTTGTATGAGAGCCTCAGGTTCAATCAATATGAAGAAGGCAGGTAAGGATTTCCAAGGGGCAGAGGGCAGCCTGGTCCTTCTGGATCTGTTTCTCCAGGGCTCTCCACAGGCTCACAGTATAGAGATTTTCTTGCTAAACAGACTGTAACCAAGACCTTACACATGTGGCATCTTGGAGCCACTATGCAAGTTTATTTCTACCCCAAGGCCCACCCTTTCAGAGACTTAAGCAGAGACCTAGAAGGACTTTCAGTTGAGGTGAACAAGAATGTTTTCTATTAGAACAGAAAACTAAGGTTCAAAATTTCTTACCAGTATGGAAAAAGATGGACCACAACCTACAATGTGAAATGTAAATTACCAGTTGTAATGAATGTTAAGTCCTGTGTTTAAGTTCACAAATCAGTTATACAGTTACAAGATGAAGGTGACCTAGCTTGATGACAATTCATTTGAAAATTACCCCAGGGGAGTTTGTTTACTATAAACTGTACACTAAGAACAGCTGAAGTGACTGATAAAAATTGTGTTAATGGAAAAATAGTATAAATCAAAAGGAGGTAATTATTCGACACAGCTTAAATAACATCTGGGATTGTGTTTTTAGAGGGTTCTTGATAAATAGAGGGTCTTTCTAGGAAGGGACTGGGTTGTATGCTGCATGAGGTCCTGGTCAATGAATAATGGAAATCACTAGGGAGAGAAAGAAACAGCAAAGCAAACATTCACAACACAAACAGCCTTTGTGTACTTGCCTATGGCTAAGCATTGTGTGAGTCACTTGGCTGAGTCTTTTCTCATTTAGTCCTCAAAATAGCCAGCCTTCTAATCTAGGTAATATTTCGGATCTGAGAACTTTTCCAAAGTCACTCACCAGGAAAGAAGAAAGAGGAACAGATTTGTCCCAGGTTGTTCCAGAGTGCAAAATTAAATGGGCAGGAAGTTCAGGTTAGTGGATTTTCACTTGAAAGAGCACTTTTCCTAGCAGCAAAAGTCTCTTCCTAAATACAAGCTCCTAATTGCTAGAATACTTAATAGAAACTGAGCTCTCAGAGGTATAAGGAGGACATCCTCATTGGGGAAAGAGATAAAAGTAACCTTTGGTTCCAGTGGAATATTCTGGAAGTGTCTGGAGCTTTTGGGGGGCAGCATGAGGCACAGCTGCTGGGCAGAGAGAAGACTAGAGCTGCCAGTGTCCTGTTTCTTCTGCTCAGGCTGCAGATTATAGGCCATTTATGCCCAGCATTAGCCTAATGTTCCTGTTTGCTCATCTTAGCTGTCTGAATGAGCTCCCATCCTGTCAGCTTGTCTGTCAAGGTTGGATCTGTCTCTTCCCCTGTGCAGCTCCGCCTCATTGTCTTCTGGCCCAGGAATGGGTATTTTGAAGAAGCTCTGTCCTGCTGCTTCTCCCCATTGGTTCCTCTCAGTGGCATCCACCAGGGTGGGGGTGGGGCCTTCCTGGCCCAGACAGAACTGTCTCCGCGCCGTGGATGTTGATGAGGCCTGTGTGTGTATCTGCATGCTCACACTGCAGCCTGATCGATGCCTGTCAGAGCTCAGCATCAGAGTGACAGCTGCATGCCGGGCTGTTTGCTGAACACAGTTCGTCCGTCAAGGGAAATCAGACGAAATCCATCTCCTTGTCCAAAGCCTGGGCCGATGGGCTGTGCCTAGAATGCCAGTCTTGTTTCCTGCTCTCTTTTTGTGCCCCCTAAGTCATTGCCCATGGGATGTTAGTACTACATTAGTTGGTCCCTTGGGGCAGAATTATAGTCAATAAAACTATGTAGAGATCCATATCTATCCTCTACCCTTTAGGAACTTAGTTTATTGCTAGACAAGCCTATTGTAGGGACAATATCAGTCTAGAACATGCAGAAGTGACACAGTTATCTTAAATGGGTTGTTATAAAATACAGCATATATAAAATGAATTTTATTAAAAATTTTACAAATGTCTATTGAGCAGTGTGTAGCTAGTTTATGTGAGTATTGTAGACAATTGGTGAGAATGGGGCTGTTTAGAGAGTCTCATTAGAGACTCAATTATGGACTCAATTTTAAGGCTTTTAGAATTGACAGGGACACGGTTTGGCAAAGGTCCTATGTTTGTAAACCATTTGGGGTTGCAAGAAGCTCTGTCACCCCATGTCTTGGCAGTAAGCCAGTTAGCTGCCTCTCTCCTCTCTCTAAAGCCTCTTTTATCCCATACAATCCTGTACCTGAACCTTCAAGGAGACCCTCAGCCACTCCAGCACTTCCATTTCCCAAGGCTGCTGGCTCTTAAGTGAAGAGTTCACCCTTCCCCCACCATTGTCAAAGGCCATGCAGGTAATTCTCTCCCTTTGCCTGCCCTAAGTGGCTCTCAGGGTTCAGGAAAAGTGCAGCAGAAGTCCAGTCACTGGGGAGGTAGTTTTCTTCACTGCTACCTGAAAGATTGTGGCCCACAAAGTTGTGCAAAGGACAGAAGTGAGCTACCTGGGCAGTGGGGAAGAGAGTCAGCCCAGGAGCAAGGGTTGGGACATAGCACCTGAGGAGGATGAGAGGGAGGTTTGCAAAACCCACAAGCAGCGGACAGGGATCCTGAGTGAATGGCAGACCTGAGAGAAGCCATAGTTCCAGAGCAGCTCTTTTTCTTCCAGTCCTCAAAGGCCCTTTCAAACTAGGGAAGGATTCTCTGGTTTGCCTTGGGGATAGAATCAGCCCCCTGCTTGGGTCCCCTCTCTCCATGCTGCCCTACTTTAGCAAGCAGAGTTCTCCCCACCCCAGGCCTGTGGAGGCAGCAGTCAAAACTTTATTGCCCACACACTGGAGCGGCTCTGCAATAAAAGGTGATAAAACAAGGTTATGGGAATGGCTTGTACAGGGGGGCAGCCCCCCAGAGAACTGGGCTTGCTGCTGCCTGTCATCCCAGCACCACCGATCAACATTAAGGCCACTGTCATGAAACCATCTACGGTCCCTGGACCTTCTCTCTGGGACTGAGTGAGTGACCCATGTGATGGTCAGATGTAGTGGCCGCAACAACATGTACACAGGCAAGCCTGTGCAAAGCGCCTGAGCCCAGCTTCCTTCCTTCCTACAGGGCTCAGCTCCTCCAGTGTTAGAAAGGCAGGGAATAGAGAGAATTTCACCTTGTAAGGCAAACCAGCTTGGGGAAAAAAGGAGTCCTGCCAGGGGGACCCCAGAGGTGTCAGAGGGGCAAGATCAGTGTCCTTAAAGACAACCTCAGTATACTGTATCTAGGACGAGTGATGATAAGGGCAAACTCACTGGAAGAGGTACAGCCTGGAGATTCTGCACCTGGTTGAGTGTCCTACCAAGGTTCCCACCTCACACATACATTGTTCTGCACAGCGGATATTTATACCTTGCAAGAGGTTGGCATTAGCTGTGGTTCAAAGTCTCCAATAATTTTCGTTTTGTCATGCAGTGTGTCTGGCCCTTTGACCAGAGAGCTTTTAAATTCCTCCTCCTGAGCCCTCTTTTCCTCTCTCCCTCTCCCTGGTTCCTCCATCCACAGGCTCGATCTAGTTTTGTTGATGAGCCTCAGCTTTTCCCCACACATGAGGCACTAAATCTTGCCTGCCTGCCTCTCGACCCACCATCATTTCCCAAGCTCACCTACACCCATGAATGCTTAATTTAAAACTTCTGTTGCCTCCCAGCAGTTTGTAATTCAGCGGCCGAACTCAACAGAGGAAACAAAATGGGCTGATGAATGTATTCAGGAAGGTGAGCAGAAAACTGTACAGTGTGTCTGTGATTCAGGGCAAGGCTCTCTTAACCATTTAGTGTAATAAGATGGATATCTGTAGTGTCAGGTTATTCTAATAAGCTGGAATCTGCCTGATCTATCAGCCTGCGGGATGGTTATGAGTTTTAGATTTCCTCATTGCTGCAGCAGTAAATTCTCTGGGTTTTTCAATTATAAACTTAGTTGCTCTCAGATGGAGAAGCTGGAAGGATTTTGTTTTGGTCAAAGAGTAAAAGAGTCAGGTACAGCAAGGTACTAGGAGGCCAGAATGTACCCATCCTTCATTTGTCTCCTCCACAGCCTGTCCCCCTCTCCCGGGCAGCTTGTGGACCAGTTTCCCCGTTCTTGTCATCTCAGTATGGCTGTTGTGTCCCTTGCAAGGATCTGAAGGAACCCCTATAGCTTCAGAGGTTTGAACTTGGAAGGTCAAGCCCCTCTGATTTTCTGCTGAGGGAGAGAGGGAAGCCTGTTGGCCTCACATGAAGGGGCTGCCCGGACTGGCCATCTCTCAGTGCAAGCCCAAGAAAGGAGCTTGCAGAGGTGATGGAGTTCCTGGGGCTGGGCTCATGCTGAGCAACCAACAGAGCATAGATGTAGTGAGTGCCAGAGGGTAATGAGCCCAGAACCTGCTAACTGGAGTGCCCAGCATGAGGTCACTGGGGAAAGGAGCTCAGGTGGATCCAGGGGAGGGATCACATCTTTCTTAATGGCTTTTCCTTTACTCTCACACATTGCCCCTAGCCCAGGAGCAAGAAGCCAGGCCACTTCCAGGCACTCTCAGCCTGTCTTCACGCCCCCTCCCCAGCCAGTGCCTCTACCCCAGCAACTTCAGAAAACCAGCTCACAGTGTGACCCTCCCAGGTGTCAGGAGAATCATTCTGCCCACAAGTTAGTGATGACAGCCAGGCTTTGGAAGTAGGCAGTAGTGAATTGAAATTCTGGCCTTTCCACTGCAGATGTGTAAGGTTTTCTGCTCACCTTCCTGAATACATTTATGACCTAGAGCAAGTTCTTCTCCACCACCACCCACCATACACATTCCACCCCGTACTTGAATGCAGGGCCCTTTGCCCTGAGCATCTCAACCCTTTTATATTTTTATTATGAGACAGGACCTTACTAAGTTGCTCAGGCTGGACTCAAACTTGGAATCCTCCTGCCTCAGCCTCCCCCACCTCTTTTTTTTTTTTC
>NW_022900916.1:38763140-38767072 GCF_012274545.1 Fukomys damarensis | reverse complement strand
ATATATACATACATATACATATACATTGTAAATGTTTACCTGTCTCCTCAAACATTTACTATTACTTTATGGTGAAAACCTGAAATCTTTCATACATTGCTATTATCTATAGTCAACCTGGTGTGCAGTGATAGCACAACCAGAACTTCTGTGTGACTTCTCACCCATTCTTTAAGTGTCTAAACCTCTAGTTCTCTATCAGTAAAATGGGCCAACAGAACCCACTTCACAGAATAGTTAAGCAAGACCACATGCATGCCTGCGAGGCTGATACAGCACAAGGCACATTGGAAATATTTACAGAGCATAGGTTCCCTTCACTCTTCCTGGTAATAAGCTGCTGGTCTAGTTTTTGGATGTGGAACTGACAACTCCAGAGCCTCTGACCTAGAGCATTTATGATCCACCCCGTGCCAAGCCTGGCAGTTGGACAGAATGTGTGCTCGAGGCCATCAGTGGAACACGTACAGCCATAATGGAACAGGCCATTACCCCAGGGACTACGTGTCCAGGACTATGTTTGGTTCAGTCAAAACAAAAAAGGGCTTTTTCTACAATTATCTTCCTTTTTTGTTGTTTGTATCAAACATTCTTGAAAGCAATGACAAATCAATAAGTGCCAGTGATTGGCACCTGTGTGTCCTTTTCATTTGATCCATTTAATAAACATATGTGGACCTTCTGTGTGTCAGGTGCCACGTAGGAGTTGGGACCATAAGGCCAAGCTAGCTGTGTTTTCTGCCATCAAGAAGTTAGCAGTCTTGAGCTCCTCGGCAATCACAAGAAGGCTGTGACCTGCTCCTTGGTGATCAAGGTTCGCTCAGAGCACAAGTAGGAACTCAGAAAAGACTACCTACAGGAAGTGCTGCTCAAGCTTAGTTGGTAGGGACATGTGGGTGTTAGTCCAGCCCAGGGCAGAGGAACATGTGTTCCAGGGAGAGCATAGTGCAGTAGTTGGGAATTACATGTACATCTACTGATGTAAACCAAAAACATTTACTTAAACAAGATGACCATTTTCTTCCTTCTCATAAAAGAAGCTGAAAGGTAGGCAGTCCAGAATGGGAACAGTGACTCCCAGTGTCAGATCCAGTCCCTTGGTTGTGCTCAACTGGTCTCGAGGTGCAGGGTACCTGTAGGGCTGCAGCCCTTTCCATCTTCCTACTAGTCAAGAAACCAAAAGAGGGGATATGCAAAGAAAGCAACTGGTTTCCTACAAGTTCCACCCTAGAATTCCTGCTGAAACTCAGTGGTGTGGTCAAAGAGCAGACTGGGAAATGTAATCTTGGAGCTAGCTGTCCTGACCCCTGGAATAACAAATAGGAAAAGGGAGAATGGATATTGAGACATCTCTAGCATGAAAGGCAGGACACAGGACAAGAAGCCTCAGAGTGTGTTTGGAGCCAGATCAGAATCTTTGTGGCAAGAAGAGTGTAAGAGGTGGGGGACTGAAACTGAACAAATCCCCCTTGCCCACTTGATGTTAAAAGCTTCCCTGCTTCAGCTCAGCAGTGTGTTCAGGGGCTGGTGCTAAGGCCAGGACTCAGTGTGTTTATTTCATACCCTTCCCTCTCTCGGGAAGATTTCGTACAATACTGAAAGTCACAGGGGCCAGACCTTCTGCTGAGGCAGGAGCAAGCCAGGCCATATATTGGTTAAGCACCTATCATTGTTTTCCTCAGAAAACCACAGAGCTTGGTCACCCTATGATATGTACACATCCAGAATAGGTTTCTGTCACTCCCTGAGCTTTACCTAGTGAGAAGAGCCAGCATTTGTTGAGTCCTTACTGTTCCCTGGACATGGTTCCATGAGCTAGATATTAGCTCACCTAAATCTTAGGAAACTGATGCTCACCTGTGTCACTCCATGTCACATCTTGAAGAAACTGAAGCCCAGAGACCTACGTTGACGCTCCTGTGGTTATTAAATGGCAGAGGCTGAAATTGAACCCCACTAGCCTGTCTTTAGAGCTCTTGCTGGTAACCACTGTGCAGATCTACAAATAGATGTAATCCCCCAAATCAGGAGGAAAATGTTGGCATGGGGACAGGTGGAGAAGGTAGGACAAGGCACAGAGCACTAAACTTGTCTTTCATGTGGGAAAGAGTGAAAACCCAAGCTGGCAGAGCAAATTTTGTAATGGCTGAGACTTTAACCTTTTTTTCATGCTTTCTGGCCCTTTTGATCTCTCCCCTGCACATTCTGACTCTTAAGCCAGCATCTTCCCTGGTCCACTGACAAGCTACCACTATGCTTTCATTTCTCCCCAATCCTTTTCCCAGCCTTTCTGACCATAACACAATATTTCGTGTCTCTTGTTCAGGTTCCTACCCTTCTTTCTTTCCTTCCAGCCTTCCTGCAAATATACAGAATCCAGCCCCTGATTCATCTATCCCTGGTCTGCATAAAAAGAGGGTTGGGCTCTTGATGTGCATGGTCACCCCTTCTCTCAAGGTCAAGCTGGTTTTCTGAGTTGCTTGTACCTCCTCCTGGCCCCTGCTTGCTCCATCATCCCCTCTTCCTCTCTCATAACATATTTCCACCATGCCTGGCCTCAGTGTCACTTTCTGTCCTGAAATTCTATCCTCATTCCTCATAACCTAAGGTAATACATTTCCAAAGCATTTCCTTAGACTAGAATGTATGTGCCTTTCTGCCAGCTGTGAAGTCCAGCTATCCTTTAAGGCCTTCCCCTTCCTGAGGAGTTTTCCAACTCACCAGCCCTCAGAGCCCTCTCCTAGGAACCCTTCTTGTACTTGCTGTGTGCACCAATTCTGATGTCATGGGTTTCACATGGCATTTTGTCACTAACTGACATGATGTGGCCTCATCATGTCTTCTCAGCTAAATCCAGGCTCTTGGAAGACAAGTTTTCTCTTCTTGTAGATCTACTATAGTGCTTAATGGGATGCTTTTCCACTTAATAATGCCAAATAACTATTTCTTGGTTTGTTGGTTGGTTGGTTGATTACGGTGATTCCTAGATCTATTTATATTCCCTTACTGATTTTTGTACATTTCTGTCCCCTTGGTATTTGTCTTCCCATTTTGAAGAATACTAATTATCATTGGATGTTTTCATCTCTTTCATGAGCCCAACTGGGCATTCCTGGTGATTCTCCAGCCTGCCATATCTTTCTGAGCCACACTGGCAGCCTTCCCACACAGCATACTGTATTATAACTTTAACCTGCATTTTCTGCTGTTACCCAGCCATGGATGCTGACTTTGTTAGGAAAGCTCTGAACAGAAACCAGGGAGGGATACAGCCACATGAAGGTGCTACCCAGGAGCACAGGAGTCCTGCCAAGCATGATCTCCCCCAGAACTCCAGGATCCTTTTCCTTCAAGCCCCTTCCAGCATCACCTAGAATCCTGCTTCATTGTGCAGGCTCTGGGAACCAGGGATGAGTTCAAAAGGCACAGGAGAACATATGCTTTTATTCAGAAAGCAAAACTGTAAAAGGTAATAGGTTTGCAAGAGCAGATTGACATAGGATGAAGTTACTTTTAGGGAGAGCGAATCGGGGTAGACTTCCTGGAAACAAAAGCAGTGTGGGGCCCCTTGAAAACTGTTGTCCATATTTTTACTCTGCATTCCTGGGTGGCACTTGCTGGAAGATCACCTTCATCTTCCTTTTGCACATAGTGGGCTCTGCCTTCTCCCTGTGGCATTGGAGGGGACACTGTTTATCAGGCCATTGCAACGCTGGTGCAGGCTTGTGGTCTCAGGGACAGACAGGAATATAGAAGGTGAGTTGGGCAGCTTACACAGCAAGCGCATCCACTGAGCCAGAGCAGAGGGAAAGTCAGAGGAAACGAGGATGGTGAGATGGGCACATTAGCCCCATCTCATATACTTGCACCTCAAGAAGATGTAAGATGCTGAGGTTCTCCATAGTCCTTTTTTTTTTTTTTTTTTTTTTTTT
>NW_022900916.1:38760800-38763055 GCF_012274545.1 Fukomys damarensis | reverse complement strand
GACTCCATGAGTACCTACTTAGGATCTAGGATTGGACCAGCCTTGCCCATCCCCTTGTCACCTCTGACTCTCCCACTCTGCCTTTTTCTGCCCGTTGGCTCTAGGAGGCAGCAGACAATTGAGAACACCCCCAGACGGCATTACAAGAAATGAAGTTGCTTAAATGGTATCTGAGTGGCTGGAGGTGATGGCAAGAGTCTCAAAGTGTTGTCTGAAGGCACAGTGGCAGGAAGGCCACAGTAGGACACGCAGTGTTGACAGCAGTAGCTGCATCCAAGTGTCCTCTGTAAGAAGAGGTAGCTAGGCTAGGTTTATGCCAGGTCAGGTCACTGTTCCTTCCTGAGGCGGAAGGATTCTCTTAGATGCTTAGTTGTGACGTCTGGGCAGTCTTAGTCAAAGACTCTTGAGCGTGTTCATCCCTCCATTTTAGAACACACCTACCGTGGAGGAGCACTGCCCACTTGAGCAGAGTAGGCATCAGTGGAATTTTGCTTAGCACAACAAACTAGGAGGTGGACAAGGCAAATGAGGCCACCCTGGCTCCCTTTGGGAAGACACAGGCTACACTCCCTGCCCAAGACTAGGTCAAAGTCAACCTGAGCAGATAGTAGGGCCAAGCGGCTGCCAACTGGCTCCTGGGATCTTGTTATACTGAATTGTACTGGGGACATTTAGTTGAAATCAGAAAGATGAAATAATTGAGATGAATGGGACCTTGGCTCCTGTCAAAAAGATGGCTGGAGATTCCCACCAACAATCAAGCTGTCCTGCTTAATGTCTTTCCTGTCATTAATAGTACTCCTTGTCTTGCCTCTAATCTCACTGCAGTAATATTGAGAACTTTCAGCACCTGATCAAAAGACTCAAAAGAGCACAAAGAGCCCATCCTTTGGGTCGTGCGTAGAGTGAAGGGAGAGGGGACATGATCCAGCTGTGGAGATGCACAGAGGTGTAGATGCCTGCATGGACCCAGCCAGTTGTTCCTTCCTTATCTGGGCAAGGACTGCTAAGGGTTATACAGAACTAGGAGGGCAGAGGTGCCGCGAGCATGGCTTCCTTTTGACCAAAACATAGAATTCTTGGTCAGCATGGTGTGATGGCGCATGCCTGTAATCCCCCACATTCAGGAGGCTGAAGCAGGAGGATCACTGTAAGTTTGAGGCCAGCCTAGACTATAGGAAGCCTTTATCTCTAAACTCCCCACCCCCCCCAAAAAAAAAGTCTCAGTACAAACTCTAGCCTAGAAGTTTGGGAGGGTTTATGGCCTGGTAAAACTCCACTCAAAGAGTAAACAAGTGCCATATTCTAATTCTCATTAGCAGTGAAAAATCAGCAGCAAGAAACTCCAGCCTCTACACAGAGGAGGGCAGAGGCCTAGTCATTAAGGGGGCTGATGTGGCCCCTAGCAGGCTGCATTTACCCTTATTTCATGTGTACATGCTCAGACCTTACAACGGATGGCTTTTACCCAGGGGCTTTCCTGTGCATTCCTGAGAGGCCGGAGAGATCATAGGCCCTTTAGGTCATGGCAAGCAAGAATCTATTCATTCAGCATCATCTCATGAGGTGTTTCCTTTTGCCTGCTGTTTTGTGAGAGGTTTGAAATAGTATGGGAATGTGCACTGGACATGGGCAGAATCCCCCCAAATGCTCAGATCTCCTCTCTCCTCAGCCTCCTAGCAGCTCCTTAGGAATGTCAGAGGAGAGGGTGGGACTTGTCTTTTTCTGTGTCCTGTCCAAGGACATAGGTTGGCAGGGTTGCTAACAGCTGGTGACAGTGCCATTGTACAGATCAGCAAAGGGTACCCTCCCTGCACAGTCTTATACAGCATGCACAGCACGGGCTGCTGAGGAAGGCAGGCCTGTGGCAGGCCTCCTGCACAAAGGTAGGATGGCCTTAAAGAAGGGTAGGGGGCTTCCTCAGAAAAGCTACAGAGTGACCAATTCCTTCTTTGCCAGCGAGATGAGAAGGGAAACAGTCAATTGCCTAATCCTTGGCTGCAAGTGGAGAATTTTTGTCTGTTCAAGTTTTTCACTCTGGTGCCTTTTTTCTGGCCTGCCAGGCTGATTAGTGCCTTTTGTCTCTTTTACGAAAAGGTGAGCTGATGGAAAATTTAAAAAGAAAGGGCTCAAGACACTCCAACCCTGGGCCAGGGATGTAGCTCAGTGGTTCCACTGCCTGCCTTGCAAGCTCAAGGTACTAAGTTCGATCCCTGGTACCAAAAAAAAAAAAAAAAAAAAAAAAAAAAAATTCA
>NW_022900916.1:38751842-38760773 GCF_012274545.1 Fukomys damarensis | reverse complement strand
AAAAAAAAAAAAAAAAAAAAAAAAGAATAAATTCTAGACCTGTGCTGACACCTTTGAGCAGGCCCTTTGGATACAGTCCAGTTTTGAGAAGTCAGGAGTGACTGGGCCGAGGTTGGCTTCCAGTTCAAGTCTCAGACCCTTTAAACACAACAGCATTGCTTTCTCTAAAGTTTCTATGTTCTTCCAAAGGGCCTAAGGGCCTCCTGGCATCCACAGGTGATTTACACCTTCAGGCTTTCTTAGCCCTTGGACTCAGGTGTTCCCCAAGTTGCAGTGACCTAACCTGTGCTACCTACCTGATCCTTTGCTTGGAGGATTTCACACTGGGTGGTGGTCTGAGATCAGGGATCAGGACCTCAGTGTCTCTGGCCTCACCCCATTCTCTGCTCTATTCTCATAGATCCTGTCCTGTCCTCCTAGCTCTTCCTCAAGTCACCTCATGTCTACTTTGGCTCTTCACCTCTTCTTTGCTGAGGGATTGGTTGCCAGGAGGCAGTGGATTTGTAGGAGACCAGAGGGGGGCATACCCAGCTGCTGCCTGCGCTCAGGCCTAGATAAATAGAAGAATCCATTCTGCTCGTTATATTCAATAGAGATAATGCCAAGCACCTTCTGCTCATGCTGTCTGGGCTGCTGTGAGTCATTGGTGCTGGCTGTCCTGGTTAAGGACCAGCTCTGCCCCTCTGGGGTCCTATGGGCAGTCCTCCACCACAGAGGGCCTCTCCACCAGCCTTCCCGGGCAGCTCGGTGCAACTGCACATGCCCATTGATGGGTCCTTGCCTTCTAGTTCACTGCTGGTGATCTGGGGAATGGAGGCTTTTTTACCTTTCATTTTCTATTTACTGAATGCCATGCCTGTTATAATAGTGAAATGGGCAAAATACTGCGGGAAAAGTCCTTGGTATATACTAGCATGGTTCATGTGAAATTGCATTTGTACAGAATCTCAACAGGTAGATTAGATAGAAGTTTGCAAATGAAATAGTAGGAAGAAAAATGCTAGCCAAAAGAAAGAGGGTGTGTCAAGGCCTGGAATAGTGCGACCCGGCATGTGTGAAGCAAGGAGGTCTTCAGCATGGCTAGAGCAAAATAATGACGTTGGGCTAGAAGTGGAGACCAGCAAGAGCAAGCTCAGTTATATGGAGCTTATATTCTGCTTTGCTGAGGAATTAAACTTCAACAGAACAAGGAAAGGATTTCAACAGAAGAGTGAAGTGATATGATACATATTTTTTTTTAAATTAGCACTTACTGAGTACTTAGTGTATGACAGATTCTCCTTCAATGTCTCACCCTCTGAGGTAGGGTTCATTTGTCATTATGCTCAATTGACAAACACCAGTGCCAAAAGGGTTAAATGTCAAACAGCCCATTAGCAGTATAGCAAGACTTGTAGCTAGAGCCTGCATCTAACCCCCTGTACTGTGCCGCCACACTCTGTGGGATCATGCAGAGCCTGTTAGAGGCAAGGTTGGTGGCAAGAACACCAGTCAGGACAGTGTTACCCACAACTGGGACCTGAACTGAGGGAATGGCAATAAGGATAAAGAGGAGGGAAGCATCCAAGAAGATGGGCTGTGAAAGTACAAGGAACTCAGGACAATTCCTATGCTGCCACCTTCAATCAGAAGTGCAGCTTTCATGGTAAAGATGAAAGATTCAGGGCTGGACTCATTATAGTGGAGATTTATCTGGTGGTGTTGAATTGTGAAGGGAGATCTGGACTAGAGGTAGAAACTGTGTGTCTGATCATTCAGAGAGCAGTGGAATGCAGGGACTGTCAAGAGCTTAACACAGCCCCTGAGGGAATACCCATATGCAAGGGTCGTGCTGTTGGGGGAGAATTCACAACCGAGACTCCAAAGGAGCAAGGAAAATAAAGTGAAGGCTGAAAATCACAAAGATCTAAAAAAAGAAAGTTTAAAAACTGATAGGGGGCGCTTGGCTTTGTCATAGCATTTAAAAGGTCAAAAATGATGAAATCTGCAAAGAAATTATTAAAATGGCAATTAAGAAGTCCTGAATTGAAGTAATAGTGACAGAGTACCCACCATAGGAACCAGCTGCACAGGACAGGGGAGTAAAAGGGATTGGGCAAGGGCAGGATGCTCTGTGGGTCAAGAGAAAGGGGCAGATTTGAAGGGAGATGAGGGAGGGCAAAGCAAGATTTTCTAAGATGGGCATGGTGTTTGTAGGCAGAGGTAGATACCAGTGGGAAAGGCAATCAGAAAGGTGCTATCGAAGACAAGTGATAAAAATAGGTGCCTGAGGAAGCAGAAGAGTGGATAAGGTACAGCCTGATTAATTTCTTTTTTTCTCCAAAACGAATAAAAGGGAAAGAAGTAACCCTGGATGCTGACCTAAGTGCTTTATAATGGCAAAATGTGGGTTCCTGTAGCGACATGATCCACAGTAGTTCAAGTAAAGAAGCCTGAGAATTGTGATCAGCAATGCAAAATATACAGAATAAGGGCCTACACTGGCCCCCAGAGCAGGCATGGGATTAGGTTATATAGGAACAGGTAGCTGTGCAAGGGAACTCCCATTGAACTTGACCTGATTGGACTTCAGGTGAGAAATCTGATAATTTCAGGAAGTTACTGCGCAGATGGCACACATACTGATCCACAGAACAGGCCAATGCCTAACTCCCACCTTTTAGGGGCAGGTCTAGCCCTGAAGCTGAAGAAGTGTTCTGGCAGTTGCCCTTGTGGCTGACCTCCGGAGCCAAGCCAGTGGCTGGGTTAGAGAACACTGGGGACCTGGTAGGAAGCTGCCTTGCTTGCTGTCTCTTTCTGGGGAGGACCACTCTTCAACATCAGCCAGGGAACATGAGGAAGAGCTGGGCCTTCCAGGTGTGCCTGCTTTGAGAAGAGCCCAAAGCCTGCCTCTGGCTCAGGAAGCCCTTGGGAAAGGACTCCAGCTTCAGAGCCCTACACTGACGCTGGAGCAAAACCAGCATCCCCTGGTTCTACCACATTCCCTGCTCAAACCTCAGGGAAGAGAAAGTTAACTCTTCCTCGGCCTCCAGCCTAGGGTTTTCCTGGGAAGATGAACAGTCTGCCTTCCTTATTGTCTGCACCAAAGAAACAGATTGCGTCAGTTTGTGAACTGTGTTACCTCTCACAAAGGCCTAGAGTCAGCAGGTTTGCATTTCCCAGCAGATGCGGATTGCCTGGGCTGCTGCCTCTCTGCCTTAGGCAGGATCAGAAGCCACCACCACCACCACCCCCATCTCACACCCCTGGCACCCTACACCTCATCCTGAAGGTAGGGAAAAGTCATTCACTGAGAGAAAAAGAAGCTCTGAGCTCCTTGCCAAGCCATCTCATTCACTACCCAGGCTTTCCCTCCATTTCCAGGAGCACCTTGACCCATCTTGCTAACATGCCAACCTGGCCCAGACTTGTAGTCATTCCTAGGGCTTTGGCATGGGGGACAGCACTCAGAAATCAGAAAAAAGGTGTTCTGGAAAAGCAGTCCACTCTGTAGGCTGTATGTGAGAGTCATCTCATCTGGAAGTGAGGAGGAAATCGGAGCGGGGCCACTGATGGGGATGGAGCTACTCCCACACTGCTCCCTAGCATGAGGAAGGTCTGTGCTGCTGCCTGCCTCAAGCCTGCACACTCCCTACCATGCTGAGGGTGATGAAACCCAGGAGGCATGTCATGGGCACTGCCTCCTGGCTCCCAGAGCACTGCATTATTAATTGCATTGTGTTAATGTTCATCCTCTCTGAAAGAAGCTGCTATGTGTGTGTGTGGCTGGTAGTAGAGGGAATGAGCTGGCTGTGTTAAACTGCTAGTATATTAAGGTGAGGTGTCTCTTCAGGTTCACAGCTCTGGCCGTGGCAGCATGCAGCAGCCTTCGTGCAGTGTCAGTGACAGTGAAAAGCCCAGCTCAATGGCATGGCTCCCTTTGTGGCAGGAAGTCACTTTGGTTACACTCTGGTTACTCTACTCACATTCTCACAAAAAGCTATGGACAGGATGAGTGAGTGGTGTCCTAGTCCATTTTGTACTGCTAAAACAGTATGTAACCCTGGCTACTTTTTCTTTTGTTTTTTTGTTTGTTTGTTTGTTTTTTGAGACAAGGTCTCACACTAATTACAGGCATGTGCACTTTATTTTAAAAAAACGGTTTGTTTCGGTTCACAGTTTCTGAGACACAAGAGCAGGGCCTGCCCCTAGCACTGGCTTCTGGTCAGGTCTTCAGGGTGACTAGCACCACAGGGCAGGAGACATCGAAGGAGAGACATATCACATGAAGAGGTAGGAAGCAAGAGAGTGGGAGGGTCCAGGCTTACTCATAGCAGCCTGACTGACCCTTTGAGGCCTACATTAACCCTTCCCAAAGATGGTGGCCGCCTGGCTCCAACTTGCTACCCTCCTGCCTCAGCCTCCCAAGTGCTGGGTTTACAGGAGTGCACAACCACACTCAGCTGGTCCCACTTCTTTGAAGATTCACCACCTCCTCATACCGCCATACTGAGGGTACCACCGAACTTGTAGACCACACTTTCAAACCATGAATCTGTGGTGAATAAATCATATCTTCAGGAAGCATTTTGAATGTCCTAGGCCCCACATTATTGAGCTCTTCTCTCTCCATTTCCTACCTTTGCCTTGGTCAGTTCTCTTCTGGGACTCCGTAACTAGTGGGAAGGGCTTCCCCATTAGCTCTTCTCTCCTACGTAACACTTTGCTTTGCTTTTTTACACTCAGGCCTGTGGGACCTGACTAAGCTACAGTGGCTCCATGCTGGCCTGCTAATGGGTCAGAGACTATATAGTTTCCCCCTTTTCCTTATCAAACGTCAAGGAAGAGCTGCTCAAACTGCAAACAAACCTTTAGATGCTATTTGCTAACTTGGTTAACTGTCCACCCAGGGACAACTGTATGACAAAAGGTGACCTTAAAACACTTCCCCATAAGATAAACCATGTGTTTGGACTCTAACCCCCAGGTAACTGTGAATGCCCTGACCTATGTCTGTACTTCTTGGTTTGAAAAACCCTATAAAACCTATGCACAATCTTGTAAATGGTACTTCACTTCTCTTGGAGTAGAGTCCACATGTGCGTAATATAATAAACTTCTTTCAATTTCTGTCTGTGTCCCAGTACTTGGTGTTTTCTCACTGACTTGGTATAACAGGCCCAGGCTTCCATACATAGATCACATCACCAGCTCCCCTCCCTAGCCTCAAAAAGTTCAGAGCAGAGAGAACCTCTTATTCTGCACATGAAGAAACTGCTTTGAACCCAAAGCAGGTGTTGTGGAGATGGATTTGGTACCTGGCTAACAATTCAACTCCAAGGCCTTTTTCTGGCTCTTCATCCTATGCAGGCCTTGTGCTATGTTCCTCACTGACTTGGGGCATTTTGAAAGCAGAAATATGGTCCAAAGTCATGTGAGGAGCATGGAGACTTCTCCCTCTGAAGCCTGTCCTTGAGCTCTCTGTGTCATCTCCCCAGAGCTAGCCCCAAGTGCTCCTCCTCTGCCTTCTGAAGGAACTTGCACCCAGCACCTCACTGCAGGCCGTGTTTTGCTCCAGAAGCCTCAGGGCAGGAAGTGTGTCCTGTCCTGCCTGAAGCAGCCTACCTCACTTTCCAGAGAGCACCCCCACACTGTTTCCAAGCCTTCTGCTGATTCCCAGCCCCAGGGGCCAAGGTTGGCTGAAGGCTGAGACATTTCCTGTGCCTTAGGCACTGCACATGGAGGCAATGGCAGTACCCTTAGGGGAAAGAGTATCATTTCTCCTTCCCTAGCAAAGAAAAAGAGAAGGGCTAGTTTTAAGTGTGTGAAGCCGCCTGTTCATGAAATCCCCTGTGTGGAATATGCCCGTTGGCTGCCTGGAGCCATTACAGGGAACATGGATTCTCCCTGTTGTCTTCCCCTGTCCTCACTTAGAAAATTGTTTTGCCTTTGGTCCCCCTGGCTAGCCCTTCAGTAGAGGCAGCCTCTAGTGCATGCTTTGTCTTCTTCCCTAAATCCCCACTGCACCCTGACCCTGACGAGGAAGGCTTCATCTTCACCCTTTAGTCCCACTAGGCATCCACCTCAGCCCCTGGACAGAGTTTTCGGACAAGTACAGCTGAACAAGCCCTAGTGCTGGCAGAATCTCCCCTGTGGTCTGATAGCTGAACTCCTTCATCATCTCCCCCACTGCTAACACATACACATCTTAGGAAAGATTTCAGAATCTAAAGGCCATTTGCTGGGGAGGGCCAGGAGAGAGAGTGTTGGTGTATATAAAACCATCAGCTTTTGCCTGGCTCTTATTTTGTTTCTTCCTCACACCCCTTAGCAAAGCCCAAGTGGCTCCCAAGCCTGCATTGCACCCCAGGCAGAGAATGTACCTCATTGCTTAGAGCAGGAGAATGACTCAGCCCCCACTGCCTATCTAATTGAAGTAGTTCCTGTTTTAAGGAGCTGGGCAAAATCCAGACAGGGAGAAGGGGAACAATTTGCAGGTGGAAACATGGACTGCAGATATATTTCTGGAAGCCAGGACACAGATGCCACTAAGAAAGGGGCCCCCATCATCAACCCACTATGCCCCCAGCCATGGCACCGGACTGCTCCACTCTTCTCCTTTCCTCCCTCTTCTCCCCTTCACCAGCATCAGCTGGGAAGGGAAAGCCTACAGCCTGGCTAGGTGGGTGCTGAGGTGTGAGTGTTGCCTGGGCACCAGGAGCTCTTCCTCAGTAATTAGGAGACATGCAAATTAACAGCCTGTGCCGTTTGTATTAATTTGGTAAATAAGCCAGAACAATTTCATTAGTGGCACATTAATGTGCTTGGGAGCAGGAGGATGTGTCCCACTGTGAGGCAGCAGAGCCCGCCGGCTGCCCAGCCCACAGACAGGCCAGGTCCAGCGTGTTGAGTCGCTCTCCCCCTGGGTTTAGCTGGCTGGTGGCACCCGCATCTTTGACCCTATAATGGAGAAAGATGCCCACACTAACCAGAAGGGCATCTGTCTTTTGAGGGAGGTATGGGGACCCTTGCTGTCCCTTGCTAACACTGATTCAGTTCTTCCCTAATTGTTTACTTTTGCTCCTTTATTTTGTTTGAGAACAGGTAGTGTAAGAAGCCTAAAGCTTTTCAGGGTGGGTTTGGATGAAGGGGCTCATTAAACAGATTGGTCACTTCTGATGAGAAGACCCCAGTGCACAGCATGGCCAAGCAGGACAGCTGTTAGATACAAATACCCCAGAGATGCAGGTCCAGCTAACGCATTGTTTGATGGGATGAAGAAGCAATTTCATGTTACACTGTCTAATACACAGGGCCTTCTCTTCCTTTCACAGTTAAGGAAACAATGTAGAAGTCACAGCCTCCCCCAGAATTCACAAGTAGAGCTAAAAGTTGAACCCCAGATCTGATTCCAAAGTCCATGTACCTTCTACCTGCTAACAATCCAGGCAGTGCATACACAAAGCTCTGGAGAAGACTCTTAAGTATGAAACAATCTTTATTCCCCGTGGAGCTTACAGTCTAGTAGGAGAGTGAGGACACTTGGGCATGAAATAAGTGCCCCTGTAAGGAAGCAAGAAATTGATGATGATGATGATGATGATGATGATGATGATGATGATGATGATGATGATGGCTCTAATGAAGCATTTATATGCCCGTCTTCTGGTGCTTAATATATTTTGTATTAGTTCATTTAGCCATCACAGCAAAGTTTTTGAGGTGTAGGCACTGTTAAAATCTGCCAACTTTACAACAGGTAAATGGAGGCACAGAGAAGCTAAATGATTCTCTGGGGTTGAACTCCAGCCATCTGGCTCCAGAATCCATGCTCTTAACCAAGTGCTGTACTTGGTAGCCCCCTGCAGGCCCCGGTCAGGGAAGCCATCAGAGAGAAAGTTGTGTTGAAAACCCAGAATGTGCAGCTCACATGCTCTGGTCCAGGCAAGTGTCCAGCAACCATGAAACCCATTCCCATTCTGCCAGTGACAAGGACAGAGGACCAGAGATGCTGGCTGACCAGCAAGTGAGGCAGCTGCACTGTGTCCTCCAACTCGAGGGTCACAGCTAGCCTTCAAGCACCTGTGCTGCCTTCTTCTGTCTTAACCAGATACCTTACTGCCAAGCTACTTTCCCATGGTGTCACCGCCTGCCCTTCTCATCGTCTCCCAGGAAGCAGTGTCCTTCCCCACTCCCTTGTGTACATCATGGAGGGGAATGAAGAGAAGAGCTACCAACTAACCCTTGCTTACTCTGCTTGTGTACATGCATACATGTATGCTGAAACCCCCAAGGCTGTGTCTGCCCCTGTGTATACACACCAAATGCCCACCCACATAGGAAGTCCACTCCCAGCCTTTGGGCAGCCAGTGGTCATCACCCGAGGCCTGAACTCCTTGATGTCACCTGCCATTGTAGGAGTCCCCCCCTCCAGAAACTGTTGAATCCAGATCTCTCTGAAACACTCCAAAGTGCTGACAATAAAGTAATGGTATTGTGACTTTGCAGTTTACACAGCACTCTGTGGATACTATCTCAGTGAATGCTCACAATAGCTAGACAAGAAGGGCTTTCTTGTATATTTGACAGGAGTAAGCCACAGTAAACTTTGTCTTTAGTTTGAAGCAACTTGCAGGAAGTAGCTCTCTATATATGCATGTATGTGTGGTCAGTACTCATTACTCACAGGCTATACACTTGCAAATTTACATACTCTAAAATTTATTTGCAACCCTAAGAACACTTCTTGTAGTACTTTTATGGTCGTTTGTAGACAGGGCCAGAGTAGCAATATCTTGAGTTACTTGGCAGGTATGTTCCCATCTTAGGTTGAACAAGGCAACCTTCCTGTTACAGTTCTGAGAAGATAAATGGTGTGTGTGTGTGTGTGTGTGTGTGTGTGTGTGTGTGTGCGCGCGCGCGCGCGCGCGCGCGTGCGCGTGTTTATATATT
>NW_022900916.1:38721517-38751619 GCF_012274545.1 Fukomys damarensis | reverse complement strand
CGCGCGCGCGCGCGCACGCGTGGGCTTGATTTTATAGTTTTAAATGGTACCAAGCAAATAATACTGAAGTGTTCCAAAACTGAAGAGGGCTGGGGTTATCCCTTAGAAGAAAATTTGTTAGGCAAGCCACATTCAAGCCTAACCTGCATGCTATTGGCTATGAGTTGGATATATCCTGAAACAATGATATATATTAGATAACATGTCTTTAAACAGAAGCACATCTAGAATAAGATTATTTATTAATACATTGACAAAAATAGTGTGACCAGAGTCTCCCGGGACCTCAAACTTTGTATCTCCCCTAGGAATGATGGTTAATTATTCTCTAATGTAGTGTCTGTGGTCAATTTATAGAACTGTCATGAATAACAAGAATGGAATATATGTATATCTATATGTGTCTATCCCCGACCCCATGAGTGTGTGTGTGTGTGTGTGTGCGCCCACTGTTCCTTTTACCCAGGCTGGTCATGAACTCCTAGGTTCCAGTGATCCTCCTGCCTCAGCCTTCTAAGTAGCTGAGTCTACAAACACATGGCACTCTGCCCATATCATTTTTTTTTTTAATTAAGGGAAGATGTCAGAGAAATTTGAGTTTTGGAGTTAATCAGATCAAGCTTGTACAGACACAGAGACCTATAATGTCACAGTTAAGCCTCAAATTCTGGCAGTCATTATAAAAGAGAAGCACAGCGAAGGATGCACAATGTTCCAAGCTGGGCACTCCTGCTTGACCCTTTCTTGTACCCCTGCACTTCTCTTGGAGCCAGAGAAGTCACTCTGAGCTCCAGCATACACCCAGGCCAAGGTGTGGACAAATAATTGACATAGCGCGGGACTGGGCCTGAGAGGCTGGGAGCTGGCAGAAACAGTAGCCTAGCCACCTTCCCCTGAGAGCCTTCCTTTGATTGAGAAATTACTGTGGCGGCAGCAGCTATAATGAAAGGGGAAGCAGAGCCCCACAGGTGACAGCTTTATCTCCTACAACCTGAGATGTATCCGGTGGCAGCACAGTGCCCAAGGCCAGAGAGTTCTTTCCTGTACTGCCAGCTGGGCTCAGGGACTTGTCAAGCCCAAGTTAGCGCATCAGTTGCAGTCAGGGAGAGGATGGGTATGTGTGGACTCAGAGCTCACTTCCAAGGAGAGCCCATACTCCTTGGTGGGGCTGGGTTCTCTAACGTGCACACTGGATTCTGGCCTCAAACACAGTGTCCATTTGGGGTTTGCTATGTGAAGTGAGGTCTGAGCATGGCGCCTTATAGGATGAGAGGGACTGCATGCCTGGTTGCCTCAGCAACCTATCTCTGAGCTTCTTACATCAATCCCAGAAACCTGCTGCAGAAAACCACAATAGCCCAGCACAAGCTGCCAGGTCTCAAGGGAGGCTGTGAGGCCATGAAGGGCAGCCAGGCTTCAGGAAAGGACACTTGGTCACTGAAACTGTGTGGAAACTGCTGTGGGCCTGGGCTCAGTGTTGGCTGAGCACTGAATAAGCCTCATTTGCTTTTGGCCATATGTCTCCTGAGCCTCCAAACATTCTTCCTTAGGTTGCTCCCCTGTTCCCCCAGGGACCTGCTGCTTCTTGGCCTCAGCATGTTTGGTGAAGTGGGGCCAATTAAGCCAAAGAAGGAATGGTCTTCTTAAATAACATCTTTCACACCACTGCAGACCTGACAGTCCCCTCCCTGTGCCCAGATGCTCCCCCTGCAGAAGGCTCAGTCTCTTGGTGATCTGGGCTTTGCAAGGTGGGTAAGAGCTGTCGAGCTCTGAGCACTGTTTTGCCCATCTGCCCTTTCCCACACATGCAGGTTCTCCAGTAGATTAATTGCCAGACTTAAAGGAGAAGCTCATTGTGATTTCTGTAAGCACTAGGTGCTGGTTCTGCCTGTGTCTGCCTCTCAGCTGAGTGGTGCAGATATTGGGTTGCCCTGGCCCAGCCACTGAACAGGAGCTCCTGTACTCAGCACTCCTATTCGGGGTCTCTGGGCCTGGATGGTGGAGGGAGCTGGCGTTACGCCAGGGGAAGGAGAGAAGGGGCTCAGAGTGTGGCTGGTGGAAGAAAGGACTGCTCCGGAAACAGAAGGCTCTGGAGAACAGTGAGGGGAAGGCGTTTTGTCTTTGTAGAAGAAACAGCAGAACAGCCTAGATTCTGCTGTTAGCTTTGCCCCTTCCTTTCTCCACTTTCCTCTGTGCCTTTGTTTCCCAACAAGTCAGACTAGATCTGGATCTGTTTGTATAGTGTCTTTTTTTTCTGACCCTAACAGATTCTGCATATCCCTTTCTGTACTCACCCCAAATTCAAGCATTGTTGAATTTGAATTTCCACTTGAAGGATTAGCTGTGAGCCTCAGGTAGTAAGAAGGGGAGTTACTCAGGGTCCTGCCCCTTGCTTGCTCCCCACTACCTTTTTCTCTTCTTAGGGAATCATCATCCAACATATCCCAATTCCTTCATCCCTTCTAGCCCTTTGCCACTGCCTCCAGCTCAGGCTTTGAGAATTCCCAGGTATTTAGACATTCATTTTATTGCTTAATCGAGCTTGAAGCCATTTAAATTAATACGTTTTTATTTTAGCAGCAAAGGCTTTTATAGGCCCCTTTAGCAGAAGAAAGAGGTCAGAAGAGAATCAAGGAAGGAATTTATCCTGAGCCACTGCCTTCCTGCAGTAGAGGCAGATCAGCCACCACAGAGGATGTCAGAGTCAGTGCTGTGCCTGGGGCTCTGGGTAAGGGATCCTGAGTAGAAGGGACCTAGAAGCCCAAGAAGCCATGGGAATTCCTGAGGACCTGGTGTTCAGTCACAGCCCATGACTCAGGGTCGTGCTGTGGCAGTGACCACACCCTCCCAGCTGCTCTTTCTTTTAGTAACCTAGTGGGGTTTCCACCTAACTGCCTCTGTGCCAATGCCTCCCCTCCCCTTCCTGATTTCTGGAAGCCTCTTTAATTACCTTTGTTAAACATTAATCTTCTGAACTCCTGCAGGAAGAACACAGTCTCCCCTCTTCCCCAAAGATTGCCTTGCTCTCTGGGACCTGCCTGTCCCCAGCACAGGGCTGGGACAGAGGTTGAAGAAGAATAAAGCATACTCAGCTCCATCTGTTGCTTACCTCACTCCTGACCCTGAGCACTCCCACCCACTCACACAGTCCTCCCTTTACCCAAGAAGGGTCAAGTGTACCCCAGTACCTCTCTGACAAAGGGAGGGAAGTGGGAAATGAAGGGATAGGATCTGAGAAAGGATTGTGTGAGTGTGACAGGATCCTGCTCTTCTTCTCTGGTACCAGCAATTCCTACCACATGGAATGAACGCAGAGCTGCTGCTCAAGACCTGGGTGGGAATCCTCGGTCTCAGTGTCACTCTCTTCCCCTGTGGCTGCAGGCTGACACCCCATCTTTCTGTCCCCAGGTGGAGGTAGAGGTGGAGAGCATGGACAAAGCTGGCAACTTCATCGGCTGGCTGCACATGGATGGCGCAAACCTGTCGGTCTTGCTGGTGGAGCACGCCCTCTCCAAGGTCCACTTCACAGCCGAGCGCAGCACCTACTACAAATCCCTGTTGTCTGCTGAGGAAGCTGCCAAGCAGAAAAAAGAGAAGGTAGGGATGTGGCAGCCATTCCTAGCACATGCCCACTACACACACACACCTCCTGAGATGTCCCTGCAGGGAGTGGCCTGAGAGGATGGCGGTCTCAGACCCGTCACCAGGGCGCCATGCATAGTCAAGGGAAAGGCTGAGCTGACCTTGATTGTGAGCCTGTTGCAGACCAGAGGTGTGCCTAACTGCAGCCTGATTGAGCCCCAGTGATGCCCCAAGTCTGCTCATGTGGACCCACAGCAGAAGGCTGTCTGGAGCTGGCCTTAGAGTAGTGGGAGAAATGACTGGGGAGCCCCTGTGAAGCCCAGGCTGCCCTGACCCTTCCCTGTCAGTTCCCTCTAGGGGACCAGCAAAGGGCCCACGGCCATGTATGAGTTTCCTTCACATTTCCCTGCAGGAAAGCAGCCCCAGGAGATGCATAAAGCTGTTAGGACAGCAGATTTACAGCCCATCAGTCTCTGCAGACACTGCATAGAAGGGAGGGGGTGTCCAGAAAGCAGCTTTTGGAAACAAATTGATGATTAAGAAACTCAGTGGTTTGGGGGTAGGAGCCCAGCCTGGCACCCCACTACTAGCCTGTCTACATTAACTTACAGCCCGGCCCCAATAATGGGGATAAATCAGCTGGCCACCAATTTGTCAGGGCTTCTCTGAGCTTGAGGAGGATTTCTTGGGACAGCCGTGCTGAGCCATAAATTCATTCCAGGAATAAACATTTCCTTCCCATCTGGCTTGAAAATTGCTTCCCAGAGCCAAGGCCCAGACACTTGCCAGAAAGAGTTGGGGGCTTTGGGCCCCTGAAGTCCTACACCTCCCAGCCCAGAGCAGCCACCTTTTCTCTCAGGACTTCACTCTTCCTCTGGGAACAGGGCTAGGACTGCCCTCCTGGATTTCTGTCTTTTCCTTCCATCATGTGGGAAGTAGGGCAGGTGACATTACCCTTTGGTATCAGAAGAACACAGGCTGACAGACACTAGGAAGCAGTGACTCAAAAGCCAGGCCAGGTAAAAAGGGCTGACCATGCCCTGGAGGAGCCAGGCCTTGGGAAATTCCCCCTTCCTTGTTCCAGTTCTTGCTCACATTAAACCCTGTCTTCCCAAAGTGATGAGAGAAGCAGGCAGCCTCAGCTCCTAGGAAAGAAGTACACGCTTCCTCTTGGATTTCCTGCCTGTGACAAGTGAACTTAACTGTCACACCTGTGCTATCTGTGTGCCTGAGGGAGATGGAGGCAAGGAGATACCAGGGCCTCCTGCTCGGGACTGAACCTTCCCAGAAAAGAAGCAGCTTGGACTAATGTGGCAGCACCTGAGTGCAAGGCCTGAGATGGAGGCACCTCTGCTACTCAGCAAATGAGCACTCATGAGCCTAGAAGCTGCCTCCTCAGATCTGGGCCATCCTCTGTCTTCTGAGAGCAAAGACCAGAGGGTGATTCAGGGAAGGATGGTGGGGGGGGTTGGCCTGAGGAGAAGGGTGGGTTCTTTGCCAGGTACTGAATTGGGCATCATTATTTACTGCTCAGTAGATGCATCTGAAAGAGCCTAAGCTGTCATTTCGCTGGTGCCATTTGATGATGCTGAGGAGTAATTACCTGTGATTAATTACTTACACAGGCTATGTGTTTTTATTCCAGTCCAATTAAATTGCAGTGCACAACTCTCAGTTGAGGCCAGCCTGCCTCCTGGGTCCCTCTCCTGCAAATCCTGTCTGTCTACTCCAAGGATCCTGAGGAACCAGGCTGGCTTTCCTCCTCCTGGTGGGGCTGGTTCCTGGAACAGTATCGTTAGAACCTTGTAGCAGCCCTCCGAGTCATCTGGACTCAGATGAAAGACTTTGGTGGTCAGCCCAGGGACAGTAACCTGGGTATCTCAAGTGTATCCAGCTTGTGACCCCGTCAGGGATGCCTGGCTGGCCGGATGGCGCGGGGGGTGGTCATCATCTTAGTATCAGGATGCAAGAATCTTTGTTCTGCAAGCTAACTAAGGAAGAGGAAAGCTGAGAGATTTCCTAAGACCTGGCTCCTATAGAAGTTTTTGGGCAACATGATGATGTGTGTACGCCTTAGTGCGTGTATCTGTCTGAGGGAACATGACAGGTCAGGCTTCCCAGCTCTGAGGACTTAGCTGTCTCCCTGCTGGGTGTAATTCCTCCCCTTCCTCTGCAGGTGACTAATGGGGGGTCACCCCACACTCCTCAGGGACTCTGGGCAGACCTGAGGACCAAGGATAGAGCCACAGAGGGCAGACACTTAGGCTGTCTCCTCCCCCAACATACTCATGCCCAGTAGGGCCCTAGGCAGGGCTGAACTGGCCATTGATTGGCTTTTATGGAACTTGGCTTACCTGCTGTGGGTTTGAAGGTCTCTGCCACCTGGCCTCATGCCAGCCCCACTCCTGGAGCCTTGTGAGTCTTAATATTAAATAGGACTTTGAAAGGAAAGACTCTGGCAAGTAGATCCCCAGTCCATGTTCCCTGTCCCCTGCCAGGAGAAGGACCTTGGGCTCTCTGGGAGAGACTTAGGAGGAGAGTCAGCCTCCACTTCTGTCCTCATCTGGCTTTGTGCCTAGTATAGTGGGCTTCTGCACTGGGGGCAGCTGCAGCAACAGAGACCATGAAAGGGCTCCAGAATTTATAGGGGACCTGAGCCAGACAGGAGCTTGCCTGGCAGAGCAACCAGAAGCAAATGCAGAAGGAAGGAGGTGCTTCTGTAGCCATTCCTGACCTTGGTGGATAGCCAGTCATGGTGGGTCACAGTGGACCTCAGGGTCTGCTACAGCCTAGAGCCAGCCTTGAAGCAAGAGAGCTGCATAGCCTCTCCACATTAATGCAGGCCAGAGTCCACCCAAGACCGGCGGCAGACCCACTCCATGAGAGATCTCCCAGCAGTCCTGCTGCTTAGTTCAGACTTCACTCTCCTCTGCCCAGCACCTTGGCATCAGGGGTTCTCCTCACTCTTCCCCTTGCCAAGAATCTGGGATATATCTAAGGAACCAGCTCTGTATCTTTCTGGAAAGGGCCTTTGGGTTTTCATAGTCATCTCCTCAGGATTCCAGGAGGAGGAACTGAAAACATTCCTAAAAACATCTTGTCGGGAGCTAAGAACCCCAGGATGGCTGGCAGGTGTCTTACAGTCAGTGTCTGTCTCTTGCAGAAGTACTCTGGAAGATGACATCCTTCTCTAAGCTTGTCCCAGCTGACTGACCCCATTCTACCAAAAAGCCACCTGACCAGGATACATGCACCAGCTTGCTTGCCTATGGCCACTCCCCAGAAGGAGGGAAACTCCTGGCTCTGCTGTGCGAAGGGCCAGGTTCCTATGTCCTCAGCTGAGTTCTTTTCCTCAGAAGCAGCTTTCCCCCTTCCCTGTGAATGCTTCTTGGAACGCTCAGCCACCAGCCTGCCTCTGAGTATGGAGGCACCTTGCTTTCATGCCTTCTCAACTCAGGTGGCCATTTGTGTGCGCCCCAAGTGAGCTGTAGGACCTTGTAGCAGGATTGGCCCAATGTTGAAGGCTGAGGACCATCCCTGACTGCTTTTTTTGCATCCTCTATGACAGCTCCTGCCCACCTGAGCCTGCCCCAGTGAAGCTCCACCCCCTCTCCCCTGGGAGGAAACTCAATGCTGTCGCCTGAGGCTCTTTCACTTGAGTCATTAGCAGCTTCTGCTCTCACTCTGTCATTCTGTTCCCAAATCATCAACACTGCTGAGGAGTGCCTTCCCCCACAGCCAGGGGAAGCAGGGTGGGGTTAGGATGGAGGCCACTCAGGAGCCAGTGCAGGAGCCCTGTCTCATTACAGGCTCAGTGGAGCATTCCAGGTGCCAGGAGCTGGTGGGGAAGGGCAGACTGCTGGTTCTCCTGGCTGACGGTGCAGGGCCTGGCGCTAGCCCACATAAGGTGGTACTGACCGTTTTGTCTCAGAGCAGTTCAAGTCCTATCATCTATCCTCAGAGCTGCAAGGGTCCCAGAGGGCCTGGGAGCCCAGAGTCAATAGGATTGACTGTCTGAGTACACACAACCTGGGGACCTTCTAGCCAAAGAGGCCCAGGAGGAAAACCCCAGCCTCATCACGATGGAGGCCTTGGAATTAGAAGTACCTGTGGATGATCTTGGAGCTCTCTCACAGGGAAGTGCGCAAGCTAGAGACCTCCTCTTTCTGTGGGAGGGGACCCCTGAAGGGATTAGGGTAACCCAGCCTCCTCTCCCAGGCTGGCAGGGCAGGTGTATTAGAAGTAGCAGTGTATGCCGAGGTCTCTGAGCACTGGTGCTGAGGGGTAAGGTGGTGGTGATGAAGACAGGTTTGAGGTGACTGGAACTGGAAGGTGAGAGACAGGAGCCGTTTGTGCTGGGGCCAGCCACTGGGCAGAAGCACACAGATGCCACCTCAGAAGGCCCTGTTCTTGTAGGATGGAAGAAAACTTGGGCAGTGAATCTTAGCCATTTTTAGCAGCCTCCACTGGACTCAGAAAGCTTTCATTGCTCACTTGGGTTCTCAAGCCCTTGCCTCCCTTTCTAGTGGAAGACCAAACCCCACATTGTGTAAAGGCAGAAACATGGGCTGTGGGTCTGACCCCGGGAGGTTCTATAATCACAACATCCCTGCCCTCTAGCTGCTTCCTGGGGCTACCTGGGAGTCATGTCAGCCAAGAGGGACCATCTCCAGGCTCATGTGGACATTTTACAGGGGAGGAAAGGAGACCCAGAAAAAAAGGTACATCAGCTGACCAAAGTGAGAAGTCAGAGGCAGGAGAGCAGGAGCACCTCACCTAAGCTTTTGCAGAGACTCAGTGCTGCCTTGTGCCCCCTCTTGGGGAAAAAAATTCAGTACTAGAGTGCCCCAGAGGAACTCTAGAGGCAGGCTGCCTGTATGTGAGTCCTTATTCCACTTTCAGCGGTGACCCTGTGTGCCTCAATTTCCCCATTTATAAAACAGCTACTTACAGGCACTGTGAGCATGAAATGGATTCAGAGAATCGTCGAAATGGCACCTGGCACTAGTTAGCACATAAGTTTGCAGCTACTGCTTGGAGCATTCTCTGCTCCTGTGTGTGTCTGTGGGACCCCATGTGTGGCCCAGTCCCCCAACCTCCCCCTTTCTGCTGCTTGGGTGGAAAGCCTCCTCCCTCGCTGCTCTGACAGGCCTCACTATTTGGATAATCTCCTGGCCGCAGGATTGGACTTGACGCGCTGTCACGTCGAATAAGCTTCTGAGCCACTGCAGCCCTGACAGAACAGGGCTTGGAGAAGGAAAAAGAGAGGAAGGGTGGAAAGAGGGTGGCCTAGCTTCCAAGTGAGGCCAGAGCGACCTGCTGGAGGTGGGGAGGGCAGAGCGTGAGCAAGCTGCTGAGGAGAGGTATTCCGGGCTATAGCTTGGCATGCCTCAGGAGTGTCGGTGGTCCTGGGGCAGTGGGAAAGCCCAGACTGTCCAGTGACCCTGCACAGCACTGTAGGGTGGGAGATGGAGATCTGGAACTCTGGAGGATCCCAAGGCCAAGTGAGTTCATCAGGGCGGCCTCACACTACTGTACATGAGGGTCACCTGGAAGCCTGGTTGTGTTCCCTTTGACACTCTCCAGGACCCTGAATTCTTAATCTTTAGAGAGCCTGCCTGTTCCCTCAGAGGTAGGAGGCCTCTGGGGACTCAGCCCAGTGTGATCTGAGTGTCCTGCAGTGACCCCCACACTCACTCACCTGGGGTAACCCCATTTGTCCAAATTCCTGGTGTCCTTTCTGAGTTCCCTTCCTGTTTCCCCTCCCCTCTGCTGCTCATAAACACAGGTCTGGGCCCACTATGAGGAGCAGCCTGTTGAAGAGGTGATGCCCGTGCTGGAGGAGAAGGAGCGATCTGCCAGCTACAAGCCAGTGTTTGTGACTGAAATCACTGACGATTTGCATTTCTATGTGCAGGATGTGGAGACTGGTGAGTGCTGCCACTGGCTTAGCTCCTGGTATCATCCAGCACACCTCAGGGTGAAGAGCTCCTCTTCAGTGGGTGGGAAGCAAGCCCAGGGTTCACAGGGGCTCCCCTGAAAAGCTGGAGCTGCTGCCACCCCACTGCAAGGCCCCTGGGCCTGAGAGTCATCTCAGAAAACCACAAGTGAGCCCTGGAATGGACATGGGTGTGTGGCAAGGCTGAGCAGGTCTTCTGAGGACAGGTGTTCTGAGTCTTAGGTAATGGTTATGCTCTCAGACACCCTTGGCTGGGCTGGGCGTGAGGATTTGTAGCCCTCTGAGTCTATCAGGAAGCAGAGAGCAGATCATCTGTGTATGACCAGGATGATTCAGCCCTCTCCTTCCCCACCTCCCAGAGGGAGGAATGAGGGGTGGGAGCCTGGGATTGTCTTTGTTAGGGTGTCTTCTCCAGAGGTTACAATAGCCCCAGTGGTGACCAGTTTCCATGGCAACAGAAGCCATCCCCTGGCAGCCTTCTGAAGGACCCTCTCTTCCTGTCGTCAGGAGCTATGTAGTATGGCTCCTGCAGAGGTAGAGGGGAAAGCGAGCTTGGGCTTCTGAAGGACAAAGAGCAGTAGAGGCCACTCCGCAGCAACTGGCCCACCTCTTCCCCCTATATTCCCCTCTCCCCACCCTCACTCTTCTCCGTGCCACCCTGTACAGAGAATCATTTGGGAGCAGAGAAGTTCTTAGAGCCACTTCTGGGGCCGAGGAGCCAAATCCTGGTAGAGGGAGCAAGGGGGGACTGCAGATGTTCCTGTCCTCGTGAGTGGACAGCCCCTCAGATGGCAGGATTTGGCTGCCCACCACCTCCTTCCTACCCCAGGCCCACTCCAATTGCCAACAGCCTCCTCTCGTCTCAGCCACTTCCCCTCTAATGATATTTCCCAGGCAGCTGCTTTTGTGGCAGTGTCATTTCACCAGGAAAAACTTGAGCACTGGGGCTGGCCCTGGGCTGACTTTGCTTGGGAAGGAAAAATGCGAAGGAGGGGTAGAGATGGAGCTGATGGGGCTCTGGAATTAGGTTCTCCTGAGGTCAACAGTGGTTCTGGTGAGAGCTGGCCCGGTAATTGTCTTGAAAATGAACTAGCCAGCCTCCAGGTCTGGGCTGTATAATGGTGTGCCCATGAGCAGAGAAGTCTGGCATGGGAGAACTCAAATAGACTGTGCCCAGGGTACTAGGACTCCCAGCAGGCAAAGTATGAGGTACTTTCTTTTAGGGGTACATCTCTGGCCCTCTCCACCTTTTCTCTCAATAAAGCTCACCCTCAGCAAGGGTCTGATAAAAACACTGACATTGGCTGCAAATGACCAAGCAGGCTTAGTATAAGAACCCTCTGGGGGTTTAGCCTGTTTGCAGTAGGCCAAAAAAAAAAAAAATCCAAGAAAATAAAAGTAGACCAACTGTGGAACCTGTTGGTGATCCTGCTTCTTTGGCCCCTGAGTGTGACTGAGCAGGAAGCACTCTGGAGGGGCGCTGAGGATTCACTCCTGGGCTAGAAGAAGGGCAGCTGCTGCCGAAGCATGCCTGTTCTCCTACTGAGTCACGGGGCTGGGACTGTGCAGCAGGCTGAGAGTGGGCACCCATCCTTGTGTGCCTGTGCAGAGATCGTTTTCAGTACAGCTGAATTATTAACCACAATGCGGGCATTAGGGATTCTGCTCGGTCTTGTGCGAATAAACAGAAACAAGTGAGCTATGGTCTGTGCCCTGAAGGAGCACATGGTGTAAAGAAACACAAACACAGACGGGAATTTATACTGCTGATGGTGGCAAGTGTGACAATAAATGTGTGTTCCGCACCTTTACAACCTGGCATTCAGCCTGGGAGAGAGGAGTCCCACACCTAGACCAAACCCACAGCTCTACACTCACCTCTGTGAGAGGAGGGGCAAAAGGGTCTGAGGCACAGCTCAGATGAGGGCCAGAAGAGACATAAAAGAAAAAGGCACAGAGGACTGATGCCCAGCCTGCTAAAATCAGGGGAAGCACAGCAGGAAGGGACCGAGAAGGGATACTGAGGAGACCTCAGTTGTTGCAAAAACAGTCCCAAAAAACTGCAGACAAGCAGCAGGGACCATTGATCCCAGGCCAGAGTGGTGCGGGGAAGGGAGATTGCTGCCCTCAGGTAAGAAGAGGTTTGAGGGTAGGAGGCAGAGTGGGAACCCAGTTTGACAGCACTAGAAGTTCTGTTCAGCACAGATCTTGCTGGTAACAAGGGTCAGAGTGGCCCAGCTTGAACAGACTAGGCCTGAGCACTCAGATTCCAGAATTCCTCTATCTTATGGCTCTGATTCTGGCCCTTTCCTGTCCAGGGAGGTAGGGGGCCCATCGTCATCTTCACTTTTTCCCCTGGGAATCACATCTATTTGGCCTCAGCCTGCTTTGTCCACTCAGTCTAGGCATATTCCCAAGGGCTCCCACAGCCCTGGGTGGGCAGGGGGCAGCTAGTGCCGTGCTGCTTTCTGGCATATCCCACCCTGTTCTGTCCCTGGCCCACATAAAGGTAAGGTTCAGGCAAACTTGGCACCTTGGTGTCACGGCTTCTTCCTCCTTGGCAGGCACCCAGCTGGAGAAGCTGATGGAGAACATGCGCAATGACATCTCCAGCCACCCTCCTGTAGAGGGCTCCTACGCCCCCCGCCGCGGAGACTTCTGCATCGCCAAATTTGTAGATGGAGAATGGTAAGCCACTTGAATCAGCAGGGCAGAGTCTTAAGCAGTAGGGAGAGCAGGGCTGTCCTCGGGACCTAAGCTTGCAAAGGTAGAGCTGGGTTTCAAAGCACCTCCTTCCCACTAGGTTGTTGGTGACAGCATCCACCAGCTCTGTGGGGTGTCCCTCCCCATGGGCCATACCCTGTCTGGGGCCTGCACCTTGGCCCTGCAGTCCAGCCAGCCTCCAGAGGACAAAGTGGTGTCTCTCCCTCTCTCCTGAGGAACTCCACAGCGGAGGGCTGGCTGGCTGGCTGACTAGGACTCTCCGACACGGGGAGAATGATGTCACGGGTGTGTGGCAGAGACTGGTTTACAGTGAGCCCAGACCAGCCTCCCAACCCACCACCTCTGCTGCCTGGGACATGAGCGGCAGCACTCCCAGGCCGGAAGAAGGTCACTGTGTGTGACAAGGGTAGGGCCCATGGCCTTCCTGGGGTGACGAAGTGACTTGGATATGTTCCCTCCTGCGGTCTCCCAGACAGATCTGCTGGCTAATTACAGCTGCTGTTTAGTGTGCTGGCTTTAAACAGCAGACATCAATCTAGTCATTAGTCTTGTCTCTTTATGCCCCAAGGACACATTAATCTGCTCCACATGCTCCCTTCTCCCCTCCTCTACTCCCAGCCCTGCCTTGATTCTATTAGATGGCGTCCACAGTGCCCCAAAGCTGGGCCTCCATGGAGTCCTCTTCGACACCCGGAGACCTTGGGAGGCAAAGGCTGTCCCCTGCCAAGGCCCTTGGGAGGCAGCTTCCTCAGAGCTGTCCCTTGTGCTCTGCCCATGTTGCCATTGCAGGTACCGTGCCCGAGTAGAGAAAGTCGAGTCTCCCGCCAAAGTGCACGTCTTCTACATCGACTACGGCAATGTGAGTATTGGGGCCTAGGAGAAGGCAAGGGAGAGGCCATCAAGCACAGGAGCCCCTCAGGCAGTTCCAACTGATACCTTGAAAATTCCTGAGCTTTCTGACCAAGCCGTATGCATTGGAGCACTTCTCCTGTTTGTGGAAGAGGCAGGACCGTTGTCTGTGGCCAGAGGCCTTCAAGTGCTCACAGGTTGCACGTGTAGGTCCAAGGACAAGTGCCCAGCCACATCCACACTTCCTCTTCCTCCCAATGACTGAGGCACCCAGGACCTTGGTAGCACACAAAGGCCTTTTCCACCCCGTAGCTCTTGGCACTCCTGATCAGCTGGGTGTTGCCTTCTGTGGATCCCCAGCATATCCCCAACCCCAACTGGCTGAGAAAGGGAAGTTACAGGTGACTGAGTAACTTCTACCCTTGTGAGAAATGGCCCTCAGGCTGGTCTTGGGAGTCTGCTGACAATCCTGGGCAATTCCCTACATCAGCAATAGGCAGGAGAGAGACTGTAGTTGAAGAATGTAATGCTCCTGAAGTGTGGCTTGGTCATCTGCTTTCCTCCTCTGCCCTCTTCAAGGACTAGGGCTAGAATGTGCTAGCAGAGAGCCCAGAGCTGGGTCATGCTCCCAACTTGTCCCCTGGGAACACACAAAGGAAGAGGTCCTGCCAGGCTGGGCTGAGCCCACCCTCCTGGGCCAGAATCACAGGCAGCCCTGGACACTGTTAGTTCGTGTCTCGGTGAGCTGCCCCAGCGCACTGCTAGAGCACCCTGGCAGGTAGGGTGGTAATCAGCAGCCCACATCCCTGCAGGAAGGGCAGTGAAGGGATATGGACACAGAATAGAAAGTCCACATGTCACCATGATTATTTTAACAGGAACCATCAGGTGTACCAGCACTGGGCACAGTGAGAAGGTGTGAGTCACTGCTGGTGACAACAGGGCACATCCTTCCAGGTTTCACTAGCTGGGGAAGCCTGTGGAACCAAGGTGTGGGGCAAGCAGAGAAGGCCCATCACTGCCTGTGCCATCGGGGCCTGGCACAGAGGGTGGTCCTTGAAAACAAGAGGGCGCCAAGCAATTAAGTGACACTGTTGTCCTGGTGCTTCCTGTACAGAGAGAGATCCTGCCGTCCACTCGCCTGGGTACCTTGCCACCTGCCTTCACCCCTCGTGTGCTGCCAGCTCAAGCCACAGAGTATGCCTTCGCCTTCATCCAGGTGCCCCAAGATGTGAGTGGAGGCATCTTCCTCCTTCCAAAGGGTACTGTGCTCTGGCAGGTGCCGCTGTAGCCCTCGCAGGCTGGCAGGAGACTGTTGGTGACAGGGCACAGGAGATGGGAGTGACTGACTTTGACCATGGACCCTGAGGGATGGTGCCTCAGAGGTGGTGATGTGAGAGCATTTTTGCTAACACTTGAGAAATGGGTAGGCTTGGTGAGCCAGGGAGCATTTGGTCAGAGACTAGGCCACTACAGCTGTGTACTAGGTGGTTTGGGGACGGTGGCAGAAAATGGGAAGGGAAAGGGAAGTTGGGGCTGGGTATTGTGAGCCTGACTGCCCACAGTGTTCCCAGTTTATTCTCTGTATTGTAGGCAGGAAGGGAAGTGGCAGCATTTTCAGCCAAAACATTACATGGTCAAATCTGTTTCTGAAAGTTAGGTTCTTATAGCATTGTAAATGGGAAAGGCTGGAAGGATTAGTTGAGAGGTGATTGTAACAGTCCGCATTGGAGACAGTGATGGCCATTCCAGGGCCATTCAAGGGGGATGAGCAAAAAGGCACAGGTTTTGGACACATGGCAACAGGAAGGAAGGTGGGGACAACGGAGAAGATGAATCTAAAATGGAATTGAATGGCCTATGCATAGATAATGTTGGAGTTGGTCAGGAGGAAAGAAGGAGCAGTTTGGGCTGTGGGACCTCCAGGAAGTGCTAAAGCTTCCAGTTTGGAAGAGACATAAGACCTACAATTGAGAATTTGAGTATTAAAAATATAGGAGCGTGTAAGGTTGCTCAGAGTGAATATGTGGAAGATGTGACAGGGGAGAGGAAGGGCAGAACGTGCAGCAGGGGGAGAGGGCACAGGTGGCCCCCAGTTTCCAGAAGGAGAGCACCTGTCTGCAGAGTCCCGTTCCACAGGAAGCTCCAGCACACTGAGGCTCTAACTTTTGAGGAGGTGCCTGGTGTTCAGGGCAAGAGCAAGTGAACAGCATGGCTGGCACTGGCAGCAGAGGCAGGGTACTAGCAGCAGGTGGGAGGGTAGGAACTGGCACCAATGACTCTTCTCCTGCCTTTTCACAAAATATACATACCAAAGGCAAGAAGTGAGGCCACAAAAGATCCTCGGGACAGGTATCACAGATTAGGTCAAGGGGAAGTCTGTGCGGATGGGGAGACCTGATTGGCAAGAACTCAAGGTGCCAATAAAGACAGAAACAGGGCTGGGGTGGGGTCACCCTCTAGAGCAACAGTGCTCGAGGTCGGAGATGAGAAGGGCCAGGGCAACCAGCATAGGCTTAGCTTGGGGCAGGAAAAGCCACTTTTCCTCAGAGACACAGGACAGGTGGGCAGGAGCTGAGGGGTAAGGGAGAAGAGTTTGTTCATATGCAGATGCCTAAGGGGAGGGGAGGGTCTGTCCCCCTTATTAAATCCCTGAGGTCCACAGACAGGACCTAGGGCTCAGGTGGCCGTTTTTAGCTTTCTTTCATCCCTCTCACAAACGTGGCTGTGTCCCTTCCAAGGAGGATGCTCGCACAGATGCCGTGGACAGCGTGGTCCGGGATATCCAGAACACTCAGTGCCTGCTCAATGTGGAACACCTGAGCGCCAGCTGCCCCCACGTCACTCTGCAGTTCGCCGATTCCAAGGGTGATGTGGGGCTGGGCCTGGTGAAGGAGGGACTGGTCATGGTGGAAGTGCGCAAGGAGAAACAGTTCCAGAAAGTGGTATGTGATGTGGAGGGGGCCCTGGCTTCTTAGGGACAGGCCCCCAGCACCTCCCCCACCATGAGCACCATCACCACTGGGGAACTGGGGACAATACCCAGAGGTGGTATGGGAGCGGGGAGTTTACCACCCTGCTGGTCCTGCTGGGAAAATATAGTGGATTTGGGTTTGTTGGGTTTTTTCTTTAAATCTAATTACATTCCAAATTAATTGGCTGTGGGTTTGGCTGAAAATGTAGCTGCAAACTAGAGTGGAAAGTTTCCCTTCACATGTACCCCCAGGTGACAAACTCGGAAGCCTTGCCAAGGGTGACATGGACAGGGTCAAAGTCTCTTTCCCAGTCATGTCCTTTTCTCTAACATACAACTCCCGAGTCCTAGCACCGGGGACCACCCAGAAGCCTGAGCTGTCCAGGAGGCAACACTGAAGAGCCGGAAGGGCTCTGTCCCATCACCTCTCCACCCCAGGAAGCCTTGGGACTTGGAGCTGGGAGCACATTGTGATGCGATGGGAAGGTCAGCCTTGAGAAGAGCTTCTTGCTCAGCACATGGAGCACCACTCCCTTGCTTCTGGCATTGACTAGGGCCAGGTGCCCCATACTGGGCATACCTTGCTCTGTTCAGTTAATTTACTATTAGCTTTGGGCTGTGGGTGCTAGGCAGTCCCTCCATTTAGTGCTGTTTCTTTTTTTTCTTTTTTAATTGTTTTATTTTATCCCATTGCTCCCCCGCCAACCCGCTCCCTATGTGTAAAAAGCTTTATTTCCATGTTTCCTTCTATTTTCACTTCTTTCTTGTCCCTTCCTTTGTTCTCCCTTCCTCCTCCCTGTTCCCCTTCCCATATGAACACGTTCTTCCCATTTCCCAACATCCATTATACATCTCAGTCCTTATTTCCACATTCTGTTTCTCACACCACAGAAACAATGTGTTATTTAAACATGTGTTTCCAGTTTATTCCACTTAAAGAGTGTGGTCTCAAGATGCATCCATTTAGCTGTAAATGTCTGAAGTTTATCCATCTTTATGGCAGAGTAGTATTCCATTGTATAAAGAAAACACATCTTTAAAAAACAAAAAACCCACATCCACTTGTCAGTTGATGGACATTTGGGCCATTTCCAAGCTTTAGCTATTACAAATTGTGCTGCTATAAACATGGGTGTGCATATATCACGGAGGTGTGATGCTTTTAATTATGTCAGGATGATACTAGGAAGAAGTATAGCTGGGTCAAATAGAACCTCTGGTTTTAGTTTTTTGAGAAATCTTTATGCTGATTTCCACAGTGGTTGCCCCAGTCTGCACCCCCACCAACAGTAGAGAAGCGTTCCTTTTTCCCACGGCCCCTCCAGCATTTGTTGTTGATTTCTCAGTAATAGCCATTCTTTCTGGAGTGAGGTGGAATCTCACTGTTTTAATTTGCATCTCTTGAATAACCAGTGATGTTGAACATTTTCATGTATTTATTTGCCATTTCTAATTCTTTATCTGAGAAGTGCCTTTTTATTTCACGTGCCCAGTTTTGCAATGGGTCTTTATTAAATTTGAGGGGTCTGATTTTTTTTTTTAGATCTTTATATATTCTAGATAATAGTTCTTTATCTGAATAGCTGGTTAAAAAAATTTGTCCTACTCTATGGTTTGTCTCTTCACTCTGTTGGTGGTTTCTCTTGCTGTGCAAAGCTTTTTAATGAGATGAGGTCCCAGTTGTTGATTCTTTGTAGTATTTTCCATGCAGTCTGAGTTTTGTTTATGAAGTCTTTGCCTACTCCTGTGTCCTCAAGTGTTCTGCCTGTTCTCTCTTCCAGAAGATTTAGTGTTTGTTTTAATATTTAGATTTTTGATCCATTTCGATTTACGTTAGTGCATGGTGAAGGATATGGATACACTTTCAATCTTCAGCATGTGGAAGCCAGGTTTTCCAGCACCATTTTTTCACGCTTCTTTTTTTTTTTTAATCAGGAATTGAACTCGGGCCTGCCAGCACCATTTTTTAAAGAGGCTATCTTTCTTCCGGTGAAGGTGTCTAGCTCCTTTTTCAAAGTTAAGGCCAGTGCTGCCTCCCAGCTGAGGGAACAGGCTGGTGGGAAGTTTCAGTACTTCAAGCCCAGTGCTGCTGCCCCAAGACTGAACTGACTAGAAGGAGTCTAGCTCCTAACTCCTCTCTCAAAGAAAGCAGGCATGGAATCCATGTCCCTTCCACCACTCCGCTCAGCCCACTGCTTTCCTTTTTCCTGCCCCAGCCCGATGCCTCAGGCCTGTGTGGTGTGTTGGTGGCTGGTGGACCATCAGCCCACCAGTGGCTCTTTGAAAGAAAGCACAGTTGTGAATTGCTCCTGAGACTTGAGGAAAATATGAATCCTCAGTCCTGCCCTGAATTGGAATCTTACTGTTCCCACATGAAGCTACCCACAGTGTATCTGGTGTTTAAGAATTCCTTTTGCCTCGGTCCCTGGGGCCAACACTACCACGTATTTATTCCTGTATTCATTCTCTCAGCACACATTTACGTAGGGTTCCCTGTGTATCAGTGGGAAGCCATAGCATTCCCCTCCCTGTTTACATTCAGGCATAAGGAGACAATAAAAATGAATATGAGTACGTTAAATGGAATGCTAGGAGATGATAAGGGCAAGAGAAAAAGAAAAATTGGAAGCAGAGCAAAGAGGATCAAGAGTAGGGGGTAACTGTGTATGGGGCCACTGAGGTTGCATTAAATTGGGAAGGTGATATTTTATGAAAGCCATGAAGGGGCAGGATAGGCATTCAGGTGGATGTGAAGGGAAGATCATTCCAGCCAGTGCAAAGAATCACAGAATCCCAGACAGTGTACCTTCCACTTTGGGCTCTGAGCGTGGGAGGATTTGCACAGATGTACACACCTGCAGGTCATGCTGGCTGCTCAGCTGAGAACACTCATGTCTCGACCACTCCCTTTCTTCTCTTGTCCTGCAGATCACGGAATACCTGAACGCCCAGGAATCAGCCAAGAGTGCCAGGGTGAGTTCTTGCCTCAGCCCCCAGAAGGCACTGAGTGAAGGGGTTGGCCCTGCCGGGTCCAGCAGGTCCCACATCCCTGAACCGTGTTTCTTTCCTCTCACAGCTGAACCTGTGGCGCTATGGAGACTTCCGAGCTGATGATGCCGATGAGTTTGGTTACAGCCGCTGAGGAGAACCATGCCTGGCCCCCAGCACCACTTGCGCCAGTACCTCTTCCTCTGTCTGGAGTGTGTTTTCACTTGCAGACCCCAGGGAGAGGGGCAGGGTGTAGGTCGGATCCAGCTTTGCTTCCATGTATTGAAAAGTCTTGTAAGGCAGCATCGGGGATGGGGTAGGGAGCCCAGGGCTTGCGGTGAGCAGGCCGTCATCTTCTGGGATGACCGCACTGCTGTCCATAGTCTCTCCTAGTTGATTTTGTATTTTTATTTGGGGGTTTGTGGTTTTTCAAAAAAAAGAAAATTGTCCTCAAATCAGGAAAAAACATGAAAGACTTTGTCCTAGTGAAGAGGTAATCCTGACACCCAGGGCCAGCTGCCAGCTGGCACCCGCCTCTACCCCAGACTGCCCTTCCCCAGCTCTGTCCAACCATTGATTGTGTGATTTCTCTGATATGTCCATTCTCAAATGCCAGTGTGTCCACATCTGCCTCCTTACCATACCATTCTGTATTTAAAAGCTTTCAAGGCCCAATAAAAGTACATGCTCTCTGCAGCCCTTAGTGTCATGGAGTCAAGAGCCCAGGGTCTCAGCAGCCCCAGGCAGGAAGAGCCCTGAGCAACTTGAACAGTACCAGCCAATCAGCCAGGTGCCTGGCCACAACCACTAAAAGCACAGCCAGCTGGAGAAAACAGGGCCATCTACAGAGTTCTAGGCAGCTCCTGGACATCTCTTCGGACTCTGCACATGGCTGCCCTCAGTGACCTTAGAGACCCAGAAAACTCAGCGAGCACTACCCAGACTGTCCCCCTTCTGTGAGTGTGCCCAAAGCACAGAATGTGTGCCCAGCATGGAACCCAAAGGGATGTGGGGGTGGGGGTGAATTCCCCAGCTGCTGCAGGGGCCAGCAGACAGCAGGTTAAAAACAAGACCTCTTTGTTCTTCACTGGAGACCAGAACTGGAGAGGCTGTGAGCTATTCTAGCCTATGAGGGAGAAGACAGCCCCCCACTCCTCTAGTGCAGCCACATGGTATGCAGTAACGAGCTTGTCACACACAAGGGATGCCACTGAGAACTGTGGGTGTGTGATGAGGTCACCTGCTACATCCGCCCCTTGCTCCTCACCCCCGTCCCTGCCCCTCCCTCACACATACTCTGCTGAAACCATAGCAGCACATCTTTCCAGCAGCCCATCTTCCACCCTGACATCCTGATCTGGGTGATGTTTCAAGCTGCCACATACCTTGCTGCTTTGGTTTTGGCAGTAGGGGAGTCAGTGGAGTAGTACGCCTGGCTGGCTAGCTGTCCCTCGTGAGTCTCAGGTCCTGCCCAGACACACTTGTTCTGACCAGCTTTCACACAGGCTTCTGCCCAGAACTGCTGTCATAAGGCAAAAGGTCTATGCCTCTTGGACCGTGGTGCCCATGCAGACGGCGATGTGATAGGGAAAAGACCCAAGGACAAATCGTGTGGAGAAATGTGGAGTTAGTTCGGCACCAATAACAACCGAGCTTCCCTTCTCTTAAGCTTCGTGATTCTGCCTGTAGCTTTTCAGGGCTAATGAGAGCAGCTGCATGTGCTCCTTAAGTCCGATCCTTTACAGCCCAGGGAACTGCGTTCCCCCTGACTGTGTGCACCCCTTGGAGATCCACCGAGTCAGCAGGAGTATGATGGTGACTTGTGTGAGTCTGTCCATCATCCGCACTCCTGGAGAAGCTGTCATGTTCCCAGCAGGCAAGCTCCTCTCACCATGGCCTCTCATTTTCTTTTCATCCACAGAGAAAAGAATGCCCATCTCACTCATTTTTCTTCTTCCAAGGTGCTCCTGGTAAGGCCAAGAGGTAGGGTACTGTGTATTCTTGACAAGCCATCAGCAGAGGGGCAAGATGCCAACCCACTCTTTTGTAAAAGGGTCTGAAATCATCTCCCTGTCTTAACAGTTGCCTTGGTTACATCTGCACCCAAGGATAAACCCTCCTTAGTTTTCCCATTGAAATTATGCCTGAGCCTTCCCACTTATTTCCTTTCTCTTCCAAGGCTGGTTTAGACAAGTCAGAGCACTCAGTAGTCAGGAAAGCGCTACCTCTGCTTGTCTGATGTAGGTCCCAGCATGCTGTTCCTCTCTACCCCATCTGTTGAGTTCTTGCGGTTTTGTCTGGGCAGGCCTGGCACCAGGGTGGGGCAAGCCATGTGCTGAGGATACAAAACTGAAGGAGACACTCGAGCGTTGTGTGCACTGGCAGTGTCTTCACCCATGCTTGTCCCGTCAGTATCGGCACTTGCAGTTACACCAAAAGAGCGCCTCCCACTCTAGGTTCCTTCTAGAGTAAAATAACTGTCTCTTGGCCTCAGGATCATGGGTTCTGTTTCCCCATCCATCTTTCTAGTTGAACAACAAAATCATTCATCCATCCATGTCTCCACTCCATGGGGATTAAGCACAGCATTGGACTAGTGAGGACTAAGGCTGTTTCTAGGCCCTCGGGCCGGTGGCTGGATGAGAAGGCAGCAGGTGTAACGTGAATAAGCCACAGCAGTAAGCAGTGCCCCGAGGACTTCACAGGACTAAATTCCTTGAATGGGAGCCTGGTAAGGCTTCCCAAAGGATAAGGGAAGAGTTGGGCTAAAATGGCATTGTTCATCTCTAGGAAGACGGAATTCCCAGGTGTCTGAGGGTGGTGCAGCAGAACCTAGGAGTTGGGGTGGCCACCATGGGTTACTGATGCCTGAGAATCCTCGCCAACAACCCTCCTCTCTCTGCTACATGAAGGACCAGTAGGGAAGACAGGCCATGGAGAAAAGGGCTCATGGAGCTGCCTCGCTTTATTTATTGCGTTGATTATTTCCGCATCCTGGGGACAGAGTCAATGGACCCCTTTTCTTACATTAGCCCATGTTGGGAAGCAGTGAGGGGGGCTAGAGAGCTGGTGCCTCAAGAGTGGTTATAGATGTCCTCATTACAAGAGGATGCTAATTTAATTTGAACCTAATTACAGTGCTCTACCCTGGGTGGCATGTATTTTAATAATTAACGTCCTTCAGATGTGTGGGAGTGTAATAATATTTACACCAGGTTGGCCAGCAGCCTGGGGAGGCGGGCTGGGGGCTTATCCACCCCCTCCCTCCAGGACAGCTCGCCTGCTAGCAGGTGAAGAAGATGGCACACATCTTAGTCACCTAGTATCTTGCCATCCTTCCCAGGAAACGTGTGGGCCTCCTTTCTAGCTACTTTCTTGACCCAGCGGGCCGTTTTGCTGTGCAGGGTGCCACAGTGGAACTCTTAAAGTCCATCAGATGGCCAGGATCTCTGGGCTCTAGAACCAGCTGCCCATCCCTTTATGACACATAGGCAAGCACCCATTTCTGGCTTCTTTGGCTGCCTAGGCTATGCCAGGAAAGGGCCTGTTTAAGGGAGTGGTTGGTCTTTCCATTTTTTTGGAGGTAACATTTGTGACAAGTAGAAATTCAGAAAAGTACGCAAATTATACAGGAAAAGCTCAAGTTTTCACAAAGTGAACATACCCATATAAACAGCATCGCACCAAAAAAAGAGTATAACTACCCCTCCCCAGTCACCATCACCCACAGATAGACCCCTCTTGGCTTCTGTCTCAGTGAATTCTGTCTGTCTTGTGCTTTTGGGGTTTTTTTTGGTTTTTGATTTTCAGTTTTGCCTGGTTTCAGACTTTACATAAGTGGATTAATACAATATGTGTTCCAGTGTGCTTACTTCTTTCACTTGACGTGTCATGTGATTCATCACGTGGTGACATAAGGGACAGTGTGACATTCTCATTTCTGTATTGCCACTGCAAAGATACCACACCTGATTGTTACAAAGAACTCAGAGCTCAGTAATCTGCTACAGCCAGATCCATGCCAGTCCCTAAAAGAGAAATTGCTATATAAATAGCATAGAGGACAAGAGGTGACACTTTATGGAAAGGAAAAAGATGCCTAGGCAGGACAGTTCCATCCCCCCAAAAAGCCAAAGCAGCGTGGTTGCCAGGGTGACTCTTGGACCCAGCTTCCAGAGCTGCTAAGGTGGGGAAAGGGCCTATCAGCAGTGTCACAAGCTAAACACAAGAACCAGGGGACAGGGCTGGAGGTATAGCTCAGTGGTACAGTGGTTGCTTAGCATGTGTGCAGCCCTGGGTTTGACCCCCAGCACCACTTTGGAAGAACCAGAGGCTTAAGATGAGCTAAGGGAATAACAGTGTCTCTAGCAAGAAGTCTCCCTGCACAAGTCCCTCTCTTAAGTGTGGCTGGAGGACCCACTACATCAAAATCACCTGGGGTGCTCATTAAAATACAGTTGCCAGGGCTGGGGATTTAACTCACTGGTTCCTCCACCTGCCTCACAAGCACAAGGACCTGAGTTCAATCCCCGGTACCAAAAATAAAATAAATACAGCTGCCAGAAACAGTGCCAGAACTGTATTAAGAGTGAGGGTGGGGTAGGGAGCTAGGTCCTCATCTGTCTTAGGGGAAGACAATGGGTAATGTTTGAAGCTGATAAGAACTATTGTATTTAGCAATACGGTGGTAACCCCCAGAAGATCAAAAACGATTAAAAGTGGCTGCCTTCGGGGGAAAAAAAAGTAACACCACTGGGAGTGGGAAACACTTGAATTTATTATCATCGCTTAAATACATATGTATCTAAGTTCCCGACAACTGCCTCACTCCCTGTGGGGTGGGACCTGGGAATCTCCTTTAACAAGCTTCCTGGGTAGTTTGAGTTCTCAAGTTCAAGAATAGCTGGCTAGCTACCACCATCCCAACTTACTTTACAAGGCACAAAAGGAGACTTGTTCAAGGTCACCCAACTGATTACTGGCAAGGCTGGGAACAGAAAGCAGATCTCCGGGCCTCAGGCCTGTGATTTTTCTCTACATTGTGGCTCTCACCTTGATAGGTGTCTCAGTGAGTCTGGCCCTCGGGGATTCACCTGTAAGGCAGGCTGAGATCTTGGCTCAGTTAAAGGAAGTGAGGATGTCCTAACCCCAGCGCAAAGGGAGCAGATCTTCCTGCTGCAGGAACTGCTATGTGCAGAACTGAAGCCCTTCCTGCTGCCCAGCCAACAGCAACATCATGGGTCTGTCCCAAGCCACCCAGAGTCCGCTGAACATTAAGGCACTCAGTGTTTCCTGACCTGCTAGTTCTGGGTGTTCTAGGGTCTAAATAAAGGGGAGCTGTACTGAACCTTACAGGGGCTCACAGTCTGGGGACACATCCTGGCAATAGAAAATCCTGGTGGAGCTAATAGATGGGTGAGCAAATGCTTTGGTGTCAGTTGATAAGCAGACTGTGCCTGCCCAGTGACTGCTTCCTGGTTCTGGGGCCAGGGGCTTCTTACCCATTAAGACATTCACTGGAAGTCTGCAAGAGTGGGCAGTGTTCCTACTGAGAAGAAACAGCACAACAGACGGCACAGTGTAACTGCACTGTAGAATGAGTTGGCCTACAGTCACACAAAACACAGAGAGCAGAGAAATCTTAGAAATAATGTTGAGTGAATAAAGCACACATCAGGAAGCTTCATCTCATGTAACATGTTTGTTTATACATTGTAAAAGCAAGTATACACTGAGATACACAGAGAAGTGATTCATAATACCTAAATTGGGATGTCTCAAAAAGGGACATTGTTCAGTACACATTTGCACCACAGATGTAAGCAGGCATCTTCTTGAGTAGACTGAGGTGTGGGTTATAAAATGCAAGAGCAAAGGGGTGATCAAGAAACACTAGTGTGGGATAAGGTGTTGAGACGTAAGTTACTGGGATAGTTCTGTCTCAATCAGGGAGGCAGGGCCATGGATGGTCATTATACCATTTAAGTTTAGGTGGTGTGGGAGCTCAAAGGAGAAAAAGGTTCCCTGAGAGGGAGGTGGGGGTGATGATCTGAAAATTCTCAGGAGTGCATCATCTATCCAAGCAGCTGTAGAAGTATTCAAGGATGAGAGGACAACTTCAACAACTTACCTGAAGGATGAGTATTAAGGGGCTGCACTGAGCAAGTGGGACAGGCTGCTGAGAGTCTTAGAAAAACTTGCCTGTGTCCCAGTTGTGTGGTGCAGAGCTACGGACCTTGTCTTCCCCAACCTTGGGTACTGACCAGCTGAAGCCTCACTTAGGGGAAAACAGCCATGGGGTGGGGAAACCTATAAAGCTACAGAAGACCTTTGACACCAAGTCCCTGCCTCAACACTCCTTGTTAAGGTCTAACACAGGAAGGCATACAGATCTTACACCTATGGCATGTGGGTTTCTAAGTCTGTACACTTCTGAACTACCCTTCAGACAAAGCCACAGAACACCGGCATCTCAGAAGCTCCCTGCAGTGTCTGCTTCTAAGTCCATCACCATTGTGTGGGCTCTCTTCAATGCCAGTCTTTTAAAGAATACTCCCCACTCCCCAAATCACTCCTAGGGAAGTGATGGAACTGCACAGTCTCTAGGGACTTTTTCCAGTGCTCCTAAGCTTGGGATTAGAATTGGCACTGAAGAGCAAGCTGGCCTCAGGACCTTGGACAGGGCCACCAATAGCACACAAGAGGCCCTGAGGCCTGCCAGATGGCCTGGCAGTGCTGATCCATCATTCCAGCCCCATGGACCAGTCACTGTGCCCAGGGAGTGGGTGCTATTGATACAGTGGGCAGGTGGCTTCAATCTATATGCATCTGCTCACTTCCTGGGTCTAGCAGATAGGCCAGGCCCTCTGGGGCTGATCTGAAGCTTTCTCCTGCCACCCAATGTCACAAGTCTGGGCCAGATGAATGTGGCCTGAGGACAGATTCTATTTCCTTAATACTTCTGTCCTCAATTGTGTGGAAGGATTAGACACCAAGGGTTAATCCAAACAATGGAAACTGGCAGGTGCATATTCACATGTTCAACTCCCTCGTGGCCAGGAGTGTCCAACAGTAGAGAAGTTTACAGGCTCAGACCCTCCCTGCAGCCCAAACTGGCCGCCTCACGCTTCCCTGCAGCCAGGGTCAGAGTGTGGGTTTCATACACTGCCTTGCTAAGCCTTAGGCTGTGGTCAGACTGAGTAGGTGGGTGGTAGGTAGGTAGATGTCCGTCAGTCAGGCTGAGTTAATGCTGGCAGAGGTCTCAGGAATGAGCCATGCAATATAGTGGCTGAAGAAGTCCTCTGAAGGCTGACAGGCTGAGTTCGTGTCCAGCATGCCAAATACTGCCTTAGGGCCCATACGTGAGCGCAATACCCTCTGAGGCTATTTCCTCATCTGTAAACCAAAGACAAACAATAGAAAGTCCTGCCTCTTAAGATGGATAAAAGAACTCAGTGAGACATTTGTAAGGCCCTTTACATAGGACCCAGCAGAGAGTCAGGGCTCAGGGTAGAGCTGAGGGAAGACAGTGCAGGCAGCCCACCTGTCCCTGGGATCCAGCATCTGGCCTGCTCGGTGGGAGTTGGGGTGGCCCAGAGCTATTTAATAAAAGGACTAGTGATGTCAGACCCAAACACACAAGGGTCCCTGCCTTCACACAGAGAACCTGGTAGGGTAGAAGCCATATGGAAACCATGAGATTTAGAAGGTGGAGGGTGCTGTGGTCACTAGCTCGAGTGTTAGCTTGAGCTCTCTCTAAGGAAAGAGTCTTGCATACGGAGGGCAAGGCTGGGTCCTCTCTCTGGCTGGCCTAGGAGTTGGGCTACAGTTGAGGCAGGCAGCCATACGTACTGAGCATCCATGTGCCAGGCATGGTCTGACTGCTGAAGAGTCAGCAGCAGAGTGCCTGACCACATGACTAGTGAGAAGGCATAAGCCCACGCTGGGCTTGGCAGAGAGTGATGCCACATGAGGACCCTTTCCATGGCACCTAAAATCTGGACCCAGCAGCAGAAGGAAAAATAGGAGGGAGTGGCTGTGTATCTCACAGCAACCATTCTATTAGCGGATCTGATCTGCTGACTCTGCCCCAGAAAAATGAATGCCCACAGGTCAAATGTGACTCAAGAAAGCCCTGTGAGGGGCAGCTGGAGGAGTGGTTTCTGGAAGAGTGCAGTAGTGTTCCTCCCCTGCAGCAGAAAACCCCATGCCATGGGGTTGTGGACCCTCTCATGCAGGGAAACAGCATCAAGGCCACACTCCCGCCTCAGCCACCATGGAATTGTGCACATGTGAGCCCCAGATGAACCTGGGCATATTGGCTGTGAATGGGAAAATGAGCTCAGGTTTCTCCAGGGAGCAAGGCTAGAGCTGAGTTCTGTAGAGAAAGTCCCCAGACTCAGAGCAAGGGCATCACACCAGGCAGCAAATGTTGATGCTAGTGGGATGCTTCCTTAACCTCCATGAGCACCAAAACCCTGGGGTCTGAGGGGAACTCTCAAAAACGGGGTTGTGGAGGGCATTTCTGTTTAGCAAGGTGCCTGAGATATGGTGAAGTTTTGCTGGGTGAGAGGAGATAAAGGAGGAAATGTAGAAAAATGCACAGAGGCCCACCTTAGTGAACACGGCTGTGATCTCCTTGACCCCTAGTAACAAGGACCTGTATGGGCAAAGGCAAGTCAGACTACATTTCACGCAGATGGGAACAGCTGCAGAGGGTGGTTTGGTGGGAGGTGGAGCTATGGACGTCCTCGGACACTAGCCTGGCTGTATGGCTCATCTGGCCGGGTCCGCGGAGGGCGGCACCCAGGGGGAGGCCTGAGGCAAAGATCACAAATAGTGCTGTCTGATCGATTGATAGTGGCTCCCTGGGTGCTGAGAGAAAGGGCTCCCAGGTCATGTCAGAGCCGTAATCAATTATTGATGTCTACCCACAGTGACAGAGAAGGGGATGTTCCATATATTTGCCGTGCTTGTCTTCATGAGAGGGTTCCAGATTCTAACTGGAAGCACAGCATTCTGACAGCAGGTATGGGCTTCTGCTGGAAAAAAAAAGTCCTGAAAACTTCCCTCCAGGCAGTGGTGCCAACCCAGTCAGCTCCTGCCCTGTTGCTGTTGTGTTCCATTTGCCAAGAATACATTGCGATTCGGTAAATGGGAGGTAAGCACCTATGCTGTTCTGAGCACCAAGGACCACAACTGAGCCTGTCAAGGAAGGCCCCTGCCCAGCAACAGATGTCATCTGCAGATATGTGGACCCAGTAAACTTCAGCAAGACATCTTCCTGGGGAGGGAGACACCCTAAGGGTAGAAACGGAGTTCTTTTAGAAGCAGGAAGAAGTTCAGGCTCTGAACCTGGAGGTAGGAGAACTCCTTGGGCTGTGGGTATTTCTAGAAGGTGGGCCTTCCAGTCTCTGGTGCAGGAAGGCCTTTTGGGTCAGCAGGTCATGGAGCAGCTTCTCAGACTTCAGTGTGCTGATGAATCATCTGGGGATCGTGTTAAAATGATTTTCATCAGCCAATTATTTGGGACAAGGCTAAGGATCCACATTTCTACCAAGCTCCCAGGAGGGGCTTTGTGTGTAGATCCATGGTATGAGGAGCTAGCTTTTCTCACCCCTGTTCAGGCCTGCGGGTACCATAGGAGATAGGCAGGCAGAGGAGTCCACCTGGCCCCTCGAAGAGAGAGTCTGAGAGATCCAATAAAGCCTGAGTTCAGAGGCAAGGAGAAAACACAACCCATGAGACACAGAGCCAGAAATCTGAGGGTCTGCGTGACTAGAGAATTGCCTGACCTAGCTAGGAGTACCAGGGGTAGCAGAGTGCTTGCTGGCAGAGTACAGGCAGAGTACAGGCCCACTGGGCTGTCATCCCTCACATGACAAGAGTGACAGCAGAAGTCAGTGTGCCCTGCACTGGGCTAAGTATTCTATGGGTAGCCCTATGAGCAAGGGATTTTTTTTGTACCATTTGAAAAATCGCCTGCTCCCCAGCACGGTGTCTATCAGCAGCAAGTATTCAGCAGCTAATTATGAGTGAGTAAGTGAAGTGCAGCTCACTCCAGGCAGAGGGTAGTGCACGGGGCCAGATCAAGAGAAGAGGAAGAACAAGGCACCCCAGTATTTGATGCTACCCTTTGTCACTTCCCCACCAAGTCGAGGAGGACTTGATCTGAACAGGGTGGTCTGGGGACGTGTGGCCAGCCTTTACCTCTTGGAGGAGAGTGATGCTTAAACCCCGTATTGCTCCGGGTTGATTCTTCTCTTACTAGATCTGCCTGCCATGCTGACGGGGCTGCAGGGACTGCAGGGTGCTGACGTGGCCTGGCCCTGCCTCTGGTCGGGGAGTGGCAGGTCCTCAGACACTGTGCTGGCTTGGAGCCCCCAGCTGGTGGTGCCGGGGACGTAAGTTCAGTGCTTGCTCTGGCCACACGGAGCGGCCAGGCTTGGAGCAGTGCAGGGGTCCGGGCCTTCTCCTTCTGCAACTGCCACAGGCTGGGGCTCTAGAGACACTAGGTTTCTGACTCTCCATGACTTAGTGTCCGAGTTCCGCAGTCCCCTCCACCTGCCTCTGGGGACTTCTTATCACGTGCTACTTCCCTCCTGTCTCCATTCTCCCCACCCAGTCCCATGAACCATGGCACAGCAGGAACTGCCCTCCACCTGCCATTGGCCCACACTGCAAGTAACTCTCAATAACTCTCCCTTTCATCAGGGTGACAGAGACACACACACTGAGCTGGTGCAGCCTTAGTCTCACTTGAGAAGCTTGATTACAATGCACATTCTCAGGTTCCGTTTTGGATCCACTGAAACAAACTCTGGAGCCTGGCAAGTGATTCTGAGGCACATTAAAGTTTGAGAGAGGAAGGACCCAAGGACCCCAGAGGGGGTTTTTTTCAGCTGCCTGCCTACCTGCCTGTCTGCGATCACCCGGCGGCGTGCGCGTGAGCTCCCGGCCTGCGCGGGAGCTCCCGGCCTGCGCGACAACAGACCCAGGAAGGACCCAAGGACCCCAGAGGGGCTTT
>NW_022900916.1:38698471-38716422 GCF_012274545.1 Fukomys damarensis | reverse complement strand
ACAATTTTTTTTCTTTTTATTGTGTTTATTGGTACAATCTAGGTATACAATACAGTTATATTCATTGTTGGGATTCTGTGCCTTTACATAATAGGTCTTGATTCTCATTTTTCCCCTTGTCCCTGCCCTCCCTTCACCCCCTCCTCCCCTCCCCATTTACAAACACTTTATTTCCATTTTTTTCAGTTTCTCATATTTTTTCCTCTCCCTTATTACCTTTCCCCCACCCTTCCCACTTTCCCTACACCTTTAGCCCTTTACTTCCTATTTCACATTATTAATTATCTCATTAGGATCTTGTGTACTATTATAGTTTTTCACACCAAAGAAACTATTCAGTATTTCAGTTAAAGAAATCTCTGTATGAACATTAAAAATAGGGAATCCTAAAATAAAACTAAAAAGGAAAGTAAAAGGAAAAGGCAATGATGTAACATTAAAATAATCCTTAATTCTGGGGATGAAAATGGTCCCTGAACATATTTAAATTGCTTCTTGGAGAGCCATTGATCTAAACACTGTCTCATGTATTCATCATCTGACCTACCCAGCACTGCCAGTGAAAGATGAACACCCTGGAAGCACCAGTCTGCATGCCCTGCCAGCTGAGCATCTCTGAGCCCTGGTCCGGTAGCTCTTTGGCAGGCAAAGGCACTCAGCTCGATCCAGTGCAGACTTCGGGACTCAGAGCAGGAGGGAAGACCCCAGATCCAGGCAGGAGAGAGGTGAATGGCAGCTAAAGGTTGTGGGTGGAAAGAAGCCACCTTGAGTTGCTCTATGCTGTGCTCACAGCCCTTACTCTCTAAGCCATAAAGACAAGGAAGTGACCGTCTCTGTCACTAAGTGAGGACATCTCTGAGAGTCAGGGACATCCAGAGTTTTGCTCCCTGCCGCAGGGAGGCAGCCGAGCGAGCAGCCACCCACCACGCAGGGCTTTCTGAAGGGGGACAACTCATTCATCTCTCCCTGGGGAAGTATGTGGGCCCTCCACTTGGGAGGGGGCCCACGCAAAGGAAGTCAACGTGGGAAGGGTCAAAGCTCTGCCAGGGAACCTCCCTGTACAGTGAGGGAACAGGAGAGGGTGTCCCATAAACCAGGTGGGTCCCTCCGGCTTAGTAAACAGCCCAAAGCCCAGCTCTCCTTGGCCACATTCCAGAAGGCAGGGGTTAGAGAGCTCGGGCTTTACTGCACCTTCCCTAGTCAGCTGCCAGGCGGGGAGGGGACAGAGCCCCCTGCCTCCTGCCTTTTTGGAGGGCTTTGGGTGAGTATGTGAAACCGTAGCACCCCCCTAACCTGTGGCATCATGTGGAACCTGATATGGTTTGGTGGCATTTTGTGTGCCCCAGAACCCACTTGCCATGAAATGATGGCTGATATTTATAACCTAGCCCTGCTCTGATCTCAGGGAGAATATCTCACCATAAATTGGCATGCCATGGAAAACAATTAAAAGAGAAAAATAAACCTAGCTGCAATCTCAGGGTGGTTGGAAATAAGGAATTACAAGGTGGTGGCATGAAAAAATTATATAAAAATCTATTTTTATATCACAATAATGTGCTTTTATACAGGTAGTAATTTCTGGATGTGCAATAAAGTGGCTTTTACATGAGGCAAAATGAGAGTTTATAGGCAATCGGTGCCTTTATCTGGGAAAATATAACTCACCCATCCTCACACCATCCATCCTGTGGGCAGGAGGCCTCATCTTCCCCAGCACCCTAGTTACTGTGGAAATAATTATGTCATTAAAGTGTCAGCCCTCTGGCCCCCCGGGGTCTCAGAACCACATCTCCCAGCTACTGTCACAGACTCTCCAAAAGTGGAACATAGCACGGGCTCAGACAGAATAGGGAGAGGCAGACACTGGCTACTCTCTTTATTGGTCCAGGGAGGATCCTGGTGGGCTCAGAGAAAACACATAGGGCCAGCAAGTGCTCCATGAACACTGAGAGCTGCTGTGGGATAGGCACAGTGCCAGGTACCTGGGACCCTGTGTCTGACTTCAAGCCTACCATCTTGTGACAGTCATGATGCAGGCAGGGGACCCACGCTATGGCAGAGGACATCCAAGAAACTGAACAAGCACAAAGAAGAGCCTGGCATTTCTGGGGGGCAATGGATGTTACCCTGAACTGAAGTCACTTAGAGAAGCACAAGAGAGAGTGGAAGTTTAAAGATGCATGTGTCCTGGAGGGGAGAGCTTGATGAGGTAGCGTTTCTAGCAGGACTTTGAGGCAGACACATCAGAAGACATAGCTGTCCTGAAATGCAGGTTAATGCTGGAACTGTCCTCAGATAATGCCCAGTCTAGTTCAGTGCTTTATGTATTCCTTTACATATGAGGCGCTGGCTGTACCATCAGTCAGGTCCCTGTGGGACACGGATGACACAGCCTATTCTGTAATATGCCCTAAGGTGAGCAAACAGAGTTCAGGGAAAGGACCAGAAGGTGCAGTCGGCCCGGGGCTAGAGAGAGGAGCTGTTCCGATCCTCAGTGCTGAAAGGGCAAAGGATGGGTTGGTTAACAGAGTCCTGTGAGAGGGGCCTTATCCCTGGAAAAGTTGAGAAAAGAAAGCCTAAGGGAATGAGACAAGTTCTGATAGGAGAATGGAGCTAGAGGAATAAATCCCTGTTCCACTCTCCTCCTGCCCCGTAATCCCCTACTTTTTCCTCTTGGTGCCTCCTGATGGACTCCACCAACCAGAAGCCCTGATGTGAGCCACCAGACAGGTCATCCTGTAGGAAGACAGGGCAGAGTAGGGTGATCTGGATATGCAAACAGAAGACCCCAGCACTGGCACAGATGGAGGATTATTGAGCAGTCTGGTCATTTGGCAGAATGGAACAGTTCATCCGGGATGATGATTTGCATAGTTATTATTCAGGGCAACTTTGTAGTTTTTTGTTTTGGTTTTTTCTCATCTCACGGTTTTAGTTCATCAGAGCCTATGTGACATGCTGTGCTTCATGACCAGGGAGCCTGGATGACGTGATGGGAAAGACTGTGGCCACACTCGGGGTGAAACAGCAATCCTGCGGCCAACACAGGTCATGCCCACCCTTCAGCCCGGCATGTGCTTCTGGCATGTGCCCTGGAGGAATCCTCAGGAACACCCTCATAAGGGGACAGGTGTGAGGACATCTACGGCGCTATCCCCTGTGGTGGGAGATGGAAGGCCCATTCCTGTGAAACTAGAGGAGCAGAACACAAAGGAAGCACAGCGTGGGCACCACACAGCGGGAAGGAAATTGCTGCTCACGTTCAGCATGGAAGAGTTAGAAGTGTTTAGAAGAAAGAGTAAGGGAGAAAATGAAGTCCATAATTCCAAACCAATCAAATAGATTAAAAATACATACATACTTGCTTACACACACACACACACACACACACACACACACACACACACACACACACACTACTCCACAAGAATTTCTTCAAACCAATTCCAAACCAATCAAATAGATTAAAAATACATACATGCTTGCTTACACACACACACACACACACACACACACACACACACACTACTCCACAAGAATTTCTTCAAACCAAAGTACTTCTCGAATGTCTGGCTTTGACAGTAGAGGAAGGGGGGCGGGTTGCATTAAACGGAGACAGATAAACTAGCCCTTAAACAGAGAGAGGGCAGACTCCAGAGACAGAAAAGGTCTAGGCTCAGGTCAAAGCTTTATGTGTGTGACCTTGCACAGTCATGTCACTCGGTTGGTTCATCTTTAAAACAGGAGGAAACAGTAATAAAAAGATCCACAACATGTTTTTGTGACCTCAACCTGTCTGAAATGCTATTCCTCTGAGACTTTTTCCTTGGGCAGGTTTCACAAAGGACTTGGGCCCTGTAAGTTCACGGCAAGGATACTCAGGGATGGCCCAGCAGTGGGGCTGTGTGTGTGTGTGTGTGTGTGTGTGTGTGTGTGCATGCGCACACGTGTATGTCTGGGAAGGGAGCAACATACATGGGATGGATCCCATAGCTCTGCAAAAGACCCTGAAGTCAAAAATATGTCTCACTGCTTGTCTCAAGACTGTCACCCCCCACCCAGGATTCCTCTCTTCGAATTGAGGCCTCTTCTTCATAAAAATGCAATATATTCCCCCCACTGCCCAGCTGAGTGCTTAGCAGATATTCCTGTCACGAACTCTCCAGCTGGCTTTAATTTGTTCATAAGATGAGCACCCTATCACCTGGAGGCCTAAGGCATGAAACATGTCTGCTAGGTCTTGAGAGAAAGGGCCAGGTGTATGGGGGGCGGCAGCTCTCATGCCGGGGAAGATACTAGGGTAGGCGCTCCCCAGAGAAGGGCCTCAGTTGGAAAAGGGCCTGAAACAGGGCACCGAGTTTGCCAGTGTTCTCTAGAGTCCCCAGCTGTTAGCCTACCCCTCTTCTCCTTGCCCAGGGAGCAGGCCTGGTGCTACAGCAGATCAGTAGCCTGAAGGCACCTTTATTTATTCCCTGCCTTCTCTGCCGAGGTGACACACATCTGTAAGCCTCATTTTAAAATTCAATCCCCTTTCCTCATATTTTCTGGATTTCCTGCAAGGGAGAAGGGGAGAAGAGCTTGATATCAACCTTTACAGTGTAGTTGGGGCCCCAGTATGAGACATATTTCTTACTTGCACTAGGACTAGGAGGTAAGTGAGCATTATGGTTTGTAACCAGATGTCCCCCCAAAGCCTCATGTGCTCTGAAGTGGAGATTTTAGGAGCTTACTGGATCTAGAGTGTGTGATACTGGGATTAAGGGTGTGTGAGACTAAATTGATTAAATTCCACTGATTGGAATTAGCATAGTTCTGTGTGTAACTGAATGGATGTACTGAAGACAGAAACCCCACCCTGAGAGTGGATGGCACCACCCAAAAGGCTTACAGGATAGATGAGATGAAGGGGCAAGGCAGGCTGCTACTGTGTTCTGCTTACCTTGCTGTGGACTATTTCTCCTTTGTGATGACCCTGTGCCATGCTTCCCAGCCGTGAGGCCAGCTGACTACGGACTGAAACCTCTACAAACTGTGAGCCGAAATAAACTTGTCCTCCTTTAACTTTGGGGTTGGGTATTTTGTCCCAGCAATGAGAAAAGTAATTAAAACAGTGAGTATCTTAGCATAGAAGCAGGCTTTATTAAGAATTAAGGGGGCCAGGGATTTAGCTCAGCGGTTCAGTGGCCTGCCTCGCAAGCGCAAGGACCCGAGTTCAATCCCCGGTACCACCAAAAAAAAAAAGAAGTGGGCTAGGGATTTAGTTCAGAGGTTCCGCTGCACACCTTGCAAGCACAAAGTCCTGAGTTCAATGCTTAACACCAAAAAAAATAATAATAATTAAGAAGCATCTCCAAAAGGACCTGGCTGCTGTGCACTGAACAGTAACTCCCAAAAGATATGTTGCAGGTGTTGTCTCCCAGGGCCTGTGAATGTGACCTTGCTTGGAAATCAGGTCTTTGCCAATGTAGTTAAGTTGGTACTTGTCTTAGTTCGCTTGGGACTAGACGGCTTATAAACAACAGAAGTGTATTACAGTTCTGGAGGTGGGAGGTCCAAAACTAAAGGGTGTTAGATTCCATGTCTGGTGAGGGCTGCTCTCTGCTTCACAGATAGCACATTCTTGCTGTGTCCCCACATTGTAGAAAGGGGAAGGGAGCTCTCTGGGGCCTCTTACAAGGATTGTGTGTTCATGGCCTAATTGCCCCTCAGAGGCCAAATTTCTAACACCACCATATTTCAGATTAGGTTTCAATGTATGAATTTGGGGGATTCAAATCTTCAGATGACACAATATTTAAGTTGAGAAGGATCTAGGGATGAAATCCTGCTGGATTCAGGGAGGGCCTAAATCCAGTGAGTGGACCTTGTAAGAGAAAGGAAAAGGAGAGAGAGGTTTGAGCCAGAGCTCTGAGAGAGGAGGCCCTACTCAGAAAGCAGCCAAGAGGCAAGCCAAGGAACACTTGGAGCCACCAGAAGCTACAAGGAGCAAGGAATTCTCCCCTCAGAGCTTTTCCCTAAAAGGAGCATGGAAACCGGGTCCCTCCGCTCAGCTGAAGCCTTCTTCATACATCATGGCGCCAGCCTTTCACGGAGTCTGCACAGGACCAGGGGGTGAGGCACAGGGCAGTGTGGGAGCACTGCGGAGAGCAGGACTCCTGGCGGGAATCATGCTGCTGCTGTCCCTGGGTTGCATTCTGGACAGGCACCTCTTGCCACCTCTCAAGCTTCAGTTCAGGCAAGGAAGCATGAAGCCCACACCCCACACACACCTGGAGTGATTTCACGCCCCATAATATGGGCAATCAAAAATAATAGACACACAGCAACCTACCCAGGGCCTGCTGCTGCGGAGAGCAGCTGCTGAGGTGGCTGCCTAGAAAATAAACTAATTCCCAGCCCTGGTGGGGAGAAATAACAGCATCAGCGAGGAGCAGGAAGCGCATCCTGGTCTGCAAAGCTCCAGCCAATAAGTGGGCTAAAAATAAGCAGCTTCTCTTGCAGCCGGCCACACGCCCTCCCTCCCCAGAGAGCTGGCCATGCGGCTGGCTTCTTGTTCTCGGGGTGAGCTTCATGTCCAGCCAGGTGTCTGCTCTGAAGCCTCGCCTCAGGCCTGACTGGGGTGGCCTGACCAGGAGGAGCATGGATGCAGGATGAGAGAAGGGAAAGACTTTGAGGTCCTGCTGATTCCCCAGGGCTCCCGGTGGGGCCTGGCTTGGTCATGCAGCCCCAGGCTGCTTCCTGTCAGCACTGAGCGTTGACTGTCACTAGTGAAGGATGCTGAGCACCATGTTGGAGCTGGGCAACTGAGCCATCTATGCACTTGGCAGGGGCCCAAGCAGATCTTGCTTAGACCAGCACTCTTTGAACGTGGTCTGTGACCCACAGAGGGTGGACCCCAGCATGGGCCCCAGGGCTCACATGCTTCCCAGAGCTTCTGCTGGAATCCAGCATGCTGTACATGTGCCTCTCAAAGAATAGCTTAGTAAAAAAAAAAAGAAAATAAACATTTAGCAAGGAATTGAGTAAGTGAGGTGCAATGGTTTATGGTACCTCCCATCCTATTCACACAGAGCTTCATCCCCAAAATCTCATATTAATTGCATTAGAGAGGGGAAACTTAATCTGACCACAACATCCTAACCATCTTCAATCCGTGTTCTGCTCCCTTAAAAACTAGTCAGTCCAGGACCAGGGATTTAGCTCAGTGGTGCCGCTGGCTGCCTTGCAAGCTCAAGGACCCAGGTTCAATCCCCAGTACCAAAAAAACAAAGAAACAACTAGTCAGTCCACTCCACAGCTTAGAAAAGCTCAAGGGCTTCTCGGTCTTCTTGGCCCGACCCTTTCCCCTCTCTGGACGACCTACTGCTTCCCCATGCCTGTCCATGAACCCTATTCCTCAGCAAACTAAACTGCCTGTGTGCCCTAATCATCCCTATCCGTACCTCTATGCCTTGTGAAAGGTGGTTCCCCTTTTCTGCCACTCCCTTCTCCACCTCTGCTGTCTCTTGAAATTCTACTAAGTTTTCAAAGCCCAGCTTGCATGTGGCCCTTTATTCCTATTCTTTCTGGGGAAAATTGGGCAGTCCCTTTCTGTGTATACCTGTAGCACTTTGGATAGCTCCCATCAAAGGGCCTGAATTTCTCACTAGTGTCCCTTCAGACCTAATCCTGAGGGTCTGCCCAGAGCATAAGGATGTAAGTATAGACAAACTGCAACTGACCTGCAGACCCATGATATTTATAAATGTGTCTGGTGGTTTGTCACACAGCACGACTGTGCTGAGACCTGGCTGAGACATGCATGGGTCCAGAGACCCTGGAGCACAACAGGTAAAGCACATAGCATGTGCAGAAAGCTCTCCCTTCCCTGGCATGGTGAGCACTGAGTGCTGGTGATATGTGCAGGGTAGAGCTGCACTGAATATGCTCAGGCTCAAGTCCTGGTTCTGCCACACGTTGCTATGAGTGTCTCTAGACACGTTACTCACCCTTTCAGTGCTAGCTTTTCCTCACTTACAAAGCAGGGATGGTAAAGCGAGGTGTCCTGGCAGGCACCTGTGGCCCAGGCTATTTAAGGGTGAGGTGGGAGGACTGCCTGACTCCGGGAGTTCGAGCTCATCCTCTGAGCAACATAGTGAGACCTTGTCTCAACAGAAATAGATGACAACATAAGATCTGCTCGTGGGGCTGAAGTGAGCAACAAGCGAGAGAATGCCGAGCCGGGCACCCGCGCACAGTGAGGGCTCCGTAAGTGTTTGCTCTCAGCGATTATGAATAATTAGGAAGGATCATCCATCATCTGCTCCTCCTTCCCTGGGTGCAGCCTGACTGCTCCCTGCCCAGTTCTATGAAGTGTGCACTGCACCTGTCAAGGGAAGACCAGGAGGGGGGAGGCTGTGTTCCATTCATCTCCTGAGTGCCTCTCTAGCTCTGATGTTTTCTGAGGAGCTGGCAGCCCTCTGTGCCCTGTCTTCCCTGAGAAACCCAAGCATGGTTCCTGCTGTTCTCCACAGAGCATAGAGAACAAGCTACATCCCAGAGAGAAGGGGCTTGACAAACGCAAGGACAGGGGTGGTAGTGATGGTGATGACTACATTTTCTCAGCTCTTGTGAGTCTGTAGAGACCCATTTCCAGGACCACTGGCTTCCAGAGATGGACAAGAGTCTTAATATTTCCAGTCTCCTCCTTGTTGACGTCAGCACACAGTGATTCTCAGGAAGCAGGGACTGTGGGCATTCAGAGATGGAGGTGGCATAGGCTCTGCCTTCAGGAAGCTTCTGGTCTGGTCTGGCTAGGGTGGCCAGAGCGACACAGGAAATGACTGAGCAAGTCACAGCACTATGTACTACAGAACTTTGGAAACTGCCTCGCAGAATATGTTCTGGGGAAGGGGTTCTAGAACCTTCCGGGAAATACTGAGAGGACCCAAAAGAACGGCAAAGGATTGAACAAACGGAGAAGAGGGTGACCAAGGCATCCTGGGCTCCTGGACTCACTGCTCCCGTGCAGAAAGCTGGGATTGGTAGCCAAACAGACTCCCGGCCTGGGCTGCCTTTTCCCAGGCCTCCCAGCACCCCAAAGTGAGAAATGGGCAGGAGAGAAGAACGGACTCCTGTGGAAACCTGGCCCTGGAGCGAGTGGCTGTGCTCACAGCTCCTGGCCTCCCACCTCTCCATCTGGAGCCGGCAGAGCAGTGAAAAGGAAAGACTTGATGGCAAGTACAGCGGAGAGAGCGGGGGAGGAGGTTGGTTCGTGCAGGTGTTAAGGCAGGTATCTTCCTCCTCTTCTCAGAAGGGTTCCAGGCACACCGCCTCTAGGGGGAAGCGGACACCACTCTCATGTGTGCACCCCTGCCCCCTGGCAGCACAGAGGCCGGCGTGACAAAAAGAACAACATCACTCACTGTTGTGTTCTGCTCCGCCTGTGTCACACACACACTCATCCTGTGAGGTAGGTCCTGTGACACAAGTGTCTTGCAGATGAGGAGACTGAAGCACAGACAGGTTGAGTCACTTGCCCAGGGTCACACAGCCGGTGAATTACGGAGCACTACTTGGACTGGTATTCTCACCACATGCCATGTTCTAACCCCCTCCTAAGTTCCTCCGTTCTTCTTGCCCCCACCTAAGTAAGTGTCTGGACTGTCTGAATAACCTTTATCCCAGACATGGGGTCACCTTGCCCTGAGTGGTGCTTTTAGCAGAGTGATTTGGTGTGAGGGCTTAGAAGACAGAGGCACCTCGAAGTGAACTAAATGGACTGAAACCAACAGATGCACACAGAACTGAGAGCAAATGAGAGTCCGGGGGATGGGACTGGAGCTACAGTGAGAGAAAAAGCCTTTGAAAGGCAGAGATGAGAGGACCCTACAGAGGTAGATGCAGAGGAAACAATAAACAGCTTGTCCAGGCTGGGCCACCCCGAAGCCCTCAGCTGTCCTCAGCTTCCTCAGCCTGACCTCAGCTCCTACCCAGGTATCACCAGGCTTGAGGGAAGGCCTGTAGTGGGCCTGTGGCTTGGGAGAGCTCTCATAGGACTTCTGCCTCACAGTGAGAGGCTCTGGTGCAGTAGGTGTCTGGCTGTACAGACCCTGAGGTGGGATGTTGACCTTGTGTGAGGTGTGATATCACCTTGTCCCCACACACCCTGAGGGGAACTCAAACTGCCTGGGTGGAGTTCGGGGTCCTCCTTGGGGGCCCCTGAGACAAGGCCCTAGGATCCAAGGATCTGAGCTGGTGCAGGGGCTGGTGGGAGGAAAACTGGGAGGGGACACAGGAGACCTCCAGTCCTGACACCTATAGCCAATGTGTCCTGGCCTTACCACATCCTGGGACAAACAGACCAGGGGCAGGGACCATGTGAGGCTTGCTTACTCTGCTGCCTGTGGCTTCCATCTCAGCTGGGCTCTGAGCCTGTCTACAAGGCCTCTCCACATGGGTCTGTTTGGGCTTCTTCACAGCATGATGGCTTCAGGGCCTAACCACTGATGGGTGACTGAAGCCTTCTGATTTGAGCGCTCATGCCAGCCAGCAGAACAAAAGTTGTGTGTCACTGCCTCTCTTCCTGCCCAGTACCACCTTCCAGCTTTACCAACCACCAAGGTCCACTCAGGTTCCAGGGAAAGAGATCTTGAATCCCTCACACCTACAAGATGAGGTCACACTAAGAAGAACCTATAGGATGGGGATGGCACCTCAGCCCTCCCTGCATCTGTCGCAACGACCGCAGGAGACTATGCCTACAAGATAAAGTTGCATACTCCAAATTATCACGGCACGTGTCCCAGGAGGCCCTCAGGCACATCGGTGAGGCTCCCAACCATCCTCCATGTCACATTGTGTTGTGGGAACGTACCTTGATGTGAGGGTAGCTTTTGCACACTAGCTGTCCTAGAGCAGGTACATGGGATAGGAAAGCTCACAGATCAAATGAACATTCTCACATTCTATGGCCTATTAAACCCATTAAAAATGCCCAGCAGGAAACAAGGAGAAAGAGATGGGCAAGTTAACCCCCAGGCTAGGGTGCCCACGGGTTGGAGGGGTACACGTGCCACTAATCCTGAGATGTGACATTCACGTGACTCATTTGGATTGCATCAGCCTTGTCACTGCCACGGAAACAGGGTGGACAAGGGGGCTCAGCAGACAGAAGGTAGCTGGAGCCGATCCTATTCAAACAGGCGGGGCAGTGGTAGCTCCTGTCCTCCGGTCAGCCTTGTGTGTTACTATTCATTTTTTTACATATTCAAACACACTTTACGCCTTTTTTAATTATAAAGGGCATTTTACACAGTAAGACTTAATGGGAGTCAGAGGCTGGGATGTGTTAAGAATCAACTCATTTTCTTGGGTAGAGGACATATGGGGACAGAATGAATGTCACCAGCAGGCAGTTGACTTAAACACCATGGTTACTGAGCATGTTAGGTGCCTATTATGGCTTGGATCTGACACGTTCCCAAAGGCTCAGTCCCCAGTGCATCAGTGTGCAGAGGGGGCCTTTGGAAAGTCACTGGGCCATGAAGGCTCTAACCTCGTCAATGGATTAACGCATTGATGGCTTCATAGCTCAATGGGCTGTGGAGAGGTGGTGGAAGCTGAGTTGGAGGAAGTAGGTCACAGGCCCTCAGAGAGTCCATTTTGTCCCCAGCCCTTCTCTATTTCCTGCCTGCCATGAAGTGAGCAGTTTTACTCCACCATGAGCTCCCTGCCGTGATATTTTGCTTCACCAGAGGCTCCAAAATAGTGGAGCCAAGTGATCATGGACTGACACCTCTGAAACTATGAGCTGAAATAAATATTTTGTCCTTTAAGTTTCTTTTCTGTGGCACTTTTCACAGCAAAGGGAAGCTAACCCAGTGCATTTAACGTAACATGGATTCCTGACACCTTACTGTTTTTCCCATCTTTTCTGTCAGCCATGTTATTTATGCTATTGCTTTTTAAAATACCTGCCAGCATACATACAGTATATATATATATATATTTATCCATGTTTATCATGCTTCACCAGCTATTTGTTTCTATAAGTAGTTTCTCTTGTGTTTTCTAGAAGAATTTAATATTCTTAATATTAAATGTTAATATTAAATATAATGTTAATATTCTTCACATAGCCACCATGCTTTACACACACACACACACACGCATGCACACAGCATCTGTGCTGGAGAACCTTTTAGAGACAAGCGCCCAGACTGCAGCCTAAAACCCACTTATTTATCACAAAATGCCAACACTGCAATTAAATACGAATACAAGGTTTTAGTTTAGGAAAGACAACTCATGCATTAACATCTCTTTTTCTTAAAAGGAAAACAAATAACTAAAATGCTATAGGTTCACCACCACTGCACTGGATGTTTGTAGCAAAGACAACTCACATTAACATCTCTTTTTCTTAAAAGGAAAACAAATAACTAAAATGCTATAGGTTCACCACCACTGCACTGGATGTTTGTAGCACCTGATAATCGCATTCCACATGGGACTTGGCACATGTACACAGTACTTCACAATTCCCTCACCATTTGAAATCTCATCCTCTCCCTTTCCTCCCCGCTACCTCCATCTCCCAGTCCCCTTCCTATATACCAAAGATCCATCTTTTTATTTCCTATCATTGATCCTTTTTCTGTACTTTGTTAATATGTTGGGTTTCTCATACAAGAAAAACCATGCGGTAGTTTATCACATGTGTCTGATTTGCTTCACTTAATGTTATGGTTTCAAAGTGCATCAGTTTTCCTACAAATGACTCATTTATCCTTCTTTATGGCAGAGTAGTACTCCACTGTGTATAAATATGACGTTTTCTTTATCCATTTATCTGTGGATGGACATAGAGGTCACTTCTAAGACTTCGCTATTACGTATTGTTCTGTTATAAACAGGGGTATGCATGTATCACTGTACCATGTCTTCTTTAACTCTTTCTGAAAGATACTTAAAAGGAGAATAGCTAGGTCAAATGAAATTTCTATTTTTAACTTTTTGAGGGATCTCGGTACTGATCTCCAGAGTGGTTGTACCAGTTTACCCTCCCACCAGCAATGAAGAGGATTCCTTTTCTCCCCCAAAGTATTCCAGCATTTGTGACTACTTGATTTCCTGAACATAGCTATCATTTCTGGAATGAGATGGAATCTCAGTGTTGTTATAATTTGTATTTTTCAAATGGCTAGCGATGTTCAACATTTTTTCCTGTATTTATTGGCTATTTGTTGTTTTGGGGGGGTTTTCTGTTTTGTTTTGCTTTGTTTTTGTGTGTGGTACCAGGGATTGAACTCAGGACCTTGCACTTGCCAGGCAGGAGCAGCACCACTGAATGTATTTATTGGCTATTTGTTGTTTTGGGGGTTTTTCTGTTTTGTTTTGCTTTGTTGTTGTGTGTGGTACCAGGGATTGAACTCAGGACCTTGCACTTGCCAGGCAGGAGCAGCACCACTGAGCTATATCCCAGCGCCTACTAGTACATTATCTTAGATGTTCCTATTCATTTTGGATGTCCAGTTTTGATTGGGTCTTTACCTTTGAGAGGTCCACTTTTTTTGAGTTCTTTATATAGTTTAGATATTAGTCCTTCATCTGAGGAATAGCTGGCAAATTTGTTCCCCTTTCTGTTGGTTGTTTCTTCACTCTGTTCATGGTTTCATTTGCTGTATAGAAGCTTTTTAATTTGATGTGATTCCATTTGTTGATTCTTGCTAACATTTCTTATGCAACTGGGGTTCTGCTCAAAGTCACTGCTTGTACCTGTGTCTTCAAAAGTTTTACTTATTTTGTCTTCCAGTAGAGTGTTTCTGTTTTAATATTTAGATCTTTGATCCATTTTGATTTTTTTTCTTATTGAGTTTATTGGTACATTTTAGGTATACAGTACAGTTACATTCATCATTGGGATCTTGTACCTTTACATGACAGGTCTTGGTTCTCATTTTTTCCCCTTGTCTCTGCCCTCCCTTCATCCCCTCCTACCCTCCCCATTTGCAAACACTTTATTTCCATCTTTTCATTTAGTGCATGGTGAGAGATATGGCTCTAGGTTCCATCTTCAGTATACAGACAGCCAGTTTTCCCAGCCCCATCTGTTGTGGGCCTTTTTTATTTTTTATTTTTTTGTTTGTTTGTTTGAAACAGAGTCTCGCTATGTAGTCCAGGTGGGCCTTGAACTCACTCATGTCGATCCTCCTGTCTCAGCCTCCCAAGTGCTGGGATTCCAGGTGTGGGCCACCACACCGAGCTCACACTATTAAGAGGCCAGCTGTCCTCCAAGGTAAGTATTTGCCCCCTTTGTCAAAGATAAGACAGCTGAGTGTGCCCAGTGTCTGGGATTTTGTATTTCTTGACTTGCCTTTGTCGCCCAGGATTGCTATCAACCATTCTCGGTCTGTCCTGGTTCCACATGAATTTTAGGATTGTTTTGTGGGCCACCACACCGAGCTCACACTATTAAGAGGCCAGCTGTCCTCCAAGGTAAGTATTTGCCCCCTTTGTCAAAGATAAGACAGCTGAGTGTGCCCAGTGTCTGGGATTTTGTATTTCTTGACTTGCCTTTGTCGCCCAGGATTGCTATCAACCATTCTCGGTCTGTCCTGGTTCCACATGAATTTTAGGATTGTTTTCTCTAGTTTTGTGAAGTGTACTATTGGTATTTTGATGGGAGTTGCATTAAATCTGTATAGCAGTTTTGAAAATACGGCCATTTTCACTATATTGATCCTGCCTACCCAGGATCAGGGGATATCTTTGCATCTTCTGGCGTTTGAGTGACAAGTTTAGATAGACTGGTGAGGGAAGACCCCACTGAGGTCACATTAGACAAAAGGAAGGCACAAGACTGTGATGGAAATACAAGGGGAAGGCTATTTATTTGGGAGAAGGAGCAACCAGTGCAAAGTCCCTGGGGTTGTGGATAAAAACATATTTCCTGTGTTTTAGAATTTTTTAAATGCTCTCTGTCTCAGCATGGTCAGATGTGCACAGGGAAGACCAAACAGAGTAGGCCAGGCTTCCACAAGTCAAGCTTTTAGGTCATAAGGGTCCACCTATACCCCCAACAAGAAGTAGGTCCTTTTCATTCCAAACAACCAAATGCCTTCCCAAAGAGGTTTTGTTTTTGTTTTTGTTTTTTGTTTGTTTGTTTTTTTGGTACCTGGGATCAAACTCAGGTCCTTGAGCTTACAAGTCAAGAGCAAAACCACTGAGCTAAATCCCCAGCCCTTCCAAAGAGTTCTACTTTAGAACAAAGGGAAAGTTGGCTGCCAAGGACAAATCCAAGTTTCTACCTTTCAAAGAAGTTGCTTTAAATCTAAAAAGAACAGTCTTCCCAATATTCTCACATTTTAAGTAGTCTTTTTTGAACAACTTCTCTGCACTTACTTTTTTAAGGCCATAATACAGTATATATCTGAAATCCTTTTATGCCAGATTATTGCTTCCTTTTGCAGTTTGGGAACCGAGATATAAAGGGGACAATTCCCATGTTCTAGGACACACAGCCATGTGGTAGAGCTGAGGAGCAAATGCAGGACACTCCTGTGGTCCCCTTCTGACTGGGGTACCCTTTCCAGAGGTGCTGTTGGGGATTCAGGAAGGAGTCTAGACGGCCCCAGCCTGGATAGCCTTTCCAGTTGGGAAAAGATCCTTGGACCCAGGCCTTTGGCTCTCAAGGGAGCCGCGCCCTCCTTGCTGTAGCTAGAGGGGACTTCATGCCTGCTTCACAGGGCCTCCTCCTTGGCTCTTTGCAGTTAGAAGTTGTGGGTCCTTGGGCAAACCACTTGGCCTGAGTGCCTCAGAGACACCCACCTGGGATGGGAGTAGTGCCCGTTGCTCAGCAGGACAGTGAGAACGAGTGGTGTGAGGAGTCTTGGCACATAGGAGGCGCTCGGTAAACTGCTCCCATTTGGGGTGTGTGAAGGGGCTTAGGCGGTCTGGCCTTGAGGTCCCAAGGTGACACACAGGACCTATGGTGGCAGGAGCACAGCTCAGTGTTGGGGTTGGCTCCTCTAGACTTTCTGATCAATTTTTATCTTCCCTTTCTTCCCAAGTTGCAATAATTTAACAACCTCAGAAATGAAAAAAGATAGCTGTGAGAGTAAATGTGGAATAGCTTAAATTAAAATATAATTGAAATAAATTAAATTAAATGGGCAACTTCCGGTGCTCATCTCTCAGGCCAAATTATGGGAGGCATTTTGAGCTGCAGAGGAGAGGGCCCTGGTGGCGCCTTCTGGAGCTTCAGGGTAGCTCCTCCAGAGACTCCACTTTCGACCTCCTGCCAGGTGCTCCTGGCTGGGGAGGTCCTGGGGGAGCACAGGGAGCCAGAGGCTCAAAGCTGCCTCCTCTGTGCTCCCTGTTTCCACCATGGGGGCCCAGGGGGGTGAGGCGTGAGCCCCAGATGGGCAGTCCCCGCTCCAGGTCTCTAGGCATCTCTGACGGACAGCCTCAGGGCTTAGATCACCCCTCGGGTCACAATCATGTTGGCTCTTTGGGTTTCCAAGACTGAATTTAGAGTAGGGTTGGGATCTCATCTTCCCTGCTGCATCCAGGCTCTGACAACTACCTGGTGAACTCCAGCCAGGGCAGACAGATTACAGGCCCGGCTGGGGTCTTGGGCTTGTACTCCTTTCAGCTTCCCACCAAAGTCCCCCCAGGTCCCAGGGTTAAAGAAAATGTGCCACAAGCACAAGATTTCTCCCAAGTCCCAGTTTTGAGAGGAAAAAACTCATGTGCATCGCATTTTGCTTCACGTGCATTGAGCGTGTAACGTTTTATGATATTTACCAGTGAGTAAAACTGACAGGCCTAGAGGCTGGGCCGCTCTTTCCTGGCTCTTCAGGAGTCCCTGGCAAGGCCTGGAGGTCCCTGCCTGAAAACCAATCTCCTGGCTCCTGGCTCGCTGCACACACAGCTGTCCCTGAACCCCCAGCAGAGTCTCAGAAGGTGGGAACATCCCCAGGTCATACCAACATAAATGAGCGTCGAGGACGTTATGCTGAATGAAACTCACCAGTCCTTCAGAAGAGCACATGCTGTGTGACTCCACTCAGGCAAGGTCCTTGCGTTGGTCAGACTCAGGCCCAGGATTGCATGGTGCTGGCCAAGGGCTAGTGCGCTGCCGTTTGCAGGAACGGTTTCAGTTTTGCCTGATGATAAAGTGACAGAGACGGATGTTGGTGACAGTTGTGCCACGGTGAGAATATACTTAATGCCCGTGGACCACACACCTCAAAACAGCTAAGAAGGAAATCTTACAGTATATACATTTAACCACAGTTCTTAAAACACAGCAAACAGAAATAAGGACATTGGTTAACCAGCCTGGGCCTCATTGTGGGGCAGCATCAGGAGCTGACTGACCCTCCTTTCCCTGAAGAGGACCCTCGGCCTGGTCCCCAGGGAGGTGGCAGTACAGCTGGCAGATACAGCTCAACGTCAGGGCTGGAAGAAGTCCTGGAAAGTAATTATCCCAGTGTCTGAATCTTACAGATGAGGAAACTGAGGCTAGGGGAGAGGGAGTCAGTGGCTGCCCCAGAGGGATGATTCTGATGCCAGGCTGCCGGCTCTTTCTTACTGACCTGGCACCCATCAAGGTCCAGGGCAGGTCAAGCAAAGCCTTCCTTACCCACCTCCACCCCTCTTCTAAAGGGGAGCCAATAGCCCTTACCCCTCCCCTGTTGTCGCCCGTGAGACTATGGGGAGCTCGGACTGGGAGGCAAGAGTCAGAACCACAAGGCGGACTCTGGCCATGCTTCTGGAACGCTTCAGCTTTATTCAGGAAACGCACAGGGTTATATAGGGACAACATGGGGGCGGAGGGTGGGAGAAGCATTTAACATTGGGCAATACCTTATTGGCCAGACATGGCGGAGTATTTTTCTTGGGCGAGGCAAAGGAGTCACGGACAAGGGGCGCAGATGCAGCCTGCTGGACCCACCATCTAC
>NW_022900916.1:38671417-38690834 GCF_012274545.1 Fukomys damarensis | reverse complement strand
TTTGGTACCTGGGATCAAACTCAGGTCCTTGAGCTTACAAGTCAAGAGCAAAACCACTGAGCTAAATCCCCAGCCCTTCCAAAGAGTTCTACTTTAGAACAAAGGGAAAGTTGGCTGCCAAGGACAAATCCAAGTTTCTACCTTTCAAAGAAGTTGCTTTAAATCTAAAAAGAACAGTCTTCCCAATATTCTCACATTTTAAGTAGTCTTTTTTGAACAACTTCTCTGCACTTACTTTTTTAAGGCCATAATACAGTATATATCTGAAATCCTTTTATGCCAGATTATTGCTTCCTTTTGCAGTTTGGGAACCGAGATATAAAGGGGACAATTCCCATGTTCTAGGACACACAGCCATGTGGTAGAGCTGAGGAGCAAATGCAGGACACTCCTGTGGTCCCCTTCTGACTGGGGTACCCTTTCCAGAGGTGCTGTTGGGGATTCAGGAAGGAGTCTAGACGGCCCCAGCCTGGATAGCCTTTCCAGTTGGGAAAAGATCCTTGGACCCAGGCCTTTGGCTCTCAAGGGAGCCGCGCCCTCCTTGCTGTAGCTAGAGGGGACTTCATGCCTGCTTCACAGGGCCTCCTCCTTGGCTCTTTGCAGTTAGAAGTTGTGGGTCCTTGGGCAAACCACTTGGCCTGAGTGCCTCAGAGACACCCACCTGGGATGGGAGTAGTGCCCGCTGCTCAGCAGGACAGTGAGAACGAGTGGTGTGAGGAGTCTTGGCACATAGGAGGCACTCGGTAAACTGCTCCCATTTGGGGTGGGTGAAGGGGCTTAGGCGGTCTGGCCTTGAGGTCCCAAGGTGACACACAGGACCTATGGTGGCAGGAGCACAGCTCAGTGTTGGGGTTGGCTCCTCTAGACTTTCTGATCAATTTTTATCTTCCCTTTCTTCCCAAGTTGCAATAATTTAACAACCTCAGAAATGAAAAAAGATAGCTGTGAGAGTAAATGTGGAATAGCTTAAATTAAAATATAATTGAAATAAATTAAATTAAATGGGCAACTTCCGGTGCTCATCTCTCAGGCCAAATTATGGGAGGCATTTTGAGCTGCAGAGGAGAGGGCCCTGGTGGCGCCTTCTGGAGCTTCAGGGTAGCTCCTCCAGAGACTCCACTTTCGACCTCCTGCCAGGTGCTCCTGGCTGGGGAGGTCCTGGGGGAGCACAGGGAGCCAGAGGCTCAAAGCTGCCTCCTCTGTGCTCCCTGTTTCCACCATGGGGGCCCAGGGGGGTGAGGCGTGAGCCCCAGATGGGCAGTCCCCGCTCCAGGTCTCTAGGCATCTCTGACGGACAGCCTCAGGGCTTAGATCACCCCTCGGGTCACAATCATGTTGGCTCTTTGGGTTTCCAAGACTGAATTTAGAGTAGGGTTGGGATCTCATCTTCCCTGCTGCATCCAGGCTCTGACAACTACCTGGTGAACTCCAGCCAGGGCAGACAGATTACAGGCCCGGCTGGGGTCTTGGGCTTGTACTCCTTTCAGCTTCCCACCAAAGTCCCCCCAGGTCCCAGGGTTAAAGAAAATGTGCCACAAGCACAAGATTTCTCCCAAGTCCCAGTTTTGAGAGGAAAAAACTCATGTGCATCGCATTTTGCTTCACGTGCATTGAGCGTGTAACGTTTTATGATATTTACCAGTGAGTAAAACTGACAGGCCTAGAGGCTGGGCCGCTCTTTCCTGGCTCTTCAGGAGTCCCTGGCAAGGCCTGGAGGTCCCTGCCTGAAAACCAATCTCCTGGCTCCTGGCTCGCTGCACACACAGCTGTCCCTGAACCCCCAGCAGAGTCTCAGAAGGTGGGAACATCCCCAGGTCATACCAACATAAATGAGCGTCGAGGACGTTATGCTGAATGAAACTCACCAGTCCTTCAGAAGAGCACATGCTGTGTGACTCCACTCAGGCAAGGTCCTTGCGTTGGTCAGACTCAGGCCCAGGATTGCATGGTGCTGGCCAAGGGCTAGTGCGCTGCCGTTTGCAGGAACGGTTTCAGTTTTGCCTGATGATAAAGTGACAGAGACGGATGTTGGTGACAGTTGTGCCACGGTGAGAATATACTTAATGCCCGTGGACCACACACCTCAAAACAGCTAAGAAGGAAATCTTACAGTATATACATTTAACCACAGTTCTTAAAACACAGCAAACAGAAATAAGGACATTGGTTAACCAGCCTGGGCCTCATTGTGGGGCAGCATCAGGAGCTGACTGACCCTCCTTTCCCTGAAGAGGACCCTCGGCCTGGTCCCCAGGGAGGTGGCAGTACAGCTGGCAGATACAGCTCAACGTCAGGGCTGGAAGAAGTCCTGGAAAGTAATTATCCCAGCGTCTGAATCTTACAGATGAGGAAACTGAGGCTAGGGGAGAGGGAGTCAGTGGCTGCCCCAGAGGGATGATTCTGATGCCAGGCTGCCGGCTCTTTCTTACTGACCTGGCACCCATCAAGGTCCAGGGCAGGTCAAGCAAAGCCTTCCTTACCCACCTCCACCCCTCTTCTAAAGGGGAGCCAATAGCCCTTACCCCTCCCCTGTTGTCGCCCGTGAGACTATGGGGAGCTCGGACTGGGAGGCAAGAGTCAGAACCACAAGGCGGACTCTGGCCATGCTTCTGGAACGCTTCAGCTTTATTCAGGAAACGCACAGGGTTATATAGGGACAACATGGGGGCGGAGGGTGGGAGAAGCATTTAACATTGGGCGATACCTTATTGGCCAGACATGGCGGAGTATTTTTCTTGGGCGAGGCAAAGGAGTCACGGACAAGGGGCGCAGATGCAGCCTGCTGGACCCACCATCTACCACCTAGGCTAGCCTTACCAAAGTCTCCGAGTTAGCTCAGGAGACAGGAGTGCGGTGCACCTGGCCCAGCCAGGCTTGAACTTCTTCCACACTCCCCAGCCTGCAAAGAGACTGATTAATTAATTAATCCTCGTTAAGGGCTCAGGCACCAGGCTAATGGGCAATAGGCATTCTCATTATTATTTTTAATCAGACATCGCAATTTTATAGCTCCCATCACCCAGGGCTATTGAGTGTCTCTCAAAGTTAATTAAGGCTGTCAGGGATGGGCTCAGAGGTGGGGAGGAGGCACAGGCTGGGCTGTGGGAGGGCTGAGAGGTCTTGATTCCCCCCAGCTCTCACGTTCAGGGCGATGTGAGAGAATCGGTGGAGGAACTGGCCAGCCCCGCGTTAATCTCCATGGTTATCTGAGTGATCCCATAAGGGAAGCAGGGATGCACAGGAAGGAGGACAGCTAACAGGGTTTCCAGCTCCAGTCTCTGCCTCTTTGCTTTGTGTTGAGGCAAGGTCCAGGCTAACTTGGAACACCTGGGCTGGAGGAACGCTCCTGCCTCAACCTCCTGAGCGGCTGAGACTGTCAGCACTCACCACTGCAGCGGGCTCTCATCTTTGACTCTTCGCCAGGGACAGGTTTTGTGCTCTCAGTTTACATCCTGAGTCTTCAGTCTTGGGAGGTGTAGGAATTAGAGACAGAAAAGCACTCCTCTTGTTTCCTGTGGCTTTCTGCCTGCAGGAGCGTTCCTTTGTGGAACACCAGCTCCCTTGCACTTTTTCCATATTTTTTCAGTCAGCAAGTACATCTTAGAGCTGCCACCAGCTTGGGTGTTTGATATAACTGTGGAACACCAGCTCCCTTTCCATATTTTTTCAGTCAGCAAGTACATCTTAGAGCTGCCACCAGCTTGGGTGTTTGATATAGAACAGACAAGTAAGGAAATAGAGTCCAGGGCACTGCGAATACTAATGTGGGGTCCTGCCACTCCCACATTTATGCACTGCCGGACACACCTCCAACACTGGAGAACTTTGGCAGAAAGAACCTGAGGGTGTGCATTGTGGATATCAAAAGACCGTAAGGCAAGGAGCTCCACAAGGCACCCTGAAGCTGTGTGTGAACCTTAGAATGAGTCTTGTCACGGTGTGGACCCCACTTTATAACTCTGCCTATGTTGGGGTCCTGGGCTGCAAGGGTCCTGCCTCCCTAGGAAGGGAAATCTGGAAGCAGACATTTTAGGAAGATGCAAAAAGATATGGCTTGCCATTGAATACAGCTATGTACAGCAAACTATAAACGAGATAAAAAACACTCTGATATAAAAGTTTATTTTTTATGATTTGAAGTTTGAATTCATTTCTAGTGCATCCCAAAATTTGGGAGACCCCTACCTGCAGTTTTACCTTCCATGCTTCCAGTTACCAAAGGTCAAACATGATCCAAATATATCACATGGAAAATTCCAGAAATAAACAATTCATGAGTTTTAAATTGTGCTCTATACTGCATAGCAACATGGGGAAATCTCAGGAAACCTGCTCTGCCTTGCCCAGGATGCAAATCATGACTTTTGTCCAGTGTATCCACACTGTATATGTTACCTGCCAGTTCATCACTCAGTAGTCATCACTGTTACCAGATCAACTGTGCTTATGTTCAAGTAACCCTTATTCTTAATGACCCATGGCCTCAATGCAGAAGAGCACTGATGCTGGCAATTCAGATATTCCAAACAAATGCTGTAAATGCTTTTTTAAAGTGAAAAGATGAAAGTATAAAAAATTTTGAGAAAAAGAGGTGGCATGGGAGAGAGATACAATATCCATGGTACTTGTATTACTGATTTTTAAAATAAACTTTATTATAGGTATGTATGCATATCTGATGAAAACAGTGCAGTTAGGTACTCTGCATGGCTTCAGATGTGTGCTTTGTGGATAAAGGAGGACTATTAATATATAAATGTATTCAACTTACAAATTAATTTTGAAAATCTAAAGTCTTCATTGACCCAATAATTTTGTCCTTCTTCTATTTTTATAAGTTGCCATTATTATGATTTTGGTGTAGAACTTACACATTAAGAAATATTTTAAAGCCTATTATAATAGGTATATCCATAGGAAATAGATAGGATTGTTTGGGGTGTGCACTTTTAGAAAAAGAGGTATTTTATATTTTGCAACTATTTTCTTCATTCAGTGATATGTTTTTTTCATGTAAATGCATTGATGTGTTTAAACCTGGTTCACAAATTTTGGCTGCAGCAAAGTCTTCTATCCTTACAACACACCACATTTTGCTTAATCATACCACTATTTTGTTATTTCAAAACATGATCAGTTTTGGCCATGCTTGTATACATACTACATACATGCATTTGCTGAGCACTGACACAGAAGCATAATCACTAGGTTATAAGATATGCACATTTTCCATTTTGAATGAATGTCATGGACTCATTCTCCAAAGTTCTTGAGATAAACATCCTCCTCCAGCAGTTATATGAGTGTATCCATTTCCACACCCCTCACTAGCACCTGGGATTACAATTTTTAAATTTTTGCTAAGCTGATGATTAAAAATATTATCTCCTTGGTATTTCAATTTGCATTTCATTGCTCCTGGGGTTGAGCATCTTTTTACATGGTTATTGGTCTTTTTTCTACTTTGTAAATTATGCATTTATATTCACAGTTCATTTTTTTCTGTTGAGTCATTTTTCTTTTTTACTGTAGATGTGTAGATAGTCTATCAATGCTAGATTTTAATTCCACATGATCTCATCCAAATGGCAGAGAAGCAGTAGATTCTAACTCCCTTTCTATATTTTAAAAGTTTGTCATCAGTCTGTTGATTGCCTTTTATACTTATGCTAACCTATACCCTATACAGATTTTAGAATTTCCTTTGTAGGATTTTCTTTATGTAAAAATCTTTTTTGTAATTTGTTTTGTAGACTTCATGTTTTATTTAAATAAGGCTTCCCTGCCCCCAAGTGAAAAAGATGGTTTTCTGTGATTTATTCTAATATGAAAGTGTTTCTTTTTTACATTTAAGTCTTTAATTCCTCAGGTGTATACTGTTGCAGGAATAATGCACAACTCTCCCAAAATAATTACATTTCCTCATCTTTTAAGGCAGGATTCCCACATGACCTAGCTCAGTCAAGGAGAAGCAAATAGAAGTCCAGGGGTGAATTTAGGGCAGAGTTTTCCTTTTCTGCTATGGGCACCACCCTTTCTTCCTTTCTTCTCCCCCCTTCTCACTGCCTGGAATGTAGGCATGTTATTCTTTCATAAGAATTTCAGAATTAGTTTGTCAAGCTACACAAAAAAATCTTATTGGAAATTTAACTGGGATTTGTATAAACATTGAATAATTGAAGCAAATAGACATTTAAAACTCTCAGGATTTTTGTTTGTTTGTTTGTTTGAGACAGGGTCTCACTATGTAGTTGAGATTGACCTGGAACTCACTATGTAGCCCAGGCTGGTCTTGAACTCACAGAGATCCTCCTGCCTCAGCCTCCCAAGTGCTGGGATTACAGGAATGCACCACCATGCCCGGCTCAGGATTTTAGTTTTATATAATAAGTAATTCCAAAGGAAGGCAGATAAAAACTGATGGGGAAATCCTGAGTTGTAGACCAAACAAAGCCAACCCAAACCAAACAAAACAAAGCTCAATTCAGTTTCTTTCTTTTTTCTCTACTTTTGATATGATGTGGCTCTTATCTTCTTGGGTCCAGGATATGCTGGGCTCTTCATATCAATAACAATGTAAACTCTAAAACCAACAAAAATCTCCAAGACCTATAATGGAGTCCTCTCATCCATGAACATGGTATATATTCTACTGTTCTCTTGCGTATTATTCTAGAATAAGTCTACCTAATCACTGATTGATTAGATTTTTTTTACTTGTGTATATAAATGAGAGGGTCTATAATTTTCCCTCTTGTGTTGTCCATGTCTAATCTTAGAACCGAGGTGATCTATGCTCAGAAAATGAGATTGAGACTTTCCATCATTTTCTAAATAAACTATAAACTATGCAAGATAGTTAGTTATTCTCCATAATTTGAAAGTGTAGTGGAACTCACCTGTATTAGTCAGCTTTCCCATTGCTGGGGCAAAATACCTGACAGCCACAACTTAAAGGAGGGGAGGTTTATTTGGCTCATACTTTCCAGTGCTTTCAGTCCATAGTACAGTGGCTCAAGACAAAGACAGCCTAGAGGAGGGACACTTCTCACAATACAGTAGCCAGGAAGCAGAGAGAAAGAAGGAGGTGGGGTCAAGAATATACCTTTCCAGGTCATGTACCAAGTGAGCCACACCCTCCAACAAAGCCCCACTTTGGAACATGAGGCTTTAGTGGACATTTTAGATCTAACCATAACATTAATCAAAATACTGCCTGGGCCAAGTTCTGTCTTAGTAGGGCTGCCATAACAAATACCATAAACCAGATGGTTTATAAAGAAAAGAAATTTCTTTCTCATAATTCAGGAAGTTCATAAGTCCTAAAGTAAGGTATAAATAGGCTGGTGAAAGTATACTTCCTCATAGATAGGGCTATTTTATGATTCTTTTCTTTTACGATTTATGTAGCTTTATATCTTTTTTTTTTCATCTACAAGAATTTTTCACCCCCTTCCTCAGAAGGGTGAGCTGGAGCTACTTTCTCCCCACAACCTGTAGGGGATTGCTGCTCTGTGTCTGAGCTCTGCGATCCAGCAGGAGGGTTAGAACTTCCCTTCACCCATGCACTCTCCTTTGGTGGAGGGGCTGGCATTACCTTTGGAGGCCGATCAGGTTTGGGAGGCTTAGCAGGTGGAGAGTGACAGTCTTCCTCCTTATGGAGTGTTTCATTTTCTAGAGACTTCTCGCTCTCTCTCCTTCGGGCATTTCTGCCAGATGGGGCTGAGGTCCCAGTCTGTGATGCTTCACTTCCTGTCTTTGGCCTTTCCCGTTCCTACGGTTCTTCACTTCGCCAGGTTGGGTGTCTCTCTGGAGGCCGTCGTTCTAGTTTTGGCTCATCCAGGTGACACTGCAGCTTCTCCTGTTCCTTCTGTAGCCGTTCCTCTCCTTCTCTTTCTCTAGCAGCCGTGTCACCAGGCTTTGCCCCTCCAAAGATAGGAGCTGCTTGACTGGACTGGGACGTGCTGGCAGAGGAATCGTCCTCCTTAGGGGTACTCTGGAGCTTTAGGTAGTTTGGGCCCTTGGGGGGACCGCTGTCATCATGCCCATAATCGTCCCAGGGGTAATCATCCCTGGAGCCCCAGGGCTGGTCATCCTGTCTGTTATAGCGGTCTTCATAGCAGTCTCCTCCTCCTCTGTAGTCGTCATCTCTACGGTACACACCACCAAAGGCTCTTCTGCCACTGCCTATTCTGGAATCGTAGCCTCTATCATAATCTCTGCTGCCTCGCACATCATAGTGATCTTGACCCCTTATCGATCCATATCCTGGAGTGGGCCATCCCGATCCCCATCCAGTCTGGATCGTAAGGATCGCGATACTTGTCTCCAAAGATGTCATTGCCTCTTCTAGGCAGGCAGTCATCAAAGCTGTCTGTAGCAGGATGGGCCCTCCAGTCTGTGTCTACTTTGTCAGAATCTCGATTTCTATCTCACCCAAAAGAATGATCATCTCTGTCAGCAACATCCACTCAAATTCTTCTTTTACCTAAGACTCTTCGTTGAGACTGAGGGCACTGAGCAGGGAATCCAGGTCCCCAAACACAGCATAACCAAAACCTTTCAACTTCTGGATTGCTAGGTTCACGTGGCAAACACACTGCACTAATGCTTAATCTTCTAAAGAATTCCTTAATAGAGTCTTCCTTTACATCCTAGGGCAGGTTCCCTAGAAAAGAAGGATAGGGTGGAGATTTGGGAAGATGACTCCAGTCGATATTGAGCTCCTGAGCAGCCCGGGGACCAGTGGGAAGGATGGAACGGTCAATTGGAGGTGCCCTTTACACATCGTCATCAGTACTGTGCCAAGTGGTTGAAAGGTCTCCTTCCAGGGTATCTGTTTCATCAGTCCAGCTGACTGCTTTGGGGACATAGGTGGTTCCTCCACCAGCCCCTCCATCCTCAGCCAGAAAGTCTTTTAGGGAGAGAGTCGTCCCTTCTTATTCTTTTTTGCTGAGGCCGCCATGTTGGGAGAGGGAGAGAGAACACAAAGCCAGACAGTTGTTTTTAGGACTTGTCTTCTAAGAATTCACCTCATTTACTCAAGAAGCTCCTTCTAGTCCTTGGATATACTAAGACACTTCTCCAAGTTAATAGTTTGAAAGCCAGACAGTTGTTTTTAGGACTTGTCTTCTAAGAATTCACCTCCTTTACTCAAGAAGCTCCTTCTAGTCCTTGGATATACTAAGACACTTCTCCAAGTTAATAGTTTTGAGTCGATTCCTCCTTTCCACGTATGTATTCCAGTCTTTTCTTATTTTAGGGATGTTTTAAAATTATATTCTAAAATATTTTGTGGGTTTTTGGGGATATTATAATGATGACCACTTTGCTTATTTTATACATCTGTCATTTTCTCTCTAATTTTTAAAATCAGTATTTCTAGTCTCACATTTATGGTACCTGTCCCCCTTTGTGCTTGTTATCTCTTTGTTTTAAATTCTGAAGTAGTTTCTGTCTTTTTTATTAAGGAGGCTGGAAGTGGGGCTTATAGATTAACAGATCCTTCTGACTACTGTATGAAGAATTTGGGAGCAAGAAGCAGGGAGACCAGTTAGAAGACTCTTGCAAAGGTCACAGGGAAATGTGGTGGCTTGGATTAGAGGGTAGGGATGAATATTTCGAGAATTAGTGGTTTGGGAATGTATTTTGAAGGCATGACTGACGTAATATGAGGCTGAATTAGATATAAATTTAGAAGAACAAGAGAAATCTAGCAGTTGAGACACGAGATGGATGACATTTAATTTACTTATATGGGAAACACAAAGGAGCAACTTCGAAAGGAAAAGTGAAGAGTTTTGGATATGTTCACTTTGGGATTCCTATAGACAAACGATTAGAGAAAGCAACTAGATAAGTCTGGAATTTGGGGCAAAATTGGGCTGGAGATATAAATTTGGAAGTACTCAAGTGTGTGGTATTTAAGTCTTTAGTGAAAAGTGAAGGAGAGAGGGAAGGGCTGAGCATGAGCCTAGACCCCTGCAGCTTCTGAAGTCATGAAGACGAGGAGAACCCAGCCTGGAAGGCAGACACAGCAGCCAGACCAGCAGAAGCAGGAGATGAAAACAGCTGCAGCAAAATGCTGCTGAGAAAGCTAAGCCAGGAACTGAGAGAGGAGACTATAGGGAAGCAGTTGATGACTTGGTATTTCTTCCTGAGTAGAGGAGGTCCCAGAAAAACATGGACCTTTTTTTCCTTCCTTCCCTCCTTCTTGAATTGTACAGTTCAAAGTCCCTGGGTCGGGCTGAACCAGGTAAGCATCAAAGACTGAAGTCAGTGGCGAAGAGGTGGGCAGCTGGGTACAGGGTGTAGCACGTGAGTGGAATGAAGAGAGCACCTGTGTGTGAAGGCGGCATTAATAAGAGATTGGTCATGCGTGGAGATTGAGCAAACAAATGTGGGTTTTCACTGGTAGAAAAAGCAGTTATAGACGTGAAAAGGAGAAAAGTAGAAAGAACCCCAAGACATTGGACTGGAACTGTGCACATAACAATGAACTAACAACTATACAAACATAGGTATAGATAGGTGAACATTTGTGCAGAGAAAGCGATTTTGTAACTGTGTCTACTGAGAGGGCCTGGGACCATCACCATCCAATAGCAAAAAACATACCAGTGACTTAGATCTCAGTTTCTAAAATCCTTGTCCCCTAAAATGAATGGCAGTTCCTTGGAAAAATGGCTGATTCCAAGATTGTAGCAGGGAAATTACAAGATAAGCCTGTAATACCTCACAGTAGAAAATAAGGAAGAGCTTAGGGGTAGAGAAAACCAGCATGAATGGGCTCTCACTGGTCAAATCAAGGAATCTTTGAGCATCAAAATTAAATATCAATAACAGTTTATTACTTCTAAAGTCAGAATCTATGAGCCTATAGAAAGAGAGAAAATGACAGTTTTTTCTTATAATAGACTGCCAATGAATAAATACAGAAAAAATGATGAAATCAGAAAATTTGGCACCCCTCATAGTAATAATTAACTCAGCAAAGAAACAAGAGAGATTGGTCATGCGTGGAGATTGAGCAAACAAATGTGGGTTTTCACTGGTAGAAAAAGCAGTTATAGACGTGAAAAGGAGAAAAGTAGAAAGAACCCCAAGACATTGGACTGGAACTGTGCACATAACAATGAACTAACAACTATACAAACATAGGTATAGATAGGTGAACATTTGTGCAGAGAAAGCGATTTTGTAACTGTGTCTACTGAGAGGGCCTGGGACCATCACCATCCAATAGCAAAAAACATACCAGTGACTTAGATCTCAGTTTCTAAAATCCTTGTCCCCTAAAATGAATGGCAGTTCCTTGGAAAAATGGCTGATTCCAAGATTGTGGCAGGGAAATTACAAGATAAGCCTGTAATACCTCACAGTAGAAAATAAGGAAGAGCTTAGGGGTAGAGAAAACCAGCATGAATGGGCTCTCACTGGTCAAATCAAGGAATCTTTGAGCATCAAAATTAAATATCAATAACAGTTTATTACTTCTAAAGTCAGAATCTATGAGCCTATATAGAGAGAGAAAATGACAGTTTTTTCTTATAATAGACTGCCAATGAATAAATACAGAAAAAAATGATGAAATCAGAAAATTTGGCACCCCTCATAGTAATAATTAACTCAGCAAAGAAACATCAATACATGCCAAACTAGCAAGTGGAAGATGAAAAGTCACAGCAGAGCTTCAAAATACTTATTGATTACCAAGGGGAAGGAGAGGCTTTCTGTGGAGAAATCTGACAGTTGCTACCTCAATCAACTAATCATGGTTAACAACATCAGTATGGGAAAAACTGAAAGCAAGCATGCACCACCTGCCAGGATTCAGTGAGACGAGCACCTCACTTCTGTAATATTCCTGCCAAAGGTACACGACCTGAACCGAATCATGAAAAAATGTCAAACCTGAATTGAGGTGCACTTTACAAGATAACTGGGCTGAAATCTCCAAATGGTCAAGAAAAGATTGGCAAATCATTCCAGACTGAAGGATACTAGGCACGAACACTAAGTGGAACATTGTGATCTGAGATTAGATCCTTTTGGAAGAAAAGACTTAACACATAATTGGTGAAATTTAAATGGAGTGTGAAAATTGGGGGTAATGATGTATCTATCAATGGTGATTTTGCTGTGTATTGTAGGTGAATGACCTTATTTGTGGAAAATGCACACTAATGAATTTTGGGGGAGATAGGACAATGAATTAGCTAAAGAAAAGTTTTTATACTATGCTTGCAACTTTTCTATAAATTTGAAATGTTTTAAATAAAAAATCCATATATTAAAGGCCTGCTCCCCAGGGTGGAAGATCCTGTAGAACTGTTAGGACATGAGGTCACTGGGGACATAACTACAAAAAGGACAGTGGGATTCCAGTGTTTCTCACTTCCTGGATCATGAAGTAAGCCACGATTGCACGTGGCACTCTCCACGATTGCAATCTGGCCCACTTGTCAGAGACCCAAAGCAAGAGGTCTACTGATCTTGAACAAGAATCCCTCCAGAAACTCAAGCTAAAAAACCTTTTTCCATTTATAGGTAATTGCTTCAGGTATTTCATTACCATAACATGAGCTGTATAATGCAGATATTTTAAAGGCAACCAGAGAAATCTGAAGACAGTGTTAGATATTAGCGAGTAATTTTTCTAGTAGTCTAAGTGTGAAAAAGCTATTGTGGTCATGTAAGAAAATGTATTTTTCATATGCACATTGCAGTATATGGGAGAGAAATGACACGAGATTTGGGATAGGCTTTACAAAACTTCAGAAAAATAGAGGGTAGATATATCAACTTGAGAAAGGCCTTTGATAATTATTGCATCTGGTGAATGTGTTATTAGGAGACAGAGTGAGGTTGGAGGAAGTAAGTGAATGGGGTGCAACCTGGAAGGACACATTCTTATTTCCAACCCATTGCTCAGTCACTCTGGCTTTTTCCAACCCATTCTGCTTCCTGGCTGCCATAAAGTAAGCAATTCAATTCTGCTAAACACTTCCACTATGACGTTTCTTCCTTGGAACCAATCAACCATGGACTGAAACCTCTGAAACAATAAACCTTTCCTCCTTTAAGCTTATTTTTCTCAGATACTTCATCATAATATTGAAAAGCTGACTAACACAGGCACATGCTATATCACCGAGGGGTAGGACTTTAACATATGAATTTGGAAGAGACACAATTTAACCTGTGACAGGTATATTGGGTGTTATTATACCATGCTCTTACTTTGGTAAATGTTTAAGCTTTCATAATAAAATATAAATGCAGAGAGAATAAGTAAAGAATAAATGCAGAGAGCCAGTATTATGGGTTTTTTGAGTTTCACTGCTGAAAACATTGAAAAATGAGTTCCTGCCTAAAGATGGAATATGGGGGTTAAGGAAGTTTTCTTTCAAAATGACTGTATATGCTGATAGGAAGGACAGAGTACACAGCAAAAAGTATATGTACAAAAAGAGAGGGGATAATTTCAGACAAAAAACTGAGTTGGCAAGAAAGAATCGAATTTAGATGCAAAAGAAGATACTGTCCTTGCTCTTGGAACTTGAGAGGGGGAAAGGCAGAGGGCATGGGGCAGCTGCTGCCAGGGCTTCAGTGGCCGTGGCCGTGGCCGTGTAGAAATACTCTTCCAACTGAGCATGTGCCTCAGTGAGATAAGAAGCAAGGGCATCCACCAGGCTAGGGTGAGGAAGTGTTGGAGATGTTAGCAGAAGCAAGAAGACATGAAACATTCCTTTAGGAGAGCACAGAGTGAATTGAACAGGAAAATGTGGGCACAATACCAAGAGTTAGTGAGACCCTGTTTGATGGGTGTCTAGCTGCCTCAGCAGATTGTCGAAAACACTGTTTCTTCCATTGAGTTGCCCTTTCCTTGTCTCTCTCTCTCTCTCTCTCTCTCTCTCTCTCTCTCTCTCTCTCTCTCTCTCTCGTTTGTGTGTGTGTGTGTGTGTGTGTGTGTGTGTGCTCACGCGCCAAAAATCAGTTCAATGTCTCTGTGTCGGGTTTGAGTTCTCTCTTCTGTCCCATTGACCTATAAGTCTATCGCTTTGGCAATACCACTACTCAGCCTTGGTTACTTTAGCTATATACTAAAGCTTCATCAGGTAGGGTGATTCCTCCCAATCTATTATTTGTCAAGATTTTTTTTTTCTGTACCAGGGATCAAACTCAGGTCCTTGCCCTTGTGAAGCAGACAGCAGTACTACTGAGCTAAATCCCTGGCCCATTTGTCAAGATTTTAAAGAATGATTCCAGGCCTTTCTAGACTTTAGAATAAGCTTGTCTATGTCTGCAAAACAATCTTGCTGGGATTTTGATAACCCCAACAATTAATTTAAGAAGACATACGTTCTCACTGTACAGAGTTTCCCAATCCATGAACACAATACATGTGACCAAGTAGTTAAGTCTTCTTTGATTTCTTTCCTCAGCATTTCCTCATATTAGTGAAACCCACATGGAGCAAAAATAAGCGTGTCTGAAACATCGAGCTGGAAGTTTGGTGTCAATTCTTAAGACTACCTTGCTGAAAATTGGTCAAGACTTTGAACAAGTTAGACTAAGACAATTATCTTGGCTTGGTTCAAAGTAGACTGTTCTTAAATCACTCATTTTTCTGCAGATACTTTTCTGTATAGTATTCTATTCTAGAATGATCTTTCCTTGTATCTGGGTCCTTGGATTATGAATTTCTTAAGGTTTGCTACAGAGTCTTTGCCATGGGATTGTTATGCAGGCTTCCTCCCTTCCAGTGACCTCTGCTGTCTGCTGTTGCTTACTAATTGCTAGGGGGACGGCTACTTTGTACCTGGTGGTCCTACTAACATCCTCTAACACTAGTGTATATTTCAGTGGCGATTAATATATTAACAATGTTGTGTTGTGTGGCTGTCACCTCTATCTAGTTCCCAAATATTTTATCATCACAAAAGCAAACCCCAAACCCATTAATGGCTCACTTCCATTCTCCTTTATCGTAGGCCCTAGGGGGTATGGATTTGCTTTCTGCCTCTCCAAATTCTCTGAGCATTTCATATAAATAAAATTATATAATTTTGTGTCTGACTTGTTTCACTTAGTATATTTTCAAGGCTCGTCTGTGTTGTAGCATCTACCCCTACTTCATTCCTTTTAATGGCTACACGATATTGTATTGTGTGGACAGGACCACATTTTGTTTATGCGCTCATTAGTTGATGGACCTTTGGGTTGTTTCCATTTAGTAGCAATTTTGAATAATGCTGCCATAAACATTCATGTACCAGTTTTCATACAGACATATGTTCTCAGTTCTGTGGAGAATATATCTCGGAGTTGAATTGCTAGGTCACATGGCAAGTCTACTTCACTTATTGAGGGACTGCCAAATTATTTTCTGTAGCAGCTGCACCATTTTACATTTCCACTAGCAATGTATAAAGATTCTAATTTCTCCACATCCTCACCAACATTTGTTATTTTCCTTTCTAAAAATTATTATTATAGCCACTCTGGTGGGTATGAAGAGGACTTTCATTGTGCTTTTGATTTATATTTGTCTAATAACTCATGATTTTGAACATTTTCATGTGCTTTTGGATATTTGTACATCTCCTTATAGAAATGACCTTTTAAGTCCTCTGACCTTTTTCTCTTTTTGGTACCAGGGATTAAACTTGGGTCCTTGCACTTGCAAGGCAGGCGGGCAACACAGCTGAGCTAAGTCCCCCACCCCCTTCTCTGATCATTTTTAATTGGATTGTTTCTCTCTTGGTTGTTGAGTTGTAAGAGTTCTTTCTTTATATATCCTGTATACTGGACCTTTATCAAATGTATGATTTGCAAACATTTTCTCCTGTTCTGTGAGTTCTTTTCACTTTCTTTCTCTTTTTTTTTTGGCACTGGGAATCGAACTCAGGTCTATTGTGCTTGTGAGGCAGGCAGGCAGGCAGAACCACTGAGCTAAATCCCCAGTCCCCTTTTCACTTTCTTGATAGTGTCCTTCAACGCACAAAGGTTTTTAATCCCAGCGTAGTCCCATTTATCTATTTTTGTTGTCGCTGCTGCTCATACCTTTGGTGTCATATCTAGGAGACCACTGTCAAATCTAAGGTCATAAAGATTATCTCTTGTTTTCTTCTGGAGTTTTAGTTTTAGCTTTTAAATTTAGGTCTTGGATCCATTTTGAGGTACTTTGTCCTTCTACATTCCAATTGTCACTGTGTTTTCTTTCCTTCATGATCAACTACCAAGTTTATTGTTGTATTTCTTTGGAAATGTGTATCCAATGCTAAATTTATCTTGGGTACAGGGAAAGAAACATTTCATTGTATTATGAATAACATGAATCTAATTTTTACTTCTATTATGCCTTTAAGGGTTATTTAAACCTCTTTTTCCCCAATTTATTCAGCAAAAAAATTTTTTGCAATCTGGATAATGAACAGACTCTTGTTTGTGGCTTCCAAGATCAGATGAGATGGGGCATATTGAGGGTGGTATGACCGTAGACACTCTTAGCTTTTGGGTGACTCTATTTCTGGGAAAAAAACTATAATTGTCTTTTGTCTTTATTTAAATGTATTTAAAACTGATACATTAAAATATAAAAGTTGTATGTATTAATGGGGTACTCTGTGTTTAGTTAAAATTTGTGTATGGTATGAAGTAAGGATAACTCATTTTTCAAGTGTGCACACTCAGTTCTCCAAATACCAGTTGGCAAAGAGACTACTCTTTCCCTCATCAACTGGTCATGACACCAGTGTCATAAATCAGTTGACCACAGATGTATGGGTTTATTTCTGGACTTTCAATTCTATTCAGTTGGTTTATATGTCTGTTATTTTGCCAGAACCACAGTGTTTCGATAATTACAGCCTTGTGGTGAAACCAAGAAGTCTGAATTTTCCAACTTTGTTGTTCTCACTCAAGACACAATTTAGGAAGAACTTTTACATTTCTTCAACAAAAGGCCTTTGGCTGGTGATGTTGGCACAGTTCTGTAATCTCAGCACTTGGGAGGCTAAGATGGGAGGATCATAAGTTCAAAGCCAGCCTGGGCTACATAGTAAGTTCAAAAAACCATTGGAATTTTGACAGGGATTTCCTTGACTCTGTAGATCTCTCTGGAGAGTACTATTGTCTTAACAATATTATCTTCCACTTATTAGTGGATTAGATGTATTTCCACTTATTAGCTATTTAATTTCTTTCAACAATATTTTGTAGTTTTGGGTATGGAAGTGATAGTTCCTTTATTACATTTTCATAAGTATTTTATTCTTTCTGATGTCATTGTAAATGGAATTGTTTTCTTAATGTTCACTTCAACTGTTCATTCCTTGTGTGTAGAAATACAATTTTTGCGTGATTTTTGTATCCTATAATTTTGCTGCACTTGTTACTTAGCACGTGTGTGTTTTGGGTGTGTGCGAATGCTGGCTTTAGTTAGGATTTTCTGTAGATAGGATTAAGTCATCTGTGCATCCAGAAACTTTTACTTCTTCCCTTACAATTTGAATGGCTTTCCTTTTTCTTGCCCAATTGCTCTGGCCAGAACATCCAATTTAATGTTGATTAGAAGTGACAATCTTGCCTTCTTTCTGATTTCTGGTGGCAGGGGAGCTTTCAGTCTTTCATCATTAGTATGATGTTAGCTGTGGGTTTTTCATAGATCCTCCTTATTGTTTTATTAAGTTTGTTGGTACATTTGAGGCATATAATACAGTTACACGCATCATTGGGATCTTGTACCTTTACATACATCCTCCCTGTTATGTTAAGGAATTTTTCTTCTGCTCCTAGTTTTTTGAGGATTTCTATCTTAAAGGATTTTGGGTTTTGTCACTTGTGGTCATCACGTACCTCCCCTTTCATTCTCTTACTGTGGTATATTAACACGGTGTACACTGTTTGATGGTGGTATGTTGAGCCATTCTTACATTCCCATTTGATCTTTTCAGTATAGTGCTGAATTCCGTTTGCTGGTATTTTGTGGAGGATTTTTGCTTTTATTTTTGTAAGGGGTGTGTAGTTTACTTTTTTGTGACTTGTTTGTTTGTTTTTGGTTTGGTATCAGGGTAATGATGACCCCAGACATGAGTCTGGAAGTGGCTCCTCTTTTCCATGCTTGGTAGAATTCATTAGTGAAGTCATTTGGTCCTGGGCTTTGCTTCTGGATAACTTTTTATTAAATTTAGTTTCTTTACTTACTATAGATCTGTTCAGATTATATATTTCTTCATAAGTCAGTATTGGTGATTTGTATATCTCTAGTAATTTGCCCATCTAATCTAGGTTATTTAATTGGTCAAGTAGTTTCTTATAGTTTTCTTGTTTATATCTGTGAGGTTGGCATCAATGTCCTGGCTTTCTTTTCTGATTTCAATAATGAGTCTTTCTTTTTCTCTCTAAGTTAATCTAGCTAAAGTTTTGTCAATTTTGTTTATATTTTCAGAGAACCAACATTTGATTTCATTACTTCTCTCTCTGTTGGTTTCCTATTGTTTGTTTATTTTTGATATAATCTTTTTTTTTTTTCCTATCTTCTAACTACCTTGTAGGATGAAGTTAGGTTACTGAAGGAAATCTTTCTTCTTTTTCAGTGTAGGTGTTTACAGCTATTCACTTCTCCCGGAGCCCTAGTTTTGCTGAATACCACAGATTTTGGTGTGCTGTAACCTAATCTTCATTCATCTCATAGTATTCATGTTTAATTTTCATTGTAATTTCTTCTTTGATTCATGAGTTGTTTAAAACTTCCTCCTATTTTGAGTTTTCCAGTTTTCATTTGGTTATTTATTTCTAGTTTCAATCCACTATGACTGGAGAGGGTTCTTTTGTGTGTCTCATTTCAGATTTATTTTTATTTGTTTGGGATTTCTTGGGCTTCCAGATTCTGAGATTTTGGTATCTTACATTCATTTTGCAAATTATCAACTGTTTTAAAATATTGCCTCTCCTTCATTTTCTGTTTTATCTTTTTTGTTTGGTTGTTTGTTTTATCTTCTTTGGAAACTATAGAAACATATGCTGGAGTTTATCATTCCAAGTTCTATGTGCCAATCTTTTTTTCATATTTTTAAATGTATTTTTTTCTCCATGATAAATTCTCTCTATGTTCTTTATGCTTATCTCCCAATTTACTGATTCTCTTTCTAGCTATGACTAAGATTGGGTTCAATTCACTTGTTGAATCTAATTTGAATTATAATTTTATTTCTATTTTTAATGTGGCCGTGGCCATGTAGAAATACTCTTCCAACTGAGCATGTGCCTCAGTGAGATAAGAAGAAAGGGCATCCACCAGGCTAGGGTGAGGAAGTGTTGGAGATGTTAGCAGAAGCAAGAAGGCGTGAAACATTCCTTTAGGAGAGCACAGAGTGAATTGAACAGGAAAATGTGGGCACAATACCAAGAG
>NW_022900916.1:38668955-38670764 GCF_012274545.1 Fukomys damarensis | reverse complement strand
TCTTTTCCATGCTTGGTAGAATTCATTAGTGAAGTCATTTGGTCCTGGGCTTTGCTTCTGGATAACTTTTTATTAAATTTAGTTTCTTTACTTACTATAGATCTGTTCAGATTATATATTTCTTCATAAGTCAGTATTGGTGATTTGTATATCTCTAGTAATTTGCCCATCTAATCTAGGTTATTTAATTGGTCAAGTAGTTTCTTATAGTTTTCTTTTTTATATCTGTGAGGTTGGCATCAATGTCCTGGCTTTCTTTTCTCATTTCAATAATGAGTCTTTCTTTTTCTCTCTAAGTTAATCTAGCTAAAGTTTTGTCAATTTTGTTTATATTTTCAGAGAACCAACATTTGATTTCATTACTTCTCTCTCTGTTGGTTTCCTATTGTTTGTTTATTTTTGATATAATCTTTTTTTTTTTCCTATCTTCTAACTACCTTGTAGGATGAAGTTAGGTTACTGAAGGAAATCTTTCTTCTTTTTCAGTGTAGGTGTTTACAGCTATTCACTTCTCCCGGAGCCCTAGTTTTGCTGAATACCACAGATTTTGGTGTGTGTAACCTAATCTTCATTCATCTCATAGTATTCATGTTTAATTTTCATTGTAATTTCTTCTTTGATTCATGAGTTGTTTAAAACAATCTGCTTTTAATTTTTTTGTTTTTAAATAATAAATGAGGAAAGGCTTGTCAGTCATTATTGTTTAATGTGAAATTGTTTAATAAGTGAAACTTTCTCTAACCTCCAATTCAACTTTCCCCTCTGAGGAATAGGAGTAAGATTGCAGGAGTGGAAGAGAAACCAAGAGAATATATTTCAGAACTAGGCATCTGGAATACCATAAGGACATCAGGACAGCTCTTTCTAGCCTCTTCCTCCTGATTGTCCCTCACCCCTAGCCCAGAGATAAACTGGTACTAAAATTCTATTCCTTTACAGGCTCAGGTGACTTTTGAGGGGTACAACAGTCTATATAGAGAAAATATATTCTGAATTCCAAAGAACACTCAAACAACATATAAGAGAGCAGGAAGTCTAGACCCATTCTTAGGGGAAATATTCATCCGTTCTCCCGTTGTTCCCTTCCCCTCACCCCTAGCCCAGAGATAAACTGGTACTAAAATTCTATTCCTTTACAGGCTCAGGTGACTTTTGAGGGGTACAACAGTCTATATAGAGAAAATATATTCTGAATTCCAAAGAACACTCAAACAACATATAAGAGAGCAGGAAGTCTAGACCCATTCTTAGGGGAAATATTCATCCGTTCTCCCGTTGTTCCCTTCTCAATTATCTTCTTTGGAAACTATAGAAAAATATGCTGGAGTTTATCATTCCAAGTTCTATGTGCCAATCTTTTCTTCATATTTTTAAATGTATTTTTTCTCCATGATAAATTCTCTCTATGTTCTTTATGTTTATCTCCCAATTTACTGATTCTCTTTCTAGCTATGACTAAGATTGGGTTCAATTCACTTGTTGAGCAACAGTCTATATAGAGAAAATATATTCTGAATTCCAAAGAACACTCAACCAACATATAAAAGAGCAGGAAGTCTAGACCCATTCTTAGGGGAAATATTCATCCGTTCTCCCGTTGTTCCCTTCAAGGTGAAGGAGGTTTGATTGGTGTAACTCCTGGCTTCATCTGGGCCGGGCGTGGGGGCAAACACCTGTAATCCCAGCACTGGGGAGGCTGAGGGAGGAGGATCGCTGTGAGTTCAAGACCAGCCTGGGCTACGTAGTGAGTTCCAGGTCAGTCTCAACTACATAGTGAGACCCTGTCTCCAAAGAATTCTCTCTCTCCCT
>NW_022900916.1:38664932-38666933 GCF_012274545.1 Fukomys damarensis | reverse complement strand
CAGTGTGCATGAAAAATGTGTTTGCAAGATCATTTGTTCATAAAGCTCATGAGTAGAAGATGGGAGGATTTCCACCTGCTCCCGTAGGAATTTTATTATTGGCAAAGATCTGTTGCCTGGGCATTTTTGGATACAGCCAGGGTGCCCGCGAGCTCGTGGGAATCTCTCCTGGGCTCAGTGGGTCTTTGAAATCCCGTGGCCTTCCCGTGGAGCCAGCCACAGCCCTTTCCACCTGAGCTCCTGCCACTGCTGCTTGTGTTAGCCAGGCAGCTGATGCTTGCAGAGTTTCTGATGAGGACGCCACAGGCAGCAGAAGCACTGAGGTAAATCTCCGGCTGCTGGTCTGATTCTGACTGTTGTTTCCTTGTGAGTTTAGTGACTTTTAATTGGGAAAGCATGTTCCTCGAGATATTATCTGTGGAAATTATTTTTAGCCTGGGCTTAAAAATGCCTTCTTCCACGGATAATTTCTTATTGGTTTATGGGGTGATAGCATGAAGGAGGGGGGACCACAAACATTAGAATCATTTTAAATTAAAATTAAGCTTTTCAAATCATACTTTAGTGGGTTCAGCTCCACACATATATAAAAGCATCTTCATAGCTAGGAATTTCAAAGAACGTTTTCTTTGAAGCACTGCACTCAGATACAAGGAAAAAGCGTGTGTGGGCCCCACTCTCCCGCAGGAGCGTTTTGCTCTAGGGCCTTCCGCAGTGAACACCAGGCGCTGGGAGGGCCTCGCTCTCATGACTCCCACCTGGCTTGGGCCCTGAGCTTTCCCTTCTGCCCTTTGGCTCCTCACGTTTGGCTCACTGGAACCTGGGCTCTGGCCAAACGCGAAGAGCAAATGCTACAGGCTTTCCTCCCTCCGCTGCGCCCCCACCGCAGTCCAGCCTGTCAGTCGTTTCTGTTTTCCTGCACGCTAACTCAGACATACATTTTTAAAAGAACAGAAAATATTTATATGTGTTATGAAACATCTTCAGGGATGTTATACTGGAGGGAGGGAAGCTGGGGGTCTTGAACACATGCACTGTGTGTGCTGCCTCGAGTCCTCGTGCAACCAGTGACCACTTGGCCATCTTGTTTAGAGTTCTGTCTGGCTGCACAACTCGGGGTTTGCCTGTTGCAAGTACTTCACGCTCTGTCTTGTGGATGCATCTGCTTTCCCTCCCCATATGCTGTCACAGATCTTTTTCTTTTTACCAGTTGGAACTTTCACTTTGCTTTTTTACTCTTTCTGAAATTCTACTATTGGTGTTAGAAATTCACCGGCTCTAACAAGAATTGATCTGCTTTTAATTTTTTTGTTTTTAAATAATAAATGAGGAAAGGCTTGTCAGTCATTATTGTTTAATGTGAAATTGTTTAATAAGTGAAACTTTCTCTAACCTCCAATTCAACTTTCCCCTCTGAGGAATAGGAGTAAGATTGCAGGAGTGGAAGAGAAACCAAGAGAATATATTTCAGAACTAGGCATCTGGAATACCATAAGGACATCAGGACAGCTCTTTCTAGCCTCTTCCTCCTGACTGTCCCTCACCCCTAGCCCAGAGATAAACTGGTACTAAAATTCTATTCCTTTACAGGCTCAGGTGACTTTTGAGGGGTGCAACAGTCTATATAGAGAAAATATATTCTGAATTCCAAAGAACACTCAACCAACATATAAAAGAGCAGGAAGTCTAGACCCATTCTTAGGGGAAATATTCATCCGTTCTCCCGTTGTTCCCTTCAAGGTGAAGGAGGTTTGATTGGTGTAACTCCTGGCTTCTCTATACCTTCCTATTCACTAGGTGTGAGCCTAGCCCAGCCCAGTGGAGGAAGTCAGTTTCCCCCTGGGGTTCAGTTGACGAGTATTTTATCCTCACACTAAGGTAAGTCCTCCCTTTTAGGCTTAGTTAATAGGAAAGGTGATATTTCATTTCTTCATCCTTCTGTTCCTGTCTGATTTTTCAATTTGTTCAGAATGAAGGCAGAGAAGAGAGTGCTATTTATTG
>NW_022900916.1:38662881-38664694 GCF_012274545.1 Fukomys damarensis | reverse complement strand
CAGTGTGCATGAAAAATGTGTTTGCAAGATCATTTGTTCATAAAGCTCATGAGTAGAAGATGGGAGGATTTCCACCTGCTCCCGTAGGAATTTTATTATTGGCAAAGATCTGTTGCCTGGGCATTTTTGGATACAGCCAGGGTGCCCGCAAGCTCATGGGAATCTCTCCTGGGCTCAGTGGGTCTTTGAAATCCCGTGGCCTTCCCGTGGAGCCAGCCACAGCCCTTTCCACCTGAGCTCCTGCCACTGCTGCTTGTGTTAGCCAGGCAGCTGATGCTTGCAGAGTTTCTGATGAGGACGCCCGGGCTCTGCACCCGCTGGCCTGGCAGCTGTGCAGTGTTCCCTTGGGCTGAGCTGCAGCAGTTGCTGGGAGGAGCGCCCCCATCCCGTCCCAACCCCATAAACTCAGGGAAGCTATTGGGCTGGGAGGTCCGCTGAGTTAGGGCAAAGCGGCTCAGTTCTGAGGTGTCGGACACAGTCATTCCAAAGTCCCCTTTGCAGGGATTACTCGTACTACCCCAGCACTGAAGTAAGTGCTAGGGAGAACTAGCGAGAACAGTAAGTGCTAGTGGCTCCCTCCGGTGCAAAAAGCCATGGCTAGGTTGGCTGCTGAGCCAAACTCTTTCTCTGCTAGAGAAGCCCACATTCAAAGGGTCCCCAGTGTGGTCTCCATCCAGTAGCCCCCTCTGCCAGCCCCACAGATCCAGGTGCTACCCTGCTCGCTGCCCCAGCTTGCAAGGCTCAAGTTGGTGTCTTGGCCTTCTTGCAAATCACGGATGCAAACAGATACTGGGATGCCTGCGGTGGAAGAGATCCCGTTTTTACCCCTGGCTTGAACTAGAGTCCCCAGGTGAACTAGGACACAGTGGCCAGAGTGCGAGAGAGGGTGCACACAGGACCTAGGCTTGAAGGAGGCTGAGGTGATGAAGCTTTTGGAGCGTGGGAAGGGCCTTAAATTGGCTCACTGGAACCTGGGCTCTGGCCAAACGCGAAGAGCAAATGCTACAGGCTTTCCTCCCTCCGCTGCGCCCCCACCGCAGTCCAGCCTGTCAGTCGTTTCTGTTTTCCTGCACGCTAACTCAGACATACATTTTTAAAAGAACAGAAAATATTTATATGTGTTATGAAACATCTTCAGGGATGTTATACTGGAGGGAGGGAAGCTGGGGGTCTTGAACACATGCACTGTGTGTGCTGCCTCGAGTCCTCGTGCAACCAGTGACCACTTGGCCATCTTGTTTAGAGTTCTGTCTGGCTGCACAACTCGGGGTTTGCCTGTTGCAAGTACTTCACGCTCTGTCTTGTGGATGCATCTGCTTTCCCTCCCCATATGCTGTCACAGATCTTTTTCTTTTTACCAGTTGGAACTTTCACTTTGCTTTTTTACTCTTTCTGAAATTCTACTATTGGTGTTAGAAATTCACCGGCTCTAACAAGAATTGATCTGCTTTTAATTTTTTTGTTTTTAAATAATAAATGAGGAAAGGCTTGTCAGTCATTATTGTTTAATGTGAAATTGTTTAATAAGTGAAACTTTCTCTAACCTCCAATTCAACTTTCCCCTCTGAGGAATAGGAGTAAGATTGCAGGAGTGGAAGAGAAACCAAGAGAATATATTTCAGAACTAGGCATCTGGAATACCATAAGGACATCAGGACAGCTCTTTCTAGCCTCTTCCTCCTGATTGTCCCTCACCCCTAGCCCAGAGATAAACTGGTACTAAAATTCTATTCCTTTACAGGCTCAGGTGACTTTTGAGGGGTGCAACAGTCTATATAGAGAAAATATATTCTGAATTCCAAAGAACACTCAA
>NW_022900916.1:38646057-38662430 GCF_012274545.1 Fukomys damarensis | reverse complement strand
CAGTGTGCATGAAAAATGTGTTTGCAAGATCATTTGTTCATAAAGCTCATGAGTAGAAGATGGGAGGATTTCCACCTGCTCCCGTAGGAATTTTATTATTGGCAAAGATCTGTTGCCTGGGCATTTTTGGATACAGCCAGGGTGCCCGCAAGCTCATGGGAATCTCTCCTGGGCTCAGTGGGTCTTTGAAATCCCGTGGCCTTCCCGTGGAGCCAGCCACAGCCCTTTCCACCTGAGCTCCTGCCACTGCTGCTTGTGTTAGCCAGGCAGCTGATGCTTGCAGAGTTTCTGATGAGGACGCCCGGGCTCTGCACCCGCTGGCCTGGCAGCTGTGCAGTGTTCCCTTGGGCTGAGCTGCAGCAGTTGCTGGGAGGAGCGCCCCCATCCCGTCCCAACCCCATAAACTCAGGGAAGCTATTGGGCTGGGAGGTCCGCTGAGTTAGGGCAAAGCGGCTCAGTTCTGAGGTGTCGGACACAGTCATTCCAAAGTCCCCTTTGCAGGGATTACTCGTACTACCCCAGCACTGAAGTAAGTGCTAGGGAGAACTAGCGAGAACAGTAAGTGCTAGTGGCTCCCTCCGGTGCAAAAAGCCATGGCTAGGTTGGCTGCTGAGCCAAACTCTTTCTCTGCTAGAGAAGCCCACATTCAAAGGGTCCCCAGTGTGGTCTCCATCCAGTAGCCCCCTCTGCCAGCCCCACAGATCCAGGTGCTACCCTGCTCGCTGCCCCAGCTTGCAAGGCTCAAGTTGGTGTCTTGGCCTTCTTGCAAATCACGGATGCAAACAGATACTGGGATGCCTGCGGTGGAAGAGATCCCGTTTTTACCCCTGGCTTGAACTAGAGTCCCCAGGTGAACTAGGACACAGTGGCCAGAGTGCGAGAGAGGGTGCACACAGGACCTAGGCTTGAAGGAGGCTGAGGTGATGAAGCTTTTGGAGCGTGGGAAGGGCCTTAAGGGATGGAAGTCAGGGGAGAGGACTGGGCAGGGGTCCGCACTTCGCCCCCTCGGGGTCCTCGGGGCTGGGGCGGTGCCAGCAGTACCCAGAATTCCCACGAGAGGGCGTGCGAGCTCAGCGACTGCTGCAAGGTGAGTGTGGAGGGCAGGAGGAACCAGGGACTGGGTTCTATGCGGGTTGGTCCCCAGCACATCTCGAGCCTGGGTAAGTGTGGGCTTTCTCTCTGAAGCAAAGCAGGTGCTTAGCAAGTGGACTGAATGAATGAGCTTTATACCCAGCTACCTTGAGACATTGGAGGTTTCTCTTCCAAGCTCCTGCCTGACGTTTCCCACAGGCACTGACCTTTCCTACCGTGGTTCCCGGAATGGCCACTTCCTCCTCCCCTCTCCCTGTGCCAGGCCAGCAGCACAGCCTGCAGTCCAGCAGCTCCTCAGTGGTCATAAGGTTCTCCTGTTCCAGCCTTGCAAGCAGCTGCTGGTCTCCGCATGCTGATGGTGCCAGCAGGTGACCCAAACCCAGGAGAACTGCTCCCTCATGCCTCAGGACCCAGTGCTGATCTCCTCCTTCCCGTTTCCCAGCCACTTTCACAATGAATCTTGTGGAGGACCTGGATTTCTGCTCCCTGCTCACTCTGGAGTGCTCATGTTTCGGGCTAAACTCTGCCATCGATACTGAACTGCCAGGGATTTAACAGAGTGGGGAGGGTGAATGGTGTGGTGGATGGACAGACACAGATTTTGCTTCTGGAACAACTCACCGGACCCTGTGACACACACTGGTGAGGCAGCTGGAAAGGGAAAGTCTTGTCTGCATCTCAGAGTTCTCCGGGCAAAGGAGCCAGCTAGACCTAGGAGCTCAGCCTGGACGCTGTGCTCCCCTGGGCCATGCTACAGCTGGCCTCGCATGGCTGCTCCAACAACTGCCCTCTTCCAGACGACTATGACACGTGGTCATACAGGGCCAGGACCTCTCAACTGTCCATGCCAGCAGCTGCCAGACCCCAGGGTGGGTATGAAGTAGGCACAGCCCTGTACGAGTCCTTCATTACCCCGTGGACACTTGTACACACTCTGGGCCACAAGCTTCAGCCATGGATAAATATTAAGCAAAAACCCAATCTTAGAGGCTCCTCCTTTATGTACTTTCAACTGTTTAACAAATGTTTATTGACCAACTAGCATGTCTGAGGTACATGCTAAATGCTGTGGCAGCAAGAATTCCTGACTCTGCCTTTCTCTCTGCCTTGTATGCCCCTCGTTATCCCAGGTGGCCACATAGCTCTATCACTTCCTGTCTCTGTTCACCTGAACCCCTCATCTTTGCAACCCTTGTCCCCATTCTGTTTTATTTACAGCACTTCTTACCACCTCCCTATGGATTTCTTTTTTCAAAAATTATTTTGGCAGTACTGGGGCTTGAAACCTGGACTTTTGTTTTGTTTTGTTTTTTGTTGTGTGAGGCAGGGTCTCCCTTTGTAGTTCAGGCTGGCCCTGAACTCACTATGTATCCCAGGCTACCTCAATCCTGTGGTGATCCTCCAGCCTCAGCCTCCCAAGTGCTGGGATTGCAGGTGTGCACCACTGTGCCATGCCAAATAAACACTCTACCAGTGAGCTATGTCCCCAGCCCTGGATCTTCCTCCCTCCACTTCCCCTTCTGCCGATCTCTTTTTTGGGTCCATCCTTACCTCATAATAGCCAAGCCTCAAAAAGGGAAGGGCAATGATTCAGTGAAAGATCTACTTCTGGGCTGGAGGCCCCCAGAAAGGCCAAGTAGAGACTGTAACAGCAAAGAATGTCAAAGAAAAGTCAAACAGAGGAAGGAGGGGAAAAATCCCAAGCCATTAACAATTACAAAATATATAAGGAATTTTAATGCTAAGAAAGAAGACAATAAAACTTACCATCAGATTATTTGCAGTTGACGTGAATCTCTACATAGAAGACCCAAACAATCCCACCAAAAGACTCCTAGAATTAATAACCAAATTCAGTAGCATAGCAGGACACAAAGTCAACATGCAAACATCAATAGCATTCCTGTACAACAATAACAAATTCACTGCGAAAAAAATTAAGGAAACAATACCTTTCACAATAGCACCAAGAAAAATTAACACCTAGAATTTAACCTAACCAAGGAAGTGAAAGATCTGTACAGTAAAAACTGCAGTACACTGAAAAAGGAGGTGAAAGAGGATATCAGAAAATAGAGGCCAGCCTGGTGGTGCAAACCTATAATCTCAGTCCTAGGGAGGCTGAGGCAGGAGGATCACTGAAAATTCAAGGCCAGCCTGGGCTACATAGTGAGGTCAAGGCCATCTGTCTCAAAACAAGCAAACATACAAACAAACAAAAAACCAAAACCACAACAACAAAACAAAACAGAAAGAAAATGGAAATACATCCCCCTTGTAGATGACATTAATTTTATGAAGCAATTTGGCAAATATTTCTAAAATACAGGGGTAGCTCAGTTCACAAACTCAATTCTTCCCACAATTCTGGTTCCAAAACAAATTGGACGAGAATGGAATCAAATTTCCCCATCATGTCAACACTGAACCTAACCATTGAATTTGTTTCGGTTCTCATCCAATTTGGTTTGTGCCCAGGATTGTGGAAACAGTTAAGTTTGTGAATGAGGATACCACTGTACATGTATTTAAGGAGCTCAGATTGATGGTTAAAGGAATAACTATTAAGCAGGAAAACAGCACGGCATTCAAATAGGTAGAGATGACTGGAGAAATAGATATTTTGAAAATGAAAAAAATTAGCCATTGAATGAACTTTATTAGTGAATCTGAAGATGAAAAAAAATGAATACAGCACCAAGAGATGAACAGATGAAAATAGCACCAAATAAGATACATGAATGAGTGATTCAGAGAGACACCAACGTTTGAAAATAGGAGTCTCAGAAGCGAATGAAGATGTAATGTTTGAAATAAAAACCTGAGAATTTCCTGGATTGAAGGGTGAAGAGGGCATGAATTATTTTATTGTAAGCTCAGTGAAGGTGCCACGCAAGGTAAATAAAAGTAAATCTACACCAAGATATGCTGTCCTGAAACCACAGAACACGAAGGGGGTGGTCAGAGAAGAGATAACACCTAAAGGCATGGCTATTAGACTGTCAGCCCACTTCTTGTAAGCAACAATACCTGCTAGAGGACAATGGGGTGACATCTTTAAAGCCCGTAGTTAATATGCAGCTAAATTATCATGCAAGGACAAAGAAAAATACAGATATTTTCAGACATACAAAGACTAAGAGAATTTACCTCCCACAGATGCTCATTACAAGAGAAAGTCATTCAGTAAGAAAAGAAATGGACCTGTAAGGAAGATGTGGGTGAACACAAGCACTGATCAAATGCTAGTAAATTTAATTAACTTCCAACTTTAGAAAGAAGTTTCTGTGACTTAAAAAGGTGAAACAGAAACTCTAAAAAAGACAATAAGAACAGAGGGAAAGGTGGCATTTGGTTGATGACTAAAATAAACTAAAGGATTTGGGTTTGGAAGGAGATAAAAATACTAAATTTTTGTCAATGCCAAAGTAATTTATAGTTAAGCATGCATTTTTAAAATGTAATGGCAATTATTAAAAGAGGAGATATATAATCTATATTAGTCCCTTTCCTTTCGTGGGACACACTACCCAATACCTTAAAGGAGGAGGGATTTATTTGGGGGCTCAGTTTTAGGCCATGGTTGTCTGGCTCCAAGTCAGAAAGAGGAGGGTAGAAGGGAATGGCAGAGGAAAAGGTGCTCGACCCAGGTCCAGGACACCCTTCCAAGCCTCACCCCAACACCTCTGAACAGGCCCCACCTTCCAGTGTGGGACTTTGTGGGACCTTTTAGATCTAAACCATAGCACAGTCCTTAGCTTCCAAATCAGCAGAATGTAGAAAACTTTCTCATCAATACAACAGAAGGCAAGAAAGGAGAAAAAATTGCAAGGAAAAGGGATGTAATCATAAATGGCAAAGTGAGGTGGTAGAAATAAAATCAGATGCATCTATAATCCATGTTAACGGATTAAATTCACTAGATTGAACTTTTAAAAATCCAACAATATACTTTCACGTTAAAAACATACCAACACAAAACTGTGCAATAAAATTAGAGACATGGAAAATACATGTCATACAATACTAACCAATGAAATTTGGTATAGCAAAACTAGTATCAGACGAGTACATTTTAGTACAGTCCTACCAGTAAGTATAAAAAAGGGCGATATAGACAGGTCTGGTGACACAGGCCTGATTCCCCAGCACTCTGGAAGGCTGAGGCAGGAGGACTGCAGGTTTGAGCTTAGCCTGGGCAACTTAGTGAGGCAATCTCAAAATTTAAAAAAATAATAATAATTTTTTTAAAGGGGAGCTGGGGATGTAGCTCAAATTGAAGGCCCTGGGTTCAATCCTCAATGTGTGTGTGTGGCGGGGGGGATATCATACAACAAAAGGAACAAGCCACAAAGATTGAAAATTATATAGCTTTATGTATCTTGCAACACAGCCTCCCTGTATGACAAGTATAAGGAAGACAGAATTGTAAGTATTGATAAAATCATAGTCTTAGTGGGAGATTTTAATATATCTCTGTAGAGTCCAACTGTAACATTATGATACATGGTTCCTGATTCCTAATTTCCTCCCCAGTGCGGGCCACCTTGGGGAGAATCTCAGACTGTAGCTCATTCCAGAGCCCCCCCCAGGGGGAGGAATGCTGCACCAAGAGGCAAAGGTAAACCTATGTGCTCACATTGATCAAGGGAATTTATCTAAAACTATGGCAAACACAGAATAGGAAAAGGTTCTGAATTTCTACAAAACCCAGAATGCGGGCCACCTTGGGGAGAATCTCAGACTGTAGCTCATTCCAGAGCCCCCCCCCAGGGGGAGGAATGCTGCACCAAGAGGCAAAGGTAAACCTATGTGCTCACATTGATCAAGGGAATTTATCTAAAACTATGGCAAACACAGAATAGGAAAAGGTTCTGAATTTCTACAAAACCCAGAGCCAAGACAAAAATTTCTATTACATCTGTCCAGCATTGCACTCGAGATCCTATGCAAAATGACACAAAGAAAAAGAAAAAGAAAAGTGTAAGAATCGAAAGAGAAGACAGGGAAGTACTTTTTTTGGACTGAGAAAATCAGATGCGAGAGTGTGGAGACTATATCCTGTCCAAGGAAGAGGGTCTTAAATTAACGTGCTTCATAAATGCTGACATTGCCTACCCTTTCCTGCTAGGTTCTCAAGAAGAAAGATCTAGAGCTATGGGGACAGGGGGTGCCGAGCAGTCCATGCGAACGACTCTCACACACACTCCACACAACCAACCCCAGCTTCCCGGCTCAGAGCTCTCCAGTGGCTCTGCAGTGTCTCACCCTTGCTCAGAAACAGACAACTGAGGATTATCAGCACCTAACGTGAAAGACGGGTAAAACGACAGGAAAGGGCCAGAAGAGATTACGAAAGTGGAGCACCCTTTTAAAATGCGAGCTCTCTTTCATGCTCTTGAAGGCACAAGAGAAGTTTTCTGTCGGTGAATCAAGAACAGAATGCAGTTCTACTTCTTATCAAGATGCTGAAGTGACACAACCCTGGATATCAAAGCCACAGAAATGACTAGAGAAAGACACCCCCAAGAAAGCTCTGAGGAAGCCCTGAAACGGATGGGGTTCCTCTTGATTCTTCCTGACCACCACACTGAGAGAAACAGTATCTGCTCTGTGCGCAGCTGTTGAGACCAAGGCCTCTGGTCTCCGAGTTACTGGGGGTAAAATTAGAAGCTCGGTCCTTGTGAGGAGCGAGGAAAACAGAGAAAGACCAGCACCCCCTGAAGAGTTTCTTCCTCATCAATCACTCTACAAACCCCCAAGGCCCATGGATTGTAGCCCTAAAGAAGCATCAGCTCGGAATGTGGCTTTCTCCTGGGGAGAGATGGGGATTGAGCAGTGGTGCACTGATAGGAAGTTGTTTGGGGGCAGGACTGAGGCTTTCCCATATCCGGATTCTCCACCCCACACCACAGAGCTACCTGGGAAGCACAGAGGGCTGACCTGCACTGCTGGGCAGAGGAGCCCATACCCTGGGAACTCAGAAGAACACAGATATTCCAAAAGAAAAACAGCACACTGGATTTCTGATTCTGTCAGAAGCAAAATACCAGAACAGATGGACCAAAATTTCCTAATTAGCTTCATAAACATAGACCAATAAAGGATGATATTAGCAATATGAAACAAAATAAGAAAACAGAAAAAAGAATCAGGCAGAAATATAGCATTGGGCGTGAAAAATGTAAGAGTTGAAATGCAATAATAGATACGGAAAAATAGTCACTAAATAAAGTAGGGCTGATGGTGTAGATCAGCAGTAGAGAGCTGGTCTAGAGTGCACAAAGCTTTGGATTCAATCTCTGGCACTGCAAACAGAAATAATAATTAGATATGTAGATAAGATAATTACAAGCTGAAGAGTGAATTAGAGGTTCAGATGAGGACAGCCTCAAGAAGAAAGAAGGAAAGATCAAAGAAATTGAATACACAAAAGAAAAATTGAAAGGGATATGAAGGTCATTAAACCAAATCCACATTCAAAGGAATTAGGCCCCACTTTCTGAGGGCTGAGGAGAATTTGTGGATATTCTATCCACCACATTGGCCATAGATTTTCTTAATGTCTTTTGCTTGGGATGGGTGAAGATTGATATCTCTGCTTTATTTTAGAAAACTTTCAGTCATTATCTTTCAAGTCTGTTACTTTTTCTTCTGGGACTCTACTAGACGAATGCCAGGTTCTCTGCTACCTCTTGGCCTATTTCATAGTTTCCATATCCTAATCTATACTGAATTATTGGCAATGTTCATATCTGCCTCCTAACACAATAATTCTCTGTTCAGATGGATTTTCAACTGGATTTAATATGCTATTTATTACATGCTGGCTATTTATTTTAACATTGCCTTTTACATTGCTCAACATTCAATATGTTTTTCAATGTCTGTCAGTTCTTCCCACTCAGTTTTGATAGTCTCTCATTATTTTCTCATTTTGTGATTCAATCTTGTATTTCTTTATGCACTCCCTGCATAGTAGTTTCTACTCTGCGTAGTCAGGTTTCTTGTCACCAACACATAACACCTGATGCCCACACCCTAGAAGGTAAGAAGTTGAATCTGGCTCACAGTTTCAGGGGATTCGGTCCATGGTTAGCGGCTCCAAAGCAGGAACATGGGGGAAGGGCATGGCGGGTAACGGTGCTTTCCTTGTTGTGGGAGGGAAGAAGCAGAGGAGGGACAGTGCCGGAGAGGACGGGGCCAGGGGCCAGATGGTATCTCCATGACCTACTCAGACACAGCCGGAAAGGTACTTCGTTAATCCTTTGGGCAGCTCACAATCCTTTGACATAGTTAAACCCAACTGCCACATCACTGATCTCTCCAATATCTGATATTCTTGCACACCCTGTTGTTGGTTGTTTCTCTTGGCTCTTGCTCTGCGAGTTTGTCATTTGTGTCTTTGGCGACTGTTAATTATGCATTCACATTGATACATATTAATTCATGGGAATTTCTGGGCCTTAATTCAGAGGAGGTCTATATTTGCTTTTTCTGGGGTCAAGTTATGCACCATATTATTCAATAGCCATCTTCCTGGGTGCCGGTTATTGCAAGAGCCTTGGTTTAGCTTCTCCTTGCTGTTAGCCCAACATTTAGTCTTGCAAAATTCACTGAACTTGCTGTATTTGTGTGTATAGACATTGGCATTCAGGGCAAACTTGTCTCTTCTGTATGATTATTCCTTCAATAGTTTCAATTCACTTGGTCCCTTGGAGATTTCACTTACTTCCTGCAATCTCAGCTGTGCAAGAGAAACTGTGTTTCCCGCAGGATAGACACAAACATGGCAATAAGATTTGTCAGCGTATCTAGGCTGCTGCTTGAAGAAGTGAAAGTCCTGGGAATTCTATGCCTGAAAATGTCCACAAAAGCAAATAGAATTAGTCAGATAATTCTGCAAGGTTTCTGAAAGAGGTTAACAAAGAAAAATCTACACTATTCTTATGCACAGTGATGGCCTATTAGAAAATATAAGGGAAAATAGCATTCAAAATTACAATAAACTTTAAAATACTATGGATAAATCTAACAAAAGATGTGCAAGACTTTTATGGACAAAAACTACAGAATATTATTGAAGAACATAAAAGAAGATCTGGATAAATGGAGATTTTTAAATGTCCATGGGTGGTACTCCTGGCTTGGAAGATACTGTCATAAAGATGTCAGCTCTTCTTGGTATGATCTATAAATTTGAAGCAATAGAATGCAAATTCCTGCAGAATTTTTCAGTGGGACTTGACAAGCTTATTCTAACATTAATGTGGAAGACCATGAAGAACAGAAGAGCTAAGAACACTCTGAAAAGGCATAATAGGATGGGGGATATTTTCCAAATAAAATAGGAAGATTTGTTATAAAGTAATGTTAACTGAGATAGTGTGGTATTAACACAGGGACAGAAAAGTAGCCCCATAAACTAAAATAAACTAAAAACTAAACCACCCATATTTAGAAACTTGACATGTAAGAGAGATTTCTTATATTCATGGGGGAAAAGTTCAAGAACTATTTAGGGAATGATGCTGAAAAAAGTTATTATTTTTATGGGACGATTTCCATAGCTATTAGAAATTCTATGTAGATTAAAGACTTTAATGTAAAAAAGAAAAACTTGAGAAGAAAATAGTGCATCTTTGTAATCTCAGGTAGGAAGAGGAAAGATTTCCTAAGACACGAAATCTCCAACTTCCAGAAAACGATGAATAAATTTGACCTTATTAAAAATGTAGAACTGTGGTACAATAAAGACACTACAGACACATTTAAAGACAGGCATAGACTAGAGAATTGTTTTGTAGCGCCAAGCGCCCAAGTTAGTAGCCAGAATATATTTTAAAAGTCCTACAAGTCAATTTTAAAAAATGGCAGTTTTAAAAATAGCAAGCGATGTAAAGAGGACTTACACAGATGTAGAAGCTCATGTGGCCAATAATCATTTGAAAAACTGCTTGATTTCAACAGTAATCAAGAAACGGCACATTCAATACAAATCAAGATAGTGTTGTCAGGTATTAGACATTTAATACCAATAAATGCCTGTGCTTTTGCAGTGTAGGCTGGTATGACCATTTCAGTAGCAATCTGGCAATATCTAGCGGAGCCAAGCATATACCCTACATGCAGCATATTGGCAATGTTCATATCTGCCTCCTAACACAATAATTCTCTGTTCAGATGGATTTTCAACTGGATTTAATATGCTATTTATTACATGCTGGCTATTTATTTTAACATTGCCTTTTACATTGCTCAACATTCAATATGTTTTTCAATGTCTGTCAGTTCTTCCCACTCAGTTTTGATAGTCTCTCATTATTTTCTCATTTTGTGATTCAATCTTGTATTTCTTTATGCACTCCCTGCATAGTAGTTTCTACTCTGCGTAGTCAGGTTTCTTGTCACCAACACATAACACCTGATGCCCACACCCTAGAAGGTAAGAAGTTGAATCTGGCTCACAGTTTCAGGGGATTCGGTCCATGGTTAGCGGCTCCAAAGCAGGAACATGGGGGAAGGGCATGGCGGGTAACGGTGCTTTCCTTGTTGTGGGAGGGAAGAAGCAGAGGAGGGACAGTGCCGGAGAGGACGGGGCCAGGGGCCAGATGGTATCTCTATGACCTACTCAGACACAGCCGGAAAGGTACTTCGTTAATCCTTTGGGCAGCTCACAATCCTTTGACATAGTTAAACCCAACTGCCACATCACTGATCATTCCAATATCTGATATTCTTGCACACCCTGTTGTTGGTTGTTTCTCTTGGCTCTTGCTCTGCGAGTTTGTCATTTGTGTCTTTGGCGACTGTTAATTATGCATTCACATTGATAGATATTAATTCATGGGAATTTCTGAGCCTTAATTCAGAGGAGGTCTATATTTGCTTTTTCTGGGGTCAAGTTATGCACCATATTATTCAATAGCCATCTTCCTGGGTGCCGGTTATTGCAAGAGCCTTGGTTTAGCTTCTTCTTGCTGTTAGCCCAACATTTAGTCTTGCAAAATTCACTGAACTTGCTGTATTTGTGTGTATAGACATTGGCATTCAGGGCAAACTTGTCTCTTCTGTATGATTATTCCTTCAATAGTTTCAATTCACTTGGTCCCTTGGAGATTTCACTTACTTCCTGCAATCTCAGCTGTGCAAGAGAAACTGTGTTTCCCGCAGGATAGACACAAACATGGCAATAAGATTTGTCAGCGTATCTAGGCTGCTGCTTGAAGAAGTGAAAGTCCTGGGAATTCTATGCCTGAAAATGTCCACAAAAGCAAATAGAATTAGTCAGATAATTCTGCAAGGTTTCTGAAAGAGGTTAACAAAGAAAAATCTACACTATTCTTATGCACAGTGATGGCCTATTAGAAAATATAAGGGAAAATAGCATTCAAAATTACAATAAACTTTAAAATACTATGGATAAATCTAACAAAAGATGTGCAAGACTTTTATGGACAAAAACTACAGAATATTATTGAAGAACATAAAAGAAGATCTGGATAAATGGAGATTTTTAAATGTCCATGGGTGGTACTCCTGGCTTGGAAGATACTGTCATAAAGATGTCAGCTCTTCTTGGTATGATCTATAAATTTGAAGCAATAGAATGCAAATTCCTGCAGAATTTTTCAGTGGGACTTGACAAGCTTATTCTAACATTAATGTGGAAGACCATGAAGAACAGAAGAGCTAAGAACACTCTGAAAAGGCATAATAGGATGGGGGATATTTTCCAAATAAAATAGGAAGATTTGTTATAAAGTAATGTTAACTGAGATAGTGTGGTATTAACACAGGGACAGAAAAGTAGCCCCATAAACTAAAATAAACTAAAAACTAAACCACCCATATTTAGAAACTTGACATGTAAGAGAGATTTCTTATATTCATGGGGGAAAAGTTCAAGAACTATTTAGGGAATGATGCTGAAACAAGTTATTATTTTTATGGGACGATTTCCATAGCTATTAGAGAGAAATCCTATGTAGATTAAAGACTTTAATGTAAAAAAGAAAAACTTGAGAAGAAAATAGTGCATCTTTGTAATCTCAGGTAGGAAGAGGAAAGATTTCCTAAGACACGAAATCTCCAACTTCCAGAAAACGATGAATAAATTTGACCTTATTAAAAATGTATAAGTGTGGTACAATAAAGACACTACAGACACATTTAAAGACAGGCATAGACTAGAGAATTGTTTTGTAGCACCAAGCGCCCAAGTTAGTAGCCAGAATATATTTTAAAAGTCCTACAAGTCAATTTTAAAAAATGGCAGTTTTAAAAATAGCAAGCGATGTAAAGAGGACTTACACAGATGTAGAAGCTCATGTGGCCAATAATCATTTGAAAAACTGCTTGATTTCAACAGTAATCAAGAAACGGCACATTCAATACAAATCAAGATAGTGTTGTCAGGTATTAGACATTTAATACCAATAAATGCCTGTGCTTTTGCAGTGTAGGCTGGTATGACCATTTCAGTAGCAATCTGGCAATATCTAGCGGAGCCAAGCATATACCCTACATGCAGCCATTCTGTTTGCAGGCGTACTTTCCGCAGGAGTTACAATACATATGCATGAGGAGACTCTAGACAGGAATGCTCCCCAGTACCCCAGCAAGGTTTGTGGTAATGAAACACCAGGACCACAGGAGAATGGATACATTGTGAGGCATCTATTTAACAGAATACAGTGCAGCTTTCAGAGTAAATGAATAAACGCCACATGTATCAGGGCAGATGCCGAAAACCAAGTGTCTGAAGAATGCATATTATATGATGTCTTTTATTAAAAGTTTCAAAATATGCAAAACAACTCTCTATGCTCTTTATATTTATGTTTACTGCAGAAATTTGTAGGAAAAGTATAAAACATGATGGGAAGTAAATACAACACAATGTTAAAAATTGATAGTGCTGAGTACTTGATAAAGTGGGCACTTGAGTGTTTTATTATATTATTATTTTTTACTTGTTACAAGATTTGAAATATTTAGAAGAAAGTACCCTGCAGCAGTGTGCAAAATGGATTAGAAGGGATTCAGACCCGCTGGTGGCTTTTGCAGGAATGGATATGAGGTGGCAGGATGAGGAGGTGGTAGAGAGATGGTGTATTAGTTCACTTTTTTTTTAATTACTGTAACAAAATACCCAAGGCGGGCTGATTTTTATCATGGAAATAAATTTATTTAGCTCTCGAGAGCTTTCAAGGCTGAAAACCCAACAGCACGACGCAGGCTCTGGTGAGGGATACAGCCTTTGTCAGCATCACCTCGTAGTAGGTAACAATGACAGAAACCTGTGAACAAGAACGAATCACATCACCCAGCAGGAAGCCAGAGACAGATACAGAAGTCGGTTTTACTTTTATACCAGCTAGATCTTGCAAGACAGCTCAGAAGTCCCAGGAACTACCTACCTTAATCCCTTCTGGGGACAGCTTCCCCTATGACCTCAGGACCTCCCACCGGACTCAAGCTTTTAGAGATCCACCACCTTGCACCACCACACTGGGGATGGAACTTCCAAAATGTGAGTCTTTGGGGATGTATTCAAAGAACAGCAGAGAGGGGATGGATTTTCAATTCGTCCTTATGGTTGTGGGGGTCTGTTGTTTTGTTTTTGTCTTCAACAACTGTGTAAATGGAGAGGGTAAGTAAAAAACGGTAACGTCTAACCATTTCATGTGTTGCCGTTGGCATGGGGAAACAGCATTCCCATGCCTGCTGCTCTGGGTTAAATTGACTCAATGGCTTTATTAGCAACTTGGTGGTTGCAGTGCCATTGATCAAACCCATGTGCCAGGAGCCCTGTGCGAGGACACTCAGTGTAGCATCAACCTTCCTATCCTGCCAGTGCAGACAGATGAGTAGACTGTGGTATGTACGCTGGCACCTTGTGACTCCCGCCTTAGGTATCTGCCAGCCTAATGCATTACATTTCTTTTTCCTGATACTGAGGGTTGAACCCAGTGCTTTGCACTGAGCACAGCTAACCAGTTTTTGAGACAGGATCTCACTAAGTTGCTAAATTGCCTGGGCTGGGCTCAAACTTCTGATCCTTCTACCTAGGGATGCCAGAAAGATATATGCATACCACCACCCTCAGCTGCCTTGAAATCTTGAGTAGTACCCATGACACAAGTGTCATGGGTCCAAGAAAGGACCCTACTTCTAAGATGAAACAAAAGGTTAAAAGTCCTTGAAGCCAAATTCTGGGTATGTAATTGGGGAATGAATGTAGCAACCTCCAAACACTGAGCCCAATGTCCTTTTATGTTTGAACTGTGTGGATTTCTCTCTCCTTACACACTATTAGGGTAGGGGTGAGGACAGATGCAGATAGCAAGACAAGCCAGAGCTGTGCATTTGCACCAATGAGATGCTTCCATAGAAAACGTAGTCAAGGCCTAGCTGTTCTTTCCAGTCCTAGTACCTGTCACTCTGCTTAGCACTTACAGGAAGGGAGGTGAACACTATGTATCCAAGTGAACGAATCTCAAGACTTAGCCATGAGTGAATGCAAGCAAGGCGTTGAAGGACAAGGAAAGCATTACACTGGTTTATGCAAATCAAACTGGGACACAAAGTCATGTATTTTCTGTGGACACAAGTGTGTATATCAAGTGCATTTTTAATAACTGGAAAGAACTCATCGAATTCCTAATAGTTTCTCCTGGTGGAGAGAGAGAACTAGCTTGGTGAGGTGGAGGGCAGAGGACACAGTGGAGGTCCAGAAGGTCAGCTTTGTTATGCCTAAATGTTTTCAGAAAGGGACACTGTAGTCTATGTTACTTCCTGTACATAACTTCAAAGGTGTGGCCATAAAATGCAATGCAGAAAAGCAAAAAGGCCAATATGTTAATAGAGGTGATTTCTTGGGCATAAGAATATAGATAATAGGGCCAGGAATTTTGCTCAGTGGTTCCACCACCTGCCTCGCAAGAGCAAGGTCTGAACCTTTCAATTTTGTGCACCCCGTGAATTTCCACAGAGAAACAGCCAGGCAAACTGTACTCAGATCCCTCAACGTGCTGGACTGTGGGACTCTTGCTCAAGGAGCATCTGTAAGTCTTGTGGAACAGGAGTTTGAGGGACGCCTTTTTGGAAATTGGAATCTAGGTAGACAGTTTACATAATTGGACTATAGCAATTTTGATTATCATTCGTTGCCTTGAACTTTTAGCCAGAGGCTGAGGGCAGGAGTGTGGCCCAAGCCCAAAGGATGTGATTTCATATCCTCTTGGTGTAGACGGGTGATTCTTAAAGGAAAAGGGGCAGCGGTAGGGGTTGTGTGTTCCAACCACACCAGGAATATCTTTAATTGAAACAGGTGCCTCCTTCTCTTGCCTGTCAGGCAGCTCAAGGCTTAGGGTCCCCTGAATCTCTGTAGGGTCCAGGGCAAAGTTGGTGCTTGGTACATGCCGGTTTAACAGAACACAGTTCTTCACTTTGGTGCCCTTCAAAACTAATTTTCTTATTTCTAGGGTGGGTTAAATTAAAGCTCCTCAAGTTTGAAGAATGGGTGATTTGTTTGACTGGTGAGGGGGTATATCTGTAAACTTTTAAAAATTTCAGACATAGATAAAAGTAGAGAAAGTAGTTTAAGGCACCCGATGAGGGAATTCTGCTCCCAAGTTCTAGCTAGCTTCTGACTTGTTGAGTGGGGCTTATAAGTCATGGTACTTTGGCTTTTGTTTTTGTGTTCTATTTTGTTTTTATTTTGAGACTACTGTAGGTTCACATGCATTTTAAATAAATGGTATGGAGAGAATACTTGTGCTCTATGTCCTTTTTCCTTCAACTGTAACATCTTACAAGAATAGTTACAATAGCACAACCAGGCAGGTGGCACTGATACAATATATCAATCTTATTCTGTTCCCCAGTTTTACTTAAACTGAATGTGATTCTTATGAGGGGTTTTTGACTATGTAATGTGAAAGAGTAAGGAAAGGGTGAGCATAAAGGAGGGAAAAGAAAAAAGAAAAAGCAGCAAGGCCCTGGAGGGTTGGGGCAAGAAAGGTTGAAGCAGCCACAGCAGAGAGGACATTATAAAAGAACACAGATGCTTAACAGGGTTTTTCAGATAGTTTTACTGTGTAGTGAATGAGGGATGTGACCACTCCCCCACCAAACGTAAGCATTCACCTATAAATTCATCTAGAGTTGGATGTGGGGCAGATGGGGAGTTGGAGTGGTGAGGGGCTGAGACTGGAAGGAAAGCCTCATCAGGTGGGAGGAGGAGGAGGAGGAGGAGGAGGAGCAGGAGCAGGAGG
>NW_022900916.1:38639166-38645475 GCF_012274545.1 Fukomys damarensis | reverse complement strand
GGAGGAGGAAGAGGAAGAGAAGAGGAGGAGGAGGAACAGGAGGAGGAGGAGGAGGAAGAGGAAGAGAAGAGGAGGAGGAGGAGGAGGAAGAAGAAGAAGAAAAAGAGGAGGATGAGGGAAAGATAAATAACTTGCCCAAGGTCATATAGCATAGAGGCAACAGGCTATGGAAAAATCCAGGTGTGGAGGTGTCCTGTTTCCTGGCTCTGAATCGAGTCTAGCTAATCCATTAGGATGCACGTGGAAGCCCACCGTTCCCTCCAGACCTCACCTCCCAGCTGTCCCATGCAACAAATGGCACCACCTTGGAGTCATCCTGGCCGCTCTCCGGCTCACTTCCACACCTTGTACATAGTCATGGCCAGGCCCAGCCCCAAGCACCGGGAATCTTTCCCTCCCCTTTCCTTCACTTCGAGCACTCACACCAAACCTTCAAACAACTTCCTGATGGATTACTTTGCAAATGCCTCTTAAATGATGTATTGATCTGAGTCATCTGCATCAGGAGCCCACATCAGGGGTCCGCCAACCACTCTTGCAGGCTAACTTGCAGCTGCTGCCTGATTTCATATGGTTCATATGAGCTAAAAATGATTTTTACATTATTAAATGGTGGGGAAAGTTCAGGAGAATAATAGCTTGTGACACAAAATATTATGAGATTCAGATTTTGTTGTCCATAAGTGGAGTTTTATTGAAATTCAGGCACGCTCATTTGCTTATGTATTGACTGTCTCATAAGCTGCGATTTTGCAGCAGAGATCCTGTGGCCTTCAAAGCCTAAAGCAGTGCCCTTTTGGTGTCTGCAGATAAAGTTTGCAGCTGAGGGGCCGCCTCTTCAGAGAGGCTTCCCTGTCTGCCTCTTCACCCCTGCTTAATTCCATCTCACCACCCCCATTACTTCACTTTGGTTTAGCTGCTTATTGCCTGTGACACCCCCACCCCAATCCCCACCAACATAAATCTCCACTGGGCAGAGCACATGGTAAGTGCATAAGGAATATTTGCCAATGAATGAAGGAGGTTCGGGAGCTTTGTCTCCAACTCCCTACCTGGGTAGGGTCTCCTAATTGAGAAAATTCCTGTCGGTTCCCCTTCAGTGTTTTACTCTCCTCTTGCACTCATTGCTATTGTTAACCACTGTGAATTTCTTTTCCAAAGCTGTTGTCAGCCTTTAGATCATTCCACAAGGAACCCAGAGATGGGTGGTACTTAATCAGGTTGCAGAAGAAGTACTTGCCCTCTCAGCAGGTGAAAAGCCCCCTTCTTCTAGTATCAAGAGCTCAAACCTATAAAAACAAGATCAGTCATGTCGACATTTAAGTTCAGTGATTGGTTCAAATATGAAATGCTTCAACACACTTGCTTTTCTAAATTACAGGAAACAAATTCAGCTAATAAACATAGCAGGCTGGAATGTGATAGTAAGGCTGAGGGTATGAATATGTGAAAGGTACAGTGACCAAGCTTCTCTCTCTCTCTCTCTCTCTCTCTCTCTCTCTCTCTCTCTCTCTCACTCTCTCTCTCTCTCTCTCTCTCTCTCTCTCTCTCTCTCCTATATTACCCCTCCATTGGGAGTTGCCAGAGGTACCAAGAATGGTGGGCTCTCAGAGATCCAGGACAGGGGCACAGCTGCTATCTTGAATGTTGCTCCTGGCAGTGCCAGAAGAGACTTTTGGACAGTCTCACATCAGCAATCAGGTGCTCTGGTGAGCACTGCCCTCACCAGCTGTCTTAGTCACAATACCCAGGGCACAATACCTGACACTCTCAACTTAAAGGAGGAGAGGTGTAATGTGTCTCGTGTTTGCAGTCCATGGTCTGCTGGCTTCAAGGCAGGGTGGCATGATAGAGGGACACAGCAGAGGACAGCTGCTCAGGGAGGGAGATGGACCCTTCTAGGCCATGTGATCCACCTCTTCTGACCAGCCTCCCCCACCTCACATTGCCAATGATTCAAGCCCCTTTTACAAGCTCACCTAGGAGTGCATGGGGCTTTGGGGTCATCTAGACATAAACCATAACACCAGCCAGACTTGTCACATGGGCTCAGTTCCCAGTTACAGGGAACAGGAATGCAATCCTGTCCTGAGCCTGGTAGGCAGAGGCCGGGAGTACTGGATGAACAGCAGAAATGACAACTCATAGGCAAAAAAGGTGTTCTCTTTGGAAGCAAAAGCAGATGGGGGAGGACAGGAGAGCACAGGAAAGATGGGAACTATGAATGATAGACCTGCTTGGTTTATATAGACCTGTCGGTGAGGCTAACACTCCGGTCACATGCTCTTGTTCATCTGAGCTGTAAATTCTTGTGTGTCATCTATTGTCACGGTATCTGAAAAGCTTATTATGCACTATTCATAGCTCCTCAACTACTTTCTGCTCTTTAGCATGGATGGCACCCTTCTGAATGGTAAGTTACAGCAATCCTCCTCAGGTAAAATCATTCAGCAAGCTCCTGCTTCAGTGAGCAAAGGAATGTAGTCCCTGGGGACCATGCCAGCCAAGGCATGAACTCTGTAACAAACACAGATGCACGCAGTATTTCACTCATACCTAGCAGTAAGAACTGTGAATGAATAAAAGAAAACTATTCATTCTCTAAGGCTGACATTAAAATATGTTTTCTATTTATGTCCAACCTTCCTGTGGGTCAGTGTCTTCTTCTTCTGGATCAGTGCTGCCCAGTAGCACTTCCTGTGATCATGGGAGTATCCTCTATCTGCACCATCTGATATGGTACCCATCACCCCGTGGGGCTTTTGTGCACATCAACTGTGACTAATGCCATGGAGACATTGAATTTTCCATTGTGTTTACTTTTAAATAATTTGAACTGAAGTCCTACATGCAGCTAGTGGCTACCATATTGAACAATGCAGCTTTGGAATGAAAAGGAGAAGCATAGCTTTGAATTCACCCCATCTTTGCTATACTAAGAAAAAGATAGCCATGTGCTAGAAAGACCAAGATAGTTGCTGATTACTGTGTGTTTGAATCCAGTATCCCCTTCTAACCCAAACTGCCCTGCTCACAGCCTCCTATCCAGGGACGATATCTTGACTATTCCTTGAAGGAAAGTGGCATCTAATAGAAGGGGGAGATGAATGACTGTCCAAAGAATATTTTCTTCAACCTACAGGATGTGAGAAACCAGAAAGATGACTTATCATAAAGTCTCCAAAGGTGTAGTCAGTCTACTAAGTACGAAGTGACTATATTTCTTTGTTCCAAAGAAATTAAGTAACTAAAATTCCTTTAACTCAGAGTATCTCACCCTTGGCATGACTGAATTTGGAGCCTGATAATTCTTTGTAGCGAGGCTGGTCCTGTACACTGCAAGATGTGTCGCAGCATCCGTGACCTCTTTCCTAGATGTCAGTGGCAAATCACAGCTACTCACCACTCCTGACATTGCAGAAGGTCCTCGGAGTTGGGGTTGGGGGACCCCCTCCCTTCCTGATTGAGAATCAATTCTATAACTGAAACCTAAGTCCACCTCCTCTGGCCTCCTTAGGAGGAAAAGATAAAAGCAGCAGTTTATTCCTAGCAGCACTGCAGCTCTCCCTCCTTCGCTTCTCCAGACTAAATAAAGATAGCTTTTTTAGTCTTTTTTTTCCCTAGATTCTGTTTCACAGATATTGATGGAGACATCTAAGGATGAGGCTGGAACCCTTTGGTCAGGAGGGACTGTGCTCCCTATTTATAGAGACAGTGGGAGGCTGCAGGGACAACTGAGCAAATCTGTGCCTTGGAAGGAAGCAGCCATGCTAGAAAGGGGCCATTCTGGGCCCAGCCCTGGGCTGAGTCGGTCTCCCCTCAAGCTGACTCAGACATACCAAGCCTGCAAACTGTTAACAGAAAGGAGGGTAATGATCCTTTGGCCATCAGGGTTTATCTGTTCCCATCCTACTTTCTAGAATCAGAAGCCTGGGCCTCATCCTTGTCTTGTTTCCCGCCCTCATCACCACATCTAACCAAATGCCTGGACTCATGCTGCCTCTTGACACCTCAGCTTTCCCCACCCCTCTGCCTTAAGGTTTAGCTATGCTCCCCTGGATTATTTCTTAGCCTCTGAATTAGTTGAGTGGCTTCCGCATCTCCCCTGATCCTCTCACTCTTTATAATGCAGCCAACATAATCTTTTTTAAAAAAAAAAAATCTAAATATTTTTCATGCATACTTAAAACCTTCAGTTATTATCCATTGCCTTAGGATGAAGTCCAAAGTCCTTACCACGACTACGGGGTTTCCCGGACACCCTGCTCAGGACTCAAGCCCCACCTCATTTCACCCTTGCTCCAGTCACTGTGGCTTCTTTAACTCTTCAAAGACACCACTCCCAGGGTAGACTCTGGGCCTTGCACATGTCAGGTCCTGTGCACGTCCATCCTTTACCTGTTTCTCTGGAAGAGCTGCTATTTACAGGGAAGGGTAGGGGAGAGGTAATAAGGAAAAAGAAAAATATGAGAAAGTGAAAAAATGGAAATGAAGTGTTTGTAAAGGGGGAGGGTAGGAGGGGTGAAGGGAGGGCAGGGACAAGGGGAAGAAATGAGAACCAAGACCTGTCAGGTGGAGGTACAAGATCCCAATGATGAACGTGACTGTACTGTACACCTAAAATGTACCAACAAAATCAATGAAAGAAGAAAAAGAGCTACTATTTATTCTTTAGGTGTCAGCTGAGACATTACATGATCTTTCTAAGAAGAGCTTAGGAAATCCAACCAGGTCACATCCCCTTATTACATCTTCTTATAGCACCTTGAAATTCCACTGTATTTATTTAGGTCCCCTAAAGCGAAGAATGAAAGACTGTACAGGTCAGGTAATGGGAATGTGATCACGCAAATCAGGAGCCCAGGAGTGGGGAGAGATGGGGTAGGAGGAACAGTGAGGAGTATGGCTCCCAGTTTTGTAGACGGTTTCCAGGTTAGGAGGGACTGTCTCTTCCACAACTACCTCTCCCTCATATTTCCAAGAGGGCTCCCACAGAACTAGAGAGGACCCTGAGGCAGAAATGAAAACTTGGCAGTACATAAACATCAAGGGGAATATTGTCAGCAAGTGACAGATCTGGGCTTGTCCAGCTCTAATCCAAGAAAACAAAGGAGTCTCTTACAACCCCTTTCCTTGAACTTGCAACTACTGTACCTGCTTAATTTGTCTTACTTCACGTATGGGCACGGAACCTATATTTGTCCTCTTCGTAGCTGCATCCTGGATACCTGGCCTCCTGCGGTGCAGAGTACTCTAAGAACACAGTAGGTGATCAGTCAACACTTGTTAAACTAAATTGAATTGAACTGGGAAGGGCGCAGGGGGTGGGGAGCACTGAGGTTCTATTCAGAATTTGATAGCCCTCTGTTCCAGTTGAGATTGGTACTTAATTTATGGATCGAATACCAACTTTATTGTTGCCTTTGTTTATGTTTGTTTTTCTCTTGTCAGCTCAGATTCTTTTTGCTTTGGAAGTAAAAACCCTTGTCTCACCACTACCTTGCCATCCTGTCTTATTAACAAGTTCACATTTCTAAACTCTAAACCAACATTCACCAGATCTCAATTATTAAAAATGCCAATCAACATCTTACTGGGATGTGATGGTGGAACCTGATTACATGGAGTCCTCATTTAAAGTATCTCCCTCCCTATTTGTCCTCTCATTCTACCGGCCCCGGAATAAATGTCTCTTGTCCCATGTTCCCTTGACACCAGCTCTTGAGAGACCTTTTTAAATCTTCTGCCCACGTAATTGAGAGTTCACTGTTCATCATGAGTTGTGCCACATTCTGTTGGCTACAAAAACAGTCAGCTCTGTGCTTCACTTCCAGGAGCTCACAGGGAGACAAACTCATATTAAACTGTAAAATTCTAGAAATATGACACATTCCGGAATGCAGGGAGGCTTGGAGCATCAAGAGAGTGCCACAGAGCGACACCTGACTGCCCTCGTGGGTTGCTGAAGGTTACCTCTAAGACAATGTCCAAACCAAGCTTGGGAAGTTGTGCAGGAGTTAATCACACCAAAGGGAACAAGTGAAACACACTCCAGGTGGTACAGAGGCAAGACCAGAAGGTGTGGAGCAGTTGGTAAAATTGAAATAAGATATAAGAGGAGAAGATTGGCAGATGAAAGGTCTGGAGAGGGAGATTGTGGCCAGCTCGTGGAGGATTTTGTGTGCTATGCTGATTTTTCCATGTTGATAGCTGCTGCTTCCCACCCCCCACCCCGCATTGGTCATTTCCTCATTCACTTCTTGCATCTGACTTGCATCCTTACTACACCATTCTCTCTCTCTCTCTCTT
>NW_022900916.1:38633621-38639135 GCF_012274545.1 Fukomys damarensis | reverse complement strand
TTTTTTTTTTTTGAAACAGGGTCTCACTATGTAGTTGAGACTGACCTGGAACTCACTATGTAGCCCAGGCTGGTCTTGAATACACAGCGATCCTCCTGCCTCAGCTTCCTGAGTGCTGGGATTACAGGCATGTGCCACCGTGCCCAGCTTCTTACCACACCATTCTTAATGTCTCCTTGAAAGCTCCCATCTTAATCCGTGGCCTCACTCGTGGTAGGCATTAGCCAGGTGTGTACAGTAGGAGTCAGGAATCATGGGACCATCTTAAAATTCTGTCTTAATCACTTTTCTCCTTGCTGAGACACAATATCAGATACCCACAACTTAGAGGAGGAGAAATTTATTTTGGCTCACAGTTTGTAGAAGTTTCTATATTCAGCTGGGTCCAAGCCAGAAAGAGCATAGGGAAGGACCCTTGGAGGAAAGCTGCTCATGTCATGACAGGTAGGAAACAGAGAAAGAAGGAAAGAGCCAGGAGGGAGATGCACCCTTCTAGGTTACACCCCCAGTGACCCACCTCTTCTGACCAGGCCCCACCTCCTAACAGTAAATCAGCTATCAGCCCTCACGGTCCAAACCTCTTCCAAAAGCCCTGCCTATGAGCACATGAGGCTCTTGGGGGACATCTAGATGTAAACCATAACAAATCAGGCCACATATTTCCAACTCAACATATTAAAAGTATTTCCCAAATGAACTCTATGATTCAAGCTCACTATTTAAAGAAAAAAGACGTAGCTTAGAGACTCAGCTCTTCCCTAGTATCTGAATTCCTCTTCTTGTACAGAAACAGAATCCACTTTGAATACAGAATTTTTAGCTGGGTATAAGTTTACTTAGAAAATAAAGACCACGTAGTTCTTAGATTCTATTGCAACTAGGTGTAGCCAGGAGACAAATTTCAGAACAAAGGAATGTACATGAACATGACAAGTGGCTAAAGAAATCATCCTCAAGAGACACTGGCTCTTGAATTTTACCAGCTCTTCTCCATTTGGATGCTGCAACCTAAGAACTGTTGTCTGGCACCATGAGAAGGGATGGCAGGAGTCCAGATCTCCAAGGACTTTATGGAGCAGAACTGCCTTACTGGCTTTGAATTGCCCACCTCTGGACTTTGAACTGGTGAAGATGAAAACTTCTACTTTGTTTAGGCCACTGCTGGTTGCTTTGATACTCACAGTCAAATATAATCTTAATCAACATAGCAGCTATTTCTTTAGTCTTCCTAGATTAGAAGCTTAACTGTATTTTTCTTCCCTCAATCTCTCTAAGCCCTTATGTCCGCTAAGGTCTTAAATCTATTGACTCCTGCTTTGTGCTTCACCTCACACTCATCCTTTCTTCGAAGTCTTCACAGTGCTCCCAGTCCCACACTCTTCTCTGGACTCCATCTCCTCCTTGGAATCAAGACTTCACACACACACACACACACACACACACACACACACACACGATTCCTGATGTGCTACCTCCCTCTTGTCATGCGGTATCTTCAAACTATAAAATTGGGGTTTCTGTTATGCTTAGTAGATAAGGCATCAACATTTCACCCTGAGCTACACAATATTGTCCCTACTATAATGACTTTCAGTTCCTCCTCTCTCCCTCTGTTACACATTCTTCTCAACACCAAAGCATCCCTAGCAGCCTGTTTTGTCCTAGCTTTGCCTTTGCATTCGTGCTGGAGGCTCTCAATCATGGCTATCCGTTAGAACTATTTGCAGAGCCATTTAACAGAACCAGTATGAAGGGGGCTGTGATCCGCACTTGAAAGCATTATCTCACGAGGCTACAAAACAACCACAGGACATGAAGGAGCTATTATTGTCACCATTCTACAGAGGAAGAAAGAAGAAATTTAGGAACCTCAGGACATCATTCTTGTTCAGATGGTCAGAGAGCAGGGAGCCATGATTCTAAGGGAGAGGTCTTGCCTCTAAATCACTACTCTAGTCTACTGAACTATATCACAAATTATAAAAAAACACAGATAGTTGACAATAAATCACAAAGTACAAATGAAAATTTTCAAACTATAAATGCCTAGGCCTCACTCTCAGCCAATGAAACCAGAATTCTCTGGGAGTGGGGCCTGGGTATCTTCACATTAGCTTTGGGTGGAGGCCAAGTCAACCCCCAGGAGATTCTAATGGAAAGCCAGGGGGAGAACACAGCTTTGTCCAGGGCTCCCGTCTGCCCCTGTCTCTCCTCTTCCCCCTCCCCACCCACATCCTACTTGTCTTTGGAGTTCAGTCAAAGCATCTGTAGGTCTGACCTGCTTTCTTCAGCTGGCATGAACATTCCTTTTTCCAAATGCTGGTTGTAAAATGTGTCCTCCTCAGCTACACTGGTGTCCATTCTAGCCCTTTAGTTTGAATTATCTCTTGGCTTTATGCCACCAGATCTTTGGTAAATTCTCTACATTTAATCACATGATGCCCAGCTACCACCACCTCTGCCTAAAACAGCAACAAGCACAGTGATATCTCTATCAGAAAACAATATTTGAACTCAGGGTCCCTCCGAATGGTATCTTTGACTCAGTATCTTCTCCTAGGCTTTGGAAACCAGCTGTATTTTGGAAAACAGATTGTGGGTGTGGGCCAGGGGCAGCAGAGTATTGGAGGAAAGAAGTGTGGGTAGAGGCTCCCATGTTCTCAGATGCAGAGGACATGTTGGACCCACTGGCTGGGAAATGTACAGTGCAAAACCTGAGTAGGGCCTACCGAGGACAAAATCTGGTAGTTAAGAAAAAAGAACTGGAAAAGGAACAACTGGAAGGAAAGTGGTATTTGGTCAAATGAGGTTGCTGAGTGACTGAGAGAATGGCTCTTCACTTGTATTAATGGGGAGAACTTAGGAGCCTATAACATTTTTGCTTCATACAGGAGGGTGCCAGACAAGAAAGGGTAAGAAGCCTTCAGGTGCAAGGCTAGGTGGCAGGAGAGGGCCTATGACCACCAGAGGCCCAAAGTCAGTCAGGAGGTAGGGAGTACATCCTTCCTCTAGAGTTATACCATGGTTGGATTAGAAGTTCTCCTAATTCCCAACCCAGTCTTGTTCTTCTTGAGTCCCTTGCCAACATAGGTCCCTCTTCCCTTGGGAGGGAGGGCAGAACAAGCCTTCTGGCAGACCGTGTTTTGCAGGAGACCATAGGTCTTCTCTGGCTTAGATTGTTCTTACAAACCAAGTTGGGGGTTGATGTGGTTCACACAGCTTCTGGGGAGTCAGCCTGGGTTCTTTATCAGATCATTGTCCTCTGTCCTGCTCCTTGCTACCTCAGAGCTATGAGGCAGCCTAGGGAATCCATAGAGCACCCTGGGCCTCAGATGACATTCTAGGTACCTCCTCTGCATAGAAATGCCTGCCATGTATGCACATGCCCAGATCCCAACTCCCTATCCTGTGCATCTCCTTACAACACACCCAATTACTGGAACAGTCTGATCAAGGCCCTGTTACCAAAGCCCCCAGAGATGGCGGCAGAGGCACTAGCTGGGAGAAGCATGCCAGGATGAAGCAGGGTACAGTGCGGTGTAACTGTCCCTCTCCACATGAAGAGTGCCTTCTTTGGAGGATGAAGTGTGTTATAGTAGGTGATGCCACAGGGCCTTGGGAGTCATAGGCTGGAGTGGTTATGCTGACAGGGCTGGGATGCAAAGAAGCTGAGACTGTTTGGGGGACAATGTGCCAGGCAGGACAGGCTGGGCCACTGAAAGAATTAGTCACAGGCCTGCATCTGTGTGGAGGGGGCCTGCAGCTGCTGTTGGACACTGCTATGGGCTGGGTGAGACCGGAGTCTGTCCCGTGATGGTAAGACACCGGCTCTCCTACCCAGCAGCTCCCTGGGTAGATTGTGGCTTTGGCCCTCGGTATCTCATCCTCTTGGGTTGCCAGACACAGTCTGCACTCTCCCCTAGGGTACAAGAAGGGCAGGAAGGATACTGTCCCAGGGCCTCCCTCCCTGGAGCTGGGTGGCCTGGGACATTTCTCACAGACATGGGGAGGCCTCTTTTAGTCCCTCACCATCAGCACCAGTCTCTTCCTCTGGCCTGAGAGATCGTCATCAGACTTAAACAGTTCAACTTGGCAGTCACTTCCCCATCAAGGCCAGGCCGGTCCTTTCCAAATCTTGTTTTTATTCTGGCTCCTACCCGAGGGGACAGTTTGTGTCTAATGGCCCTTCCATCATCTCTGTGGTCAACAAGAAAAGGCCCGACAGGAAGCTCAGGGGCCATCTCTCCTCTCTCCAGGGTTGGGCACACTGAGAAAGCGTCCCTGCATGCCAGTCTCACCCTCCTCCCCCGCCTGACGGAGCAGAAGCAAAATAAGGCTGAACTGAAAGAGCAGACACCTGTCTGTGCCCCTGCCAGACTCCGTCGCGGCCACTGGGGAAAGGGGAAGGAGGACCCTGTCCGTATTCTGGCCCACCTGGCTCCCTACCTACGCAGCCGCAGCCCCAGCCGCGCCCCTCCGCGGGCCAGGCATGCGCTTCTTCCTGCGCCCTCCGAGTTCTTCCGCCTTGCCCGTCGCCTCCCGCCTCTGCTCGCAGCCCGAAACCGGGCGCTGTTCTGATCGGATGAGCGCTCTCCCGACCCTCCGAGAGAAACTGAGTCAAGGGCCAGACCCGGAAAGGACGGACAGCTAGGGAGAGCCTGTGAAGCCAGGGGCTCGCCTTGGGCTGGCTCGTTTAGGGCCGCGAAGCGCAGGGGATGCTCAGAGTAATCGCTCACTCTCCTGACTACCTGCGACAGCAACCCTGTCCCGCAGTCTTTCGGTCCTAACCCTAAGTCCTACCCTATGAGGCGTGGAGACGCCGCTTGTGGTCGGACCGATCCCCGCCCGGGCGGGGTCTCCGCAGGTTCTCCCGCAGACGGAGGCCGGGAGCCCCCGGAGGGCAGGGCTGGGTGCGCGGATGGGAGGGGAGCCCGGGCCTGCGTGGGGGTGGTGGAGGGAGGGAGAGCGCCTTGTGTTGGATCCCGGTGGCCGAGGGATCTAGTGCCTCAACCCCAGTAGGGCGGGAAGCTCTGCCTCGGACCTGTCCCTGCGTGCCTGGCGTCGGGCGCACACGCCCCAGCAGGTGTCCGAAAGGCTGAACGCGGGGAATGCCCGCCCGAGGGACAGACTCAGATGTGCGTACCCATGTGTGTCTGAGGGTGCGCGGGTGCAAGGCGAGAGGGTCTAGGCGTCCCCCGCACCCTCTCTCCGGGGTGCTGTATTTTGCCTTCCTTTGTTCTCAAAATAGTAGGAGAGAGTGGCCGGCGCGGCCCTCAGGAGGGGTGGGGGCTGCCGCACGCGCGCGAAGTGAGCCGCAGGGTTACACACAGTCTCTCCCCGCTCCCCCGGCCTGAATTAATGTGTTACTATTTCGGGCGAGCCAGTGTTTCCAGGGGAAACCTAATGACGCAATGACGTCAATGCAGGTCAGCGGCAGACTCTCCGGGAGGGCGGGCGGGTTCCCAGCTCTCAGGCTCGGCGCAGTCTGCGGGCGGGAGGGCGCCGACGAGGTGG
>NW_022900916.1:38586015-38633540 GCF_012274545.1 Fukomys damarensis | reverse complement strand
GCGGGGGCGCGGGAGCCCCGGCCAAGCCTAGGGACCCGAGCGCGCCCCCTCCCAGCGTCTGAACACGAGCAACTTCCTGCCGCCCGGGACGGAGTTTCTCCGTTGCCCATGGACGTCCAGGAAGCCGTGTGGAGGGCAAGCAGGGTAACTCCCACTCCCACCCCACCTTTATCCCGGGGAAGCCAGAGGAGCAAGCAAGTCCGGACTCGCTGAGGGGGCTCCACGCGGGGCCTCCCACGCACAGGTACGCGTTGGTCCTCCGGGTGTACCCAGTCTGGGAGGGAGTCGCAGTCACACACACTCCCATCCACTCTCCTATCCCGCCCTGGCACCATTGCTGGGAGTTGGGCGAAAGGAGCAGGGTGTCGGAGACCTATCCCCCGCCTCCACCGCCCCGCTTTCAGGGCGTAGGAGCTCTCTGGCTGCTCCATTTCAGAATCTCCCCTGGTCTCAAACTAGAACTGGGGCTTCCACTGGCTGTGCCTCCCTTGGGGTCACCACCCGAGGCCTGCAAGCAAAGCGGGAGGAACGTCCGTCCCCAGGCCAGACAGGCCAGAGGGACCCCTGTGTGTAGGGCGCATGTATGGGGACTGCTCGCCTGTGCTTAGTGTGTGCTTGGTGTGCTGATTCTGGGAGCGTGCCCCGTGTACCTACAGAGTGTGTGACGAAGTCCACTGTGTAAGGGTCTGAGCCATATGCATGGGAACAGTTGTGTACCCGTCCTTGCCATGCCCCCGTCGTGTCAGAGTGTAGGAGGTCAGCGAGGGATCCACCCAGATCCAAGATCTCGCCCTGCTCGTCCCCTACCGCTGGCCCAGATTCCATTCTACTCCCAGGGGGCAGTGGCCTGCTTTGGCCACACTGCTCACAGCTTTGGCGGCTATACACTTCTCAGAGCTCAACCTGCCTTCTTCTTCAGCTCTCTTGAGCCCTTCCTTCCTTGGAGAGTGAGTAGAATTAAGGAAGGAGGGGTGGTGGAAATCCACTTCCACAGCCCATCTCACCTGGGGCGGAAGCAAGAGCCCAGAAAGCTGCTCTCTGCTCTCTAGGTCACCGCTCTCCGTTTTCAGCACCATCTCTCGGACAGCTCCACTCTCGTAGGCGAGGCCTCTTGGCCGGCTTTTGCAGAGAGCCTGGCCTGGGAGCGACCACCTCACTCTCACTGTGGTCCAGCCTTTCTAGCTTCTAACTAGCTTCGGAACCTGACTCTAGACCTTTCTTTCTACGCCCCCACCCCCAATCCACGCACAAACACAGAGTACCCATCAGGTGGCCAGGTGCACCTAGAGGCAAAAGCCAGCCTGCAGAATCTCAGAGGTTGTCTGGAAGGCCTCAGTATGTCACAACTGGACTTCCTTCAAAGGGCAAATGAATCTGAATAGGACCCTGCCACAAGTTCCCCTTTTCCTCTTCATTAAATTATCTGGGAAAAGGCTAGATCCCCCCAACCCCCAAGTCAGACTTCAGAAAGCATGGAGAAGGAGTCTAGAATTTTCTTGATTCTAAAGATCCAGTTGGTGTCCTGAGACATTATCATAGCTCCTCCTTTGTCTTTTTTCTTATGTCCAAACCTCACTGGGCAGGGTCATGGGATAAATCCCAACTACCTTTCCACCTACAGAGTAGACAGAGAGGACTCAGATGATTTGCTTCAGGGAGCCTCTTGTGGGGATGACATCTGAGCAGGTTTTCACTGGAAATGTGCCTGACCCAAGAGGGCCACAGAAGTGATTTTTGTGGTGACATATCTTTACATACAGATCATACTCACTGGGCGGTGGCCACCCAGGACCTCTAAGACAGCCTCTACCCCACATCCCAACACAGGTAGAATCCAAGGTGCAGCAAGGCAGTCTGTGACTCCTTCCACTCCTGGGTTTTTTGAGTTTGTGAAATACCAGCAAGTTACTACAATATTGTCCCAGACTCTTCTCTCCTCCTTGCTCAGTAATCATCTTACTGTCATCTCAGATCTGCCAGGAAGAGCAACAAGGGCCTATGTGATACCTCAGCTGGCTGAGAGATAGGTGGGGGAAACCATGGAGAAGTCACCTCTCTCTGTCCTGCCCCATTCTGTTTCAGAGATCTTCAGCCATGAGCCTTTTTCCCTGCCTAGGCACCAGACAACACTTCCTCCATGGATATTCTATTTCAGGCGTAGAGATCGGGCCAACCTTGTTAGATTGACCCAGAAGCAGATCCTGCTGTTATCTTTGCCCTATTAATGCCAGGCTGTTAGAGGGGGTTGGGGAGGAGGGCAAAAAAGCTCTGGGCCTGGAGCTGGCCTTGCACAGTCAGCAGGAAATAACCTTTTCTCTGAAGAGGCCATTGTTCTGCCTGCTGCTGAGCTACTAGCTAGAAGAGAGAAAACCCCCCAGAATGGGGGCAAGGGAAAGAGAGACAGCATCCTTAGTCCAATGGCAGTTCCTTCTCACAGGGTAGATGCTCAAACCTATTTCCCATGAAATCCTCAGTTTCCACAGGTCTCAAGGGAGCCACGAAGTGGCTGTTCTCCCAAAGAAAATAACTTTTATAAGGAAGAGCAGTGCGTGATCTGTTAAAGAGATGAAAGTGTGGGGAGAACATATACACTGGAAGCAGATGTGCCTTCCCCTAAAGGACAATGGGCTCCCCAGGGTCTTTCAGTCAAAATTCAGACCTCTGGGAGTACAAAGCAGCTGCCATCTGCTTAGCCCCACACCTGGCTACTTTCCAAGTTTTCTCCATCTTCTGGCTTTCTTCTGTTCTCAGCTGAGTAACATCTGGCCTAGCCTCAGCAGAGGGCTGGTCAAGGTCAAGCAGGTATAGGGAAGTTTGCCCTGAAGATATGAGCTTTGCTTCTCCTCCAGCTGTACACAGCAGAGGATGCAAAGAGGAGGCCAAAGTATGGTGAGGGGCCCTACCCTGCTGGAAGCCATCACATGGCATTGCACAGAATGCAGGAGTATAGGCTCCTCTTGTCCTTGCCTGATTACAGACACCATAGGCCAGAGGAGCACCTGGTCCATGAGTCCTAGGGTCAGTTGGTCAGCAGGGAGTGGACAGACACAGCACCATTCCCAGCACAGGGGGCAAATTCTCTCTTCAGTCCCATGCTGACTGCATGCAAGTCCTTATGATGAACCTGTTTCTTTGTCCACGTGATGTGCACTTGGTGAAGCAGAGATGTCACTCACAGCTTGAGAGGCTGCCTGAGCAGTGTTATATAAGCATCTGAATCAGACCTAGTGGGCAGAGCTGGCTCATTTGTTCATTAGAATGGCTAGGGCCCCTGACAGGCTGGGGTGTCTTGGGGTCTGGGAAAGGATGATCTAGGCCTGGTGGTAACATTTCTACCTCTGAGCCAACTGATCTTCCTGCTGGGGTCTCAGTCTCTTCCTGTAGATGAAAGTTCAGGCCCCACCATTCAGAAATCACAGGATTCCCCTTTCACTTTTTCAGAGAGGGACGTATATGTGGGGAACAGCACCATGGTGGTCAAAGTCACCCAGCCCTGGACCACAGTTTAGGGCTTTAGCTGGCAACTCTCATGTCCCCAAATAAAGGATGAGGACTGTCTAGAGAAAAATGGCAATATTTCTAAAATATACTCTTGAGGCCATGAAGAGCTTGAGGTATTCCCAATTGCAAGGATGATGTAGAGGTCCCGTGATCACCGCACTGTCCATCCACAGGACCCCTGAGTCCAGGAGGGACTGAGCTAAGGTCCAAGTAAGCTGGAACAAGATCACTGCGCTCTCTTCCCTATGGGAGATTCCCAGGAGACATGGATCTCATGCAGCCCTTGAGAGGGACTCAGTCCAGAGGTGTCCTGTAGCCACTTTGCTGAAGGTGAAGCTGGTGACACTTGGAATTGCCTCACATAGGGGAGGAGTATCCATGGGCAGCCACAGGTGCAAGGTTAGTACTGACCCTGGCGAAGGCCTGTGAGGGTGGCCTGGCCCTATCTCTCACATGTGACCTTCAGACAAGTCCCTTCACCTCCCAGCATAGAAACAGGTGATGCATCTGCCACCACTCTTCATGTGACGGTAGTCAGAGGCTGATGAGCTGCAGTGAAGATAAGTATCACGGGGGGTGATGCGAGAGTCCTGAATGCAAGAAGGCACCAGATACTCTCTTACAGTTGGGTTCTCGGCTGCTCCTGTGAATGGAAACTCAGGCACCACCATTCAGGAGTAGGAGAGGATCCCTCAACCCTGGAGGTTCAGGATTTGGAGTGTGTCAGCCTCAGAGTTCCAGTTTTCCTCTTACTAAATTATCTATTCTGGCTACCACTTATATACCCTGTTGGTGAAGGAAGGACTCCTGTCCTAACTTAGACAAGACAGCCAAACAGACCCCACCTGACAATGGACACATGTGCTTGGCAGCAATTTGCTAGTCTCATAGACTCAGCCTGATGTTAGAGGACAGCACGCATCATTCAGGACCATGGGAGGATTGCAGTCAGGAGCTGCACCGGGGCCTGAGTAAAACAGCAGGAGTTGTGAGATGCAGGCTTTATGGCGACAAGAGGGCAAGGTGCTCCTGATTGCTACAGGATGCTGCGGTTGGCTTGTTTGTAATTTCATGTGCTGGTGGGGAGGTGAAACCCATTAGGTTGAAGACAAGGGAGGTGCAGCTGCCCAGCTGCTCAAGGCACTAGCCAGCTGTTGAGTATTTCCCACAGGGTAGGAAAGAGCATGGTTAGGTCTTTGGAACTCAAAGACATGGAGGAACAATTGAAGACTTATAATGCATCCAGTTTAATACCCAATCTCATTAATCTCTACATCACCCCTGTGAAGTAGCTGAACTTCCCAGATAAAGAAACTCAGGCTGGATATGAGCAGAGAGCATCTGGATCAAGCTGTGTGCCTGGGTCTCCTGACTCCACTACACACTGCTCTCTTTAGGTCTGCAGCAGTTTCTCGCAGTGGGCAAAGGAGCACAGCCTGGCCCAAGCAACACTGCTGTCTCCAGAAGCCCCCAGAAAGCCTGTTACCATTTTCAGCACAGAATTCCCTGCAACTTTGTCTCTAGCTGGGGTGCAACTGGAGAGAACCTTTGGCACCTCTTGAGTGTGAAGCTGATGAATAGATTCGCTTATTAAATGGCTGGCATTTCTTTCCGAAGTTCAGGGTAGGTTCCAGAGCATGGGGCTGAGCATGGGGTTGGTGGGGAGACCTAGGTTCCATTTAACCTGGGGGGTTCCCAGGCACCCCCTCGATGTGTGCCTCTGGGCAGACTCACCCTTCTCTGGGTTCAGACTTCTCAACAGTACCCACAGGGGGTTGGATGGGTTTGAAGCTCTTTCAGGATTGTGGTGCTGTGAATCCTCAATGACTCAGTCTATGGAATAAAAGCCCCATGTATTCAGGCAGAGGGCTCAAAGGCAGGTGGTGGGAGGGTACCTTCATTACTGCAGAGCGAGGGAGAGCCCACACTGTCTCGGTCCTCGGGAGTGAACAGATGGTGGCATGGCGGGAGTGAGTCAAGACCTGTCCCCAGCCCAGCCTCACCTGACTCAGGGAAGTGACTGGACTTTACTGGTCAATGTCAACTTCCTGAAGATGATCTGGGGACAGAAAATTGTTTTGTTTTGCCATCTAGTTTCCAGAGCCCTGAAACCTTTATTTAGGCAAGCTGTTTCCCTCCTGGCATGTCTCTTCATATACTCCCTATGCCTTTAAATGCCTTCTTTCCTCTCCTATAGGGTTGCTGGATTTAGTAAATAAATGACTGGTTAAATTTTAACTAAGGATAAATACAAGTAATATTTTTTCTCTCTCGCTCTCTCTTTTTTTTTTATTGGTACTGGGGATCAAACTCAGGCCCTTGCACATGCCAGGTGGGCAGGGCACCACTGAGTTACATCCCCTGCCCCCCAAAGTACTTTAATATATATCTCAAATTCCCTGTATTGAGGGCCCAGAACCTGCCCATACTAGAATCTGCCTCCTCTGTCTCCAGCCCCCTTTCCCTTGGGGCCCAGAGTTCCTGCTATCTCCAGAGACATGAGTGTGCCAGCTCGGTACATTATACCAATAAAAGAGAAAATAATAATGACAGCTGCAGAGGAAACTGAGTTCCAGGCTCATGCAGCCTGGGGCAATAGGCCAGATTTAAACCTAAGATTTTTGCGTTTGTTTTGTGCTTTTCTCTTGGCACCATACAGAAATACCTTATACGAGAGAAATCTGGTGCAAATCTGCAGGCTTGTTGCCTTGGGTTAGGTGGCAGTGCTGTGGTGTGTGCTAAGGACAGCGGGAATGCCCTGGCCCTGTGTGATGCCAACCAGCCCACTGTGCAGCGTGCAGTGTCCAGGCTGCAGGCCAGGCTGCTTTGCAGGGGTCATGTTTGGTTCCACTTCTCATCCTGCTGCAAATGCAGGTCCTCATGACTTCCCTTTGGTGGCTGGGCTGCTACGAAGCCATCTGCTCTCTAGCTGGGCTTACAGCTGGGAGTTTATGCAGGATAGTGATTTCTCTGCTGGCAGCCAGCCTCATCCACAGGGACTGGAGGGATCACTACATGTTAGAGAGGTGGAGACAGGCAACGATGTGGATATTTTTCCAGATTCCACTGGAGTGTTGACTTCCAGAAGCCTCCACTACAATTGGGGCCAGGTGGAGCATGTATTTTTGAATCTTACATTGGAGATAAGATTAAATTAACTTCTTGGAGATTGTGTAGTACGTAACTGGAAAATGGGATCTTCATACCTACTCTGTTCCAGACTCTGAGCTTCACCTCTGTGACTATTCCTTGGTGGCAGAGCCTGAAAACAGCGTATCAATCCCCAAATCTGGCTGCATATTAGAATCATCTGGGGAGCTTTAAAGTGCTTGGGTCCAACCCCAGAGATTCCGGTTTAATTGATGTAGGAGTGCTCCCCCCATCAGTAATTAGCATGCGCTCCCCAGGTGATTCTAATGAGTGCCTGTAACTGAGGAGAAAAACTGAGGCAGGGAGGGAAGGCTCAGGTGGGGACTTTCCAGGCTTCATCGTGTGTTGGAGTCAGCCAGCAGCTCTAAAAACTCTGACCTTCAACTCCTCCTTAGATAGCCTGAGTTAATTAGTATTTTTAAAATTGAGAATTTAAAAATTCTCCAGATGATTCAAGATTGAGCAAAGTTTGAAAGCCACTGGCATAGGACAGAGCCTTCTCCTATGAGTGTGATTAGCAGACCAGAAGCATGAAGATCACCTGGGAAAGCCAGGCATGGGGACACATGTCATTTTAGCTACTCAAGATGCTGAGGCAGGAGGACTACAAGTTCATGGCCACAGCAACTTAGTAAGATCCTGTTTCAAAATAATGTAGTTCAGTGTTGTTCAACACATATGAGGACCTGGGCTCAATCTCTAGCATGAAAAAAAAAAAATCACCTGGGTGTGCTTGTTAAATGCAGACCCTCAGGCTCCATCCTGAAGATACTGAAGCAGAATCTGTGCTTTAACAAGATATCCAGATAATTTGTAGAAACATTAAACCTTGTCCTAGGGAATTATTTGATGAAGAGGTGGATGAGGGCATTTAAAAAAATCAGTCCCTCAATTGATTCATTTATTCCATTGCTTTACTGATCCTTGCCGAGCACTTGCCACTTCCAGGCACCATGCCGGGCACTGCTATTCAAGAGGAACAAGGCTGAGGGGTGAGGATGACACACAGGCAGTGCTCATGCTGGTGAAGCCTGAGGAGGACATGGTGTGAGAGAGGACAGGAGATGCGCCCTTCGCTGTCCTGAGGTGCAAAGGAACTATCTGGCAGGGCCTGGTACATCCAGGGGTTACAGAGGCTCAGAAAGGCTGCAGGAGAGGTGGACAGGACATTGAGTGAGTGGCACACTGTGCCCCTTAGCTGTGAATAGTGAGGAAGCTTCCGTGAGGAAGGAGAAGAATGTCATGAGTCACATCGGATGGTGATGGAGAGCCCTAGGAGGGTCGAGAAAGACTGGAACAGGGAGAGCCTGGTGATCCTGCAGCTGGGATCCTCAGAGTCCAAAAGCCCAGCAAGGTGGGGTGGCAGAGGGGATGGAGAAAAGGGCCAGGCTCAGAAGATGGTTCTGGCACAAGATTTACTAGATTCAGGGGCAGATTGCCTATGTGATGGCAGTGGGAGAAGCGGAATGTATCTCCCAGCCACACAAGGAGAGGGCACCATTTAGTGAGATGGTGATAGACGAGGCAAAGTGAGTTGGGACGAGTTGAGCAGGCAGCTGCCTTATCTGGATCTGGAGCCAAGGAGGGAAGTCAAGGCTGGATGTAGATCTGGGAGTCTACTGCTTCCAGGGATGTGAGAGAGAGAGAGAGAATTTAGAAAAAAAGGGAGAGGAGGAGGGCAGATGGCATACAGGACCTAAAGTGCTGAAAGGAAGATTGGAGGGAGAGGGAGGGAGCAGGGAGGAGAAGAGGCAGCAAAGACAACAAGAAAGATTAAGTCAGATAGGAAAAAGAGAACACCTAGAAAAAATCACCCAGGGAAAAGAGCGGGATTCATGGAATTCTTCCGAGAATTCAAGCTGGAGATGAAGGCTGGAAACAGGACCTGATAACTAGGCCTCTAGTGACCCAATGATGCAGTGGCGTAGGAGAGAGAGGGACAGGTTGCAGACGTTGAGGGGATTGAGAGAGAGGATGAAAGTGTAGTAGATAAATCCTCAACACTGGGAGGAATAGAGAGCTGGAAACGGAGCAGTCATTTGAAAGAGAGGTAAGACTGAGCGAGCCTTGTTTTCTGCTTTTGTTAGGAGATGAGCCAGTTTCTGAGTGGAGAGGAAAGGGTCAGAAGGTGACTACAGTGGACCCTTGACTTATACACTTGATCAGTTCCCGAGGGCTGGTTGTAACTCAAGTTGGTTGTAAGTCAATATAGCTGAGAGCTGGATGTTTACCTGGGTACATGCTATAGATAACAAGAGGCAGATGCATCTTCCATTAACCTGATTAACCCAAGTTGTTCGTATGTCAAGCCAATTGCAACTTGAGGGCTCACTGTACAGACCCACATCTCAGAGGTGCTGGGAGGAAGCCATTCTGAGTGGAGAGAGAGCTAGCTTCTCTTGGAGCCGACAGAGGTGTTAAAGTCGTCCCCATCCATGGGTGTGACTGTTGTACATTTGATCTTCCAGAGATGAAGGGCAGGAAAACTTGGCTACCGAGATGATGGCCTCCAAGCTGTTCTCCCCAGCACCTTGATGCCCTTCCTTCCTGCCCTGCTGCTTGGCTAATCCCTGTGCCTGAAGGAAACCAGCCACCTTCGTCCTGTTCACCTCTTGAGCCTCTGTGGCTGCAGCACCATATTGTCACACCCCTCAGTGAGCCTCCCTCACAGGCAGGGCCAGGGACAAGGCTTCTGGTGCCTTGGCTGTGGATCTGTTTGGAGGGAGGAGCTCACAGGTGCTGCTATGTGTCCACCAGCCTAGATGGCTGTAGAGACTAGGGACTGTCAGTCTCACCTACCCACTCCCGTGGCTCTCCAGGTCCAGAAGAAATCTGAGGATCCTATATTTGGAAGGGACTTCATGGTCATTTAGTCTAGTGGTGAAACCTAGGGGCATTTGGAAATGTGGGGCAATACTTTCAATTGTCACAATGATGCGAAGATTGCTACTGACATTCAGTGAGTGGAAGCCAGGGCATTGCACTACTCAGTCCTGCATAGCCAGGATTGGACCCTGATCTCTTGTAAGGATTGGACCCTTATCTCTTATCTGCCCTGCCAAGCAGGAAAAAACCTACTCAGAATGATCGATGAGCTATGTTGACACATAAACACAGTTGAATTGTCTAAGACTATTTCTGTAGATAAATCGAGAAGAGATTGTACTGTGGAATTTTCCTAAGAGTTGTGTATCATTTTGGAAAATCATGTCTTGGAAGACAAAGCTCTTATAGTAATTGAGTCGTTGAAGCAACACGCCCATGTCTGGCCACACTTGCACCAGTAGTACCACAATGAGTCTACACATTGGTGCGTTGTATTAAATACCACCATGCATTTGCATTTTTACGTTGAAATTTATATTCTTATATCATAAATTATGCCATTTAAATTTTATATCTCAGGGAGTGGTATTGATTTAAAATGTATTTTTAGAAGTAAATATTGCTTTCTTTTATTTTAGAATAATAGAGAGGATAGTATCAAATATTTGGTATAAAAGAGGGTGCTTCTATTCTGATCAACTTAGAAAAGGGCCTAGTCCAATTTCAGAACCAGTGAGTTGAATTCTCGCTACAGCAACTGGCGGTCCGGATGTGCTTGACCATCTCCAGGTAGACTACTCTATCACCAGCAAGCTGGCTGTTCAAAAAGGACTGATGTAAGGGACGGAAACTGTCCTGAGTATCTTCCACCTGTGACCATCTCCTCTGAGGCCACACCAAGAGTGCCAATGCTTCTACATGAGACCTCCCTGATGCTGGGAGGCACCACAAGCCCCAGGTACCTCCACTTCCCCATCTCTACTGTCTTCTGTCCAGATACAATATCCATAATCTGTGTGACATGATTTTTGTGTCCTCTTGTTATATTGCCCAGTCCAGGCACCAAACTAAGCACGAGGTATTCAAAGAGGCCAGAAAGTTCAATTCCGCTTGATGGATGTTTTATAGACTATTGACTGACCCGTGTCGTTCACTGTGCCTCAGGTTTGGGGACACAAAGATGATTTAGAACCAGCTGTTGTCCCTGAGACCTCAGCCAGTAATAAAACCATCCCGTAAAATGGCAGGGTGAACACATATTCCTGTGTTCCTCCTCTTCAAAGGGTTCTCTAGACTTATAGGAAGAGAATTTCTTTGATTTGTTTTTAGTTTTGGGATGGGGTCTTGCTATATGGCCCAAGCTGATCTCAAACTGGGGTTTGTTTGTTTTTTTCTTTTTTGGTGGTAATGGGGATTAAACTCAGGGACTCACACGTGCTAGGCAAACGCTCTACTACTGAGCTACATCATGAGGCCTAATCTTAAAATTAAGTGATCCTCCCTGCCTCAGCCTCCCAAGTAGCTAGAACTACAGGGATATTCCATCCTGTCCAGTAGGAAGGGGATTTCTTTTTGAAAAATTGACACATTGTGATAAAGAGAGTCCATCAACAGATGAAAATTTTCCACCAAGATCTAGAAACTTAAGAGCAGGTGAAGACATGGGATAGTAACGTAGGAGAGTGGAGGAAACAGAAGCTTAGAGTTCACAGAGAAGGATGTGGGGAAGTAAAGGGTTTACTCTTCCCTGGAGAATCCTAAGGAGCGATTCCCAAAGGGCTGGAAGTGGAGGAAGCAGAAATAAGAAAGTTGGTACCAGATTAAAGGGATTGTTTGAAAAGTTTATTTATGTAACAGTTACTCCTACACCAAGCACAGTGTTTACAGGCAAGGCTGTACCCTTCACCGAGGAGACTGGAATTTCTTCTCAGGACAACTGAGGGACCCCACAAGTGACAGCCAGCTCCCACTGAGGACCCAAGCCAAGCTCAGCTATTGAGAGAGCCTCACCCACCTACACCCAGCACCCAAATGCTCAGTGTCTTATTCTTAAATACACCTATAGGTATAGTCAGTGATAATCCATTCTCAAGGACAGTTTCTTGAGTATGCAGTCTCTTGAGTATGATTGAGACAGGGAAACTAAGAGGAAAAAATAGAAGCAAATAAAAAAAGAACTAGAAACAAAACAATAAAATTTATAACTCAAGTCTAGAGAGACAGTACTAAGAAAGGAAAACTCACAGAAAAGAAAATGCTCTTGGAAATTAAAATGTTTTAAAATTGACTACCAAAATAAAATATTTCATAGAATTGAAGATAAGGTTAAGGTTTCTACACTCTGAAAGTGGAAGATAAAAAATTCTATTGAGTTGGAAGATGAAGTTGAGGAAATCTCCCAGAAAGCAGAATAACAAGGCAGATGGAAATGATAATATAAATGAAAAGTGAATCAATTTGGGAGGCTCATATTGGGCTAATAGGAGAGAGAGAGAGAGAGAGAGAGAGAGAGAGAGAGAGAGAGAGAACAGGAAAAGTCAAGAGGAGGAAATGATCAAATAAATAAAGTAGACAAATTCTCAACCCTGACGTTTAGAAGTCTTTAAAGAGCCTGCTGAGCTGACTGATCACAGAGTGAAAATCGATACACAGTAATGTATGTTAACCTCCAATTTCAGTGTATCAGGGACAAGGGGAGTAATCAACAAACTTTCAGAGAAAAAAATGTAAAATCCCAATGAACATTAAAATGGCATGGAGATTTTTCATTCTAACATCAGATCCTAGAATACACAGGAAATAAGCCTTAAATTTTAGAGGAAAAGTAATTTTAACCCAGACTTTACTACCCAGATAAATTATCATTGTGCATTAGGGTAGAACAGAGACATTTTTCAAATATGTAAGGACTCTGTACCGTATTTAAGGAAATTTTTATTAACAATGTGCTCCAGCACAGGAAGAGTAAGCCAAGAAGAACAGATAAAAATCTGAAAACAATGGCTCCATTCCGGAAAGCAATTGAGAGCAGTCCCAGGCTGCTATCCATTGAGTCCATGCAGGGAGCTGCCATCCCAGGACAGAGGGACCATGGCAGGTCCTGAGAACTAGAGGGACTCAATGAAATACCTGAAGGGCCAGAGCATATGAAGAAAATATGGAGGACTGTTTAAAGGAAATCATGACAAAAATAAAGAAAATAAGGAATTCCTGGAAAATCCAGAAATCTGCACAAACAAAATTCAGTCCTAACTGGTTAGGCAATTGTACATGTAGTCACAGTAATGTAAACAGTATTTGACCAAATACAGTACATATAATGAGAGAGTCGAGGTATGGGCAGTGTCATAGATCTGAACCTTCATCTGTATCTAAAGAGTAAAAATAAGGGATACATTTGATAAATCAAGAAATGACTTTTAAAATGCACTATTTAGAGAAATGAAAGTAGTTACTAGAAGAAATAGCTGCTAGAGTTGGAAGGGTTTGTCTCCAGGGAGTAGGACAGAGGAGGGAGAAGGTGGGCTTGGTTTTTGTTCATTCTCAGCCTTTTGATGCAATTGACTTTTGGTTGACTGTGTACACATATTGGTTTGATAAACTTATTTTTGAAAAGCTCAAGTCAAAATATGGTAAATGGGGGGCAGCATTCTTTTAAAGCAGACACAGGCAACCTAAACCCTGGGTTGGGCAGTGGTTCAGATGACCAGCACAGTACTGCTAGGAGGCTTCAGTGTCACCCTTGGCAGTAACACCTTCAGTGTCCAAGTGGGCTGCTAAGGAAGGCTGGGTGGGGCTGGGCCTCAGGACCTCTGTAGACCCTGCTAGGGACTTGGACTTCACCCTTGTAGCAAAACTTACTGGTTTTAAGAAGGTGAGTAAGAAGACTGAATTTATGTCTTAGAAATGCACCTGCACTGCACTAAGTCTGGAAGTTGGTTTAAAGGGCTATGGATGGGGAAGGTGCATCCATCTGGGGGCCCACAGCCCTGGTCCAGGTAGGGGAGTACATGAGGGTCTGAAGCAATGACAGTGGAATAGGAGGAACAAGGCAAACACTGAAGCAGACACTGACAAGGTAAATGTGTGGCACGACTGCCTGACTAGATGGACAGGATGGGGAGGAGGCAGGAGGCTTTACCTGGGGGAAGTGGTGGGAGACATGCAACTCACTAAGTAGGCAGAGGTTTGGTGGCTGAGAAGAGCTGTTCAGTGGTGAAAGCGCCAAATTGGATGGGTTTAGAAGAAATTTGAATAAGATACACAGAAGGCTATGGAATGTACGCAATGGACGCTCTGGGAAAGGCTAGGCTAGGCTGTAAACTTAGAAGCCATCAGCCCATGGGTGGGCAATAGAGGAAACAGCCCAAAGAGTGTCCAGCAGGAAAAGAACAGGCCAAGGACAAAAACCAGGATTTTGACATTGAAAGGACAGGCTAATAATGCTGTACGTAAAGGTGAGCATCTGTTAATATATTCATGAGGCATTTTCATTTCTTCTGTGAAATATCTATTTGTGTTTTTACTGTCTTCCTATTTTATTTCAAACCAAATCTGTTGTCTAGCTAGATGATAAAACTATAAAAAGATTCTTACTACAAGAAGGAGCAGTTAGGAAAAGTATTAATTAAAGCATTTAAATAAGAAAAAGAAATGAAGCTCCAAATTAGAAAACACAAAGTAAAATTGTGTCATTAACATAAAATAATGTGATTGCATAACTTGAAAACCCATGAGGACAGAAAAATTGCAAATAGTGATAATTCTGTAAGATTGCTGATATAAAATTAATATGGAAAATTGATTAACATTCCCATACAAAACAGCAGGAGGTTTAAAAATATAATAGAAGGGAAAAACCAATTGTAAGTGCAATAAACATGCAAGGTTCAATTTTAAAACATTATCAAGGAGCACAATAGAAAAATGTACAAAATGGAAATGAAAAACCTCATTCTTGAATTGCAAACTGTTGACCTTAAGTATTATAAAGCCAATTCTTCTTAAATTATATTTTATACTTAATTACCTAGATAACTTCTTTCCTGGAATCAAAGCAGACTATTCTCAAGTTCTTATGGGAAAATTCTCAAGTTCTTATGCGCAAATACCCAGGAAATTTTCTTAAATAAGAAGAGATCAGCTCTGCCCTAGGTAAAAACACAATTAAAATAGAGAATTACTGGACAATATTCAGTCAGAGCAGTAGACTAGAATAAAGGGCTCAGAAATAAGCCTAAATTAATATAGGAATTTAGTATATAATAAAACGGCATCTCAGAAAAGACATTGTTCAGTACATAGGCTGGGACAAGCAAGGACATGTCTTGGAGAAAAGGTGAGTCCTACTTTACATCAAAGTAATAGCGATAATATTTAAAAGTTAAAAGTTAAGTCATAAAGATACTAGAAGAAAACATGGAATACATATATGTATCTTGTAGTAAGGGAAGATTGTTCCCATGAAGTTGTGCAACAAGAGGACAATTAAACTGGCTAAATAAAAATAATATGATTCTACATAGAGAAATAAAGCATATATAAACAAGATCAAACAACAAATGATAAATTGTGAAAAGGTATTTGCAACCATAAATGATAGGCAAATGCCTAGTTATTTTATATAATGAGTGATTATAAAGCAATATGAAAAATAGGTAAAGAATATGAGTAAAGCTCACAGCTAAAGAAAAACTAATTGCTCTCACATATACAAAAAGATGTTCAAGCTTATTTATGAGGGAAAGATAAATTAAAATTATAACAAGATGTCATTTTATATTCAACAAAATTCAACAAAGATAAAAAGGTTTGATAGCACAATGAATTGGCAAGGATGGGAGGACACTTGCATTATTGGTGGGAGACTAAATTGGTCAAGGTCTACTGTTAAGAGGAAAAGACAAAAATAGAAAATTATATAGAACATACTACCTACTATTTGAGTTTTTTTAAAAAGTCGTACATGTTGTATAGGTTTAGAGTATTTTTGGAAGAACACACAAGATACAGGTTTTCTTCCCCTTTCCTCCCTTACTGCCTTATTTTCTTCCTTCCTTTAAAAAATGGCCATAATTTTAATCTTTCTAATTATAAAAGTAATACTGTATTTGCTTCTCATAAGAAAGAATTTGGGCCAGACAGGGTGGTGCACACTTGTAGTCCCAGCACTCAGGAAGCTGAGGTAGGAGGATCACCGCGAGTTGGAGGCCAGTCTGGTCTACATAGCGAGACTGTCTCAATCCCTCCCCCAATCCTCAAAAAGAAATAAAGAATCTGAAAATACAAAGATTTAAAAGAAAACAGTCAACCCTCAGTCTTTTTACCCACAGAATAAGCACATCAACATTTCAATATTTATTCTTCCAGATATTTTTCCTGATACATCTTTTTGAAAGGGTTTCCTATTTGCCTTGCACATGACTTTTAATGTGATATTTCTCACTCAACTGCATCTCTTTCCAGGCCATTAAATTTAAATCTACATAATCTTTTTAAGTGTGTGGATGTAGAATTCATTTAATTATCCATTGACTCATATTTGAGGCATTTCCCCAATGTTTCACTCTTATAAACAGTATTATGATAAACACACATATGTATATACATATGACTGTGGACTTGAGTATTTGTATCCATGAGAAAAACCTTTAAGAATTGAACTGATGAGTGAATGCAGAGTATATATTAAAAGCTCCTTGTCTCTAAAATGCTGGGACAATTTATCCCCAATGCATATGAGAGGCCCTTTTTCCCCTCACCTTCACTGGTCTTAAGCAGCATTACCACATTCTCTAGTTAATCTCTGATAGTCTTATAGGTTTAAAATTGGATCTCATTTTAAAAGAATTCTATTTCTTTGATTACTATTGAGTTGGAACATTTGCATTGCTTTGTAAGAGCAATTTGTATCTTAGGCCATTTATCTTTGTGTGTCACGTTGCAAATTTTCCTAGTTGGGATTTTAAATCCAGGTGTTATTTAAGCTTTCTATTATGGAAAACTACAAGCAAGTATAAAGGAAACTGAAGAGTATAATAAATATCCACCTATCCACCACCCACCTTTAACCATTATTAACACATCATTTTGTTTCATCCGTATCCTTCCCAACTTTCCCCCGATTATTTTGCAGCAAACCCCAGGCATCAAAACATTTTTCCTGTAAATAGCATTTTTCAGTAAACATTTCCATTGTATGATGTCTTTGACATATGGGAATAGTTTATGTTTCACTAAATCAAATCAAATCAGAAGAAAACAGTCTTTATGTTATCCCAGCAACATTTCCTGAATAGCACAGTCTTTCCCTCACCGACTTGAAATGCCAGTTGGATTTTCTATTCTGCTCCTTTGATCTGTCTGTTTACTCTGACACCAGGACCCTACTGCAGCAATTACTATGGGCTTAAAATATATTTCTTCATATTTGATATGACAAGCATGCCCTGCTCTGATTCAGACTTTTCTCCTCCAAATTTTATGAATTTCCTCAAACTTCATCCAGATTAATGTTAGGTTCATTTAATCAAGTTGGACTCAAAACTCTATTGAGATTTTGATTAGCATTAAAGGAGGTATATAGGTGAATTTGGGGAAGAATGACATTTTTACAATATTCAGTCTTCCTGGAGTTAATCGGGTTTTCCACTTTCTCTTTCCAACAATTACATTGCTTCTTCTTTTTCTTTAACGATTACATTGACTAGAACTTCCAAACAATGCAGTATTTCATGGTTGCTCTAATCAAGGACACCTGTGTGCAGTGACAGGGTAATGTTTCATTGTTAAGAGTAACATTGGCTGTTGGTTTAGATTTGCTCTTTATCACACTCTGGAATTATCCCTCTATTTCTAATTTACTAAGAGGGCTTTTAAAAATACATATATTGGATTGTATCCAGTGTCTTTTGGCTATCTCTCAAATGATCACATCATTTTTCTGCTTTATTCATGCGATAAACTGTATTAATAGATTTCCTGATGGTGGCAGCCTTCACATTCCTGGAATAAACTTCATTTTATCACTTAAGCTATTATGCTTATTACTCCTCTGCTAGATTTTATTTGTAATGTTTTATTTTGTTCCCATTAATGTTGGTATATGAGAGAACAGATTTCTCTTTCGAAAAGCTTTGCTGCAAAGAGGAGGCAAAAGAGAGCTGAAGTTCCAGAGACGAAGAGGGGAGGGAGGTCACACTTCTAGAATCTTCCCAGGCTCCCGGGAGGAAACCAGGAAAGAGCGAGAGCTTGAGATGAAAGAGACCAATAAAGGGCCAGCGCAGTGGAGGCAGTGGGACTGGCACACAATGGCAGGGCGGCCCTGAGCAGGAAGAAGGACTGTCTGTGCTGTGAGTCTGGAAGGGAGGAAGGCAGGGCTGGCGACATAGACAGATCCCTGGCAGGAGGACACCGGGGAAGGTCAGTGGGCTAAGGAAGCCAGTTTGTCTGCAGGTTGGCGTATGAAGACTTGAGGAAGTCATGGAGGATGGAAACATTTGCTGAGAGGAGTGGGGACAACTCAGGATTGTCACAGGGTGCTGAAGCCCCATTGAGGAGACAGACCGTAATTTGGGGTGACATCAGTCTGCAAGAGCACGTGAGGACTTTTCTCAGGGCGCCGTGGGAGTGGGAGTGAAAAGGGATGGTAGGGCCGAGGGTGGGAGAGCAATTTTGATGGATGAATGGAGGGCAGAGCGGTCAGGGCAGTAAGCGAGTCCCACAGGTCAGCAAGGCAATGGCAAAGAGCAGGTGAGGACAGGCACCACACAGGCCTCACTGTGAGCAGCAACGGTGCTCTGTCTTTGTTTCATATTTCCACCTTGAGGCAAAATTTTCCATTTTTGCCCTGTCACAAAACAAATAGACTGCATCCCGGCTTCAGCTAGATCACTTATGTAATGGATTTCATGCTTCACCACGTTCTTGACAGTTAGAGAAAGTCTGTGCAGTTGGGACTCTCTGTTGGGACACCAGGAAGTGCGTTCCAGGGTGGAGGACGCTGGGATGGGGCCCTTGAGCCCTGGCTCTGCACTGCCGGGCACTTAGCGTTGGACAGGAGAATGGCTGACCGTGCCTGTATTTTCTTCCATCTTAATCACTTGCCCCAACAGTGCCTGCCTCCCCACAGCCTGTAAACAGCAGTTCCTCTTGACCCTGACCCTTTTCAGCCCTGATGCAACCCTCCTGCTTCCCTTCCCTTGACCAGCATTTCTCAGTACAGTGTCCCCCTCACCCACCCTCCACCTTCCCTGTTCCCTTTCTGAAGCCCTAAGGCTGCTTTCCTGAGATTCTGCTGCCCAGGGCCTCCTCAGAGCCCACTCCCTGGCGGCCCTTCTCCTCCCCCCTGTCCCTTTTCCTCCTTTCCCCTGCCTCTTCCTCTTCTTCCTTCGCTTCCTTCATCCCCCTTTTCATCTCGTCTCCCTCCTCCTCCTTCTTTCCCTACCCCTGCTTCTCTCCCCTTCCTCTTTTTCTCCTTTCCCGTCTTCCTCCGCCCTTCCTGGCCTCTCTCTCTCCCACCTCCCTTCTTCTACCTCTTCTTTCTGCTGTTTGTCCTACTGGAGTCTGTTACATTCTCCTAAGCCTCCCCCAGGTGCCAGTCTGCACCTACCCCTGCTCTCTGGTCTTCGCTCCCTTGGCTCCCTGCGCTCAGCTCCTCAGACCCAACAGCCCTAATACACATGCTCTGCACTGGAGCCCTGTCTTCTAGGCCTGGGTCTGGGTCTAGGACTTGCCATGCTCCCCCAGTTCAGTGCATCTTAAATGCCAAGTGAGCCAGCCATGGTGGTGCACGCCTATAAGCCAGCACTCAGGAAGGGGAGACAGGAGGATCACCGGAAGTTCAAGATCAGCTTGGCTACGTAGTGAGATCAAAGCCAGCCTGAACTACACCTAAGACCTTGTCTCAAAAAAAAAAAAAAAAAAAAAAAAAAAAAAAAAAAGAGCTGGGGATTTAGCTCAGTGGTTCCGCCTCCTGCCTTGCAAGCACAAGGACCTGAGTTTGATCTCTGGTAACAAACAAACAACAACCAACAAAAAATAAATAAAATACATAAGCAAATGCCAATTGAGCATTTCCTTTGGTCCCCAAATTAACTCTTGTGGTTTCTCCTTGTGCTAATGACTCTTGCCCCTAGGCACTGAGTTAAAACTGGAGGCAGCGCCTCCAGCCCGCCTCCCGTGCCCCAACCCAGCCATCCCTGGACTGCCCAGCTCCCTCCACATTGCTCTTTCCTTCTTAGCTTCATGTGTGATTGACACATAATACTTGAACGTGTTTCTGGGGTACAGTGTGATGGTTCAATGTATGTATACACTGTGCAACGATCAAGTCAGGACAAGTAGCGTATCTGTCATCCCCGCGTTTATCATTTCTCTGATTGTAATATTTCCAAATAGCCAGAACAGAGGGTTTGGAATGTTCAAAGAGCCTTTCTGTTCTCTCCTTACTGTTACACATCGTTGCCTAAAAATAATTATAAAGTTAATTTTTTTTCATGGCAAGTAATACGTGCTCAGAGTAGAAAATTTGGAAAATGTAGATAAAGACAAAGAAAAAGCTAGAAAGTACGCACAATTTCAACAACCAGAAATAATTGTTATTTAAATTTAGGAATATAGACTTTCTGCCTTTCAAATAAATAAATTTATTTATAAAATTCAATTCTTTCATCTGAAAACAATGAATTGAAAATGTTCTATAACCTGATTTTTAAACCTATTGACTGTGGACATCTCCATCTAGTGCAATATTTTATTACACCTTTAGGATTAGGCTAGACTATTCGGTAACCCTGTGGGGACAACTGGTTGTTTTTAAGGAAGAAAAGTAAAATTGTTGCTGTACGTCACACTCTTTACAAAATCTCCTTCCATGAATATTCAATAACTAAATTTAAAAGGCAAGCCAGGGGCCGGGGATTTAGCTCTGCGATTCTGCCTCCTGCCTCGCAAGTGCAATGTCCCAAGTTCAATCCCCGTACCACAAAATAAATGAATAAATAAGGCAAGCCAGGCTTAAGGGTGCTCACCTATAGTTCCAGCTATTCAGGAGGGCTTCTTGAGCCCAGGAGTCTGACCAACATAGTGAGAACTTGTTTCAAAATAATAAATAAACACATAAATCAGCAAATAAATAAATAAATGGCAAAACTGTGCAATCTTTAGATGATAACATAAATAAGTTATCTCCAAGATCTTGAGCAAGGAAAAAAATTTTAAATGTGACATACAATACCCCCCAAAAATAACAACTTCGAAACAGAGGAACTGAGCTAGGCATGGTGGCGCACACCTGTAATCCCAGCACTCAGGAGGCTGAGGCAGGAGGATCACCATGAGTTCAAAGCAAGTCTGGACTGGACAGTGAGTTTAAGGCCAGCCTGAACTACGTAGCAAGACTGTCTTAAAAAAAAAAAAACAAGAAAACAGAGGAACTCTGTTCATCAAATGAATCATAAGAAGAATTAAAAAATTAAAAGTTACAAATTGGAAGTTCGATCCCCGGTACCAAAAAAACAAAAACAAAAACAAAAAGTTACAAATTGGAAGAAAATATCAGCAATATATGAAATCAAATTCTACAATTCAATGAGAAAAGTATGAAATGTCCTGTGCCGTTTTGTAACTTGGAATGTATTGACGAATAGATTAGATGAAGTCCTGTGCCTGTGTAGAGCTTGCATTCCAGCAAGGAAGCACAAATGATAACAATAGACATAAATATAAGCAAATTAGACAGTGTATTAGAAAGCTAAAGTGTTACAAGCAAAATAAAAACAAAGACATAAAGTCGGGTCGCAGAGACCTGGGTGGGGGGCAGGCATATGCAGCATTAATAAGGGGACCGTCACAGGCCTTGTTGAGAAGTAAGAGGTAAGCAAAGGCTTGAAGGAAGTTAGGGAGTAAAGTAACCAGGGATGCCTGCAGTGGGGACCCCTGGAGCATCAAAGACTGAGCAAGTCTGGTGAGTTTGAGGACCAGCATGGCCAGTGTAGCTGGACAAGACTGACTTGTGGGGGACATGGCAGAATGCGGCCTGCTGGGCTATTGTAGGGACCATCCTATTACTCAGAATGACCTGCGGAGCTACTGTTGCAAACATAAGCCCCCTGGTGAGGACACACACAGGAGAGCCTTGGACGAAGGGACCCATCCTCCTTACACCATGCGGGCTTGGTCACCACCCTGCTCCCCCAACAAAGGACCGTGAATCCTGGGGTGCTGGGATAATACAGTCTGTGTTCACCAACCTTGTTTTCCCTTTCCATAATTGTTTGTATATTCTAAGTTCTCTGCATTTTGTCCAACTTTTCCATTTTTGCTTTATTGAGATATATATATATTTAAGATGGACTGCTTGATAAACTTGATAATTGTATACTGACATGTAAACTCTACCACAGTTGTGACACTGAATTATTCCATTTCCCTAACATTTCTTCACATCCCTTTGTGCTCTTTGCCCTCTCCCAATCCCTGGCTTTAAGACACTGCTGATCTTTCTGTCACTATGGTTTCATCTATTTAAAAGCTTCTCATAGAGCTGCAGATGTAGCTCAGTGGCAGAGTGCTTGACTAGCATCTGTGAGCCTCTGGGTTCGATCCCCAGAACTAACAACAACAAAAAAGTTTCAAAGAAATGAATCATTTACTATGTAGTATTTTATGTCTGACTTCTTTCACTTAGGACGATGTTTTATAATGCACATTGTACCTATCAGTAGAGAGCCAGAGATTAGAATGTGACATCAAGTCTGCTTGCTTAATATAGTACTGCTTTCCATAAAATGTAAGAATTTACAATGGAATTATTCATATTCTCTCACTCTTTGTGCTATAGTTGTCATATATCTTACTGTACTTCTGTATGCCGTACATCCAATACTACAATGTTATTATTTTCAACAGTTGTCTTCCAAATAAGAAAGTGAAATGGACAGTCTTTTATATTTACTCACGTATTCAATTTCTGGTGTTTTTTTCTTCTTCCTATAGATCACAGTTTCTATCTGATATCATTTCCACTCTGCCCGAAGAACGTCCTGTATCATTGTACACACATCTTTCCGCAATGAATTCTTTTAGCTTTCACTTTTCTGAAACTGTAATTCTTCGCTTTAAAAAGTGCTTTCCCTGGATATAGAATTCGGAGCCGACACTGGTTTTTCTTGATTTCCAGGGGGGCATTTGTTTTCTTTTAGCCCTTTATCAATGTTCCATTCTCTTCATCATAGTTTCTTAAGAGAAGTTGGCTGTAATTCGTAGTGCTTAATGTATCCTTTTTTTTTAAACTTTGGTTGTTCTTTAGATTTTTCTGTTATGCTTTAGTTTTTAAGGTTTTGGTAATGATATGCCTACATATGCTTTTCTTTGTATTTACCTTGGTTGGAGTTTCCAGCTTATGGATTGATATTTTCCACCAAATTCAGTGAATTTTCAACTATTATTCTGAAATTAAACCATTATTCTTTTCTGCTCAATTCTTTTCCACTTTTTCTGATTCTCCAATTACATATGTTAAATTATTCAATATAGTACCATGGATCAGTAAGTTTCTATTCTTTTTTTTTTCTTTTTATTGAGTTTATTGGTACAATCTAGGTATACAGTACAATTACACTCATCATTGGGATTCTGTACCTTTACATAGTAGGTCTTGATTCTCATTTTTCCCCTTGTCCCTGCCCTCCCTTCACCCCTTCTCCCCTCCCCCTTTACAAACACTTTATTTCCATTTTTTCAGTTTCTCATATTTTTTCCTCTCCCTTATTACCTTTCCCCCACCCTTCCCACTTTCCCTACACCTTTAGCTCTTTACTTCCTATTTCACATTATTAATTATCTCATTAGGATCCCGTGTACTATTATAGTTTTTCACACCAAAGAAACTATTCGGTATTTCAGTTAAAGAAATCTCTGTATGAACATTAAAAATAGGGAATCCTAAAATAAAACTAAAAAGGGAAAGTAAAAGAGAAAAGGCAATGATGTAACATTAAAATAATCCTTAATTCTGGAGATGAAAATGGTCCCTGAACATATTTAAATTGCTTCTCACTCTTATAGCCTTATCTTATTCTTTTTTTCATTATTTAGAGAATACTTCATTAGTTTCTGTAATCAAACCCACGTAGATATGACCTTACATATTTAGTACGATGTGTTACCCCTGTACACATGGAAAAAAAATAAAAAATAAAAATAAATTAACATTTCTAGACCAATATGGTTGTCCATTTCTGTACAATGCCAACTCAACACAGTAAATTGGGATGACTTTTTCCAAAGTTGGCAGCACAGTTAAAGTTTCCCAAAATTCAATATTTATATTTATATAAAAAGACTAATAATAGTATGTTATGCATTGATAGCAGCAAGAGCTTTTCCAGGTTTTTTTTATGGCAATCCTCCTGCCTCAGCCTCCTGGGATTACAGGTGTGCACCGCTGCACCCTCATTTTTAAAAATCATTTTTCTCTGTGGTTTTCAGATTGGATTTTTTTCTGCTGACCATTCCTTCTGAAAAGTCTAATATGGGTTAGTTATCCAGTGAATTTTAAATTTTAGCTCTTGTAGTGTTAAGTTCTAGAATTTCCATTTAGGTCTTTTTTCATGGTTTCTATTTTTCAGCTGACATTTATCTATTCACTCATTATGTATATTCTTTTAAATCCTTGAACATATTTATAATACCTGTTTCAAAGTCCTTCTCTACCAATTCTGTCAGTAAAAGCCTTATCTATCAATTCTAAATCTATGTTATTTGGGGGCCTATTTCTATTGTCTTACAGCAATTGTGATTCTTTCTTGATCATAGATCACATTTTCTTGCTTCTTATATAAAAAAAATTTTATTGTAATGCTGGACATTGTAGATGACACATTGTAGGGATTCTAGTTTATATTTTCTTCTTTTCAAGGGTATTGAATTTTGTTCCAGTAGACATTAAATAATAATAGATCCACATCTTGATCCTGGCCAGCTAACTTTTTGTTCTTTGCTGTGTTTCTTCCTTTGGTCACAGAGTATGGGTCTTACTCTAGGGCATAAGTGTAACTCTTAAACTATGGGCTGCAACCCGCACAGCATAGGTCCAAATCCTGGAGAGTGATGGGAGATGAAGGAAAGATGAAGGAACCAAGAAAGAAGGATAACATAGCAAGATTAGGCTTGAAAGTTGGGACCAGGTGGAACCGTAGCTTGCCGGGAGCTCATGGTCGCCTGGAGCACCACGTGCTCTTTGTTTGTAGTGGAAGGCAAACAGGAAGAGAAGGCGGGCAAATAGTGCTACGTGGCCTATGCGGCCTAGGCAGAATGTAGTGTGATTATTTCATGATGGAGCCTGGCAGAAAGGGAAGAGGGACGGATACAACATTATTTTCTCCCTGGTCTGTTGGATGCTGTAATCTATGGCGAAGAAAGGGAATAGGGAGGAGAAAGAGAGTAGGGAAGAGAACGGGCCATATTCAGGCTCGGCCTGCAGCAGTATGGTCTTTATGGGATGACTCTTGAATGCCCGAAGTACTTACTGAGGTCTTACTATCCATTGTGGGACTGGAACTTTGTCCCCAGACCCTGCACGAACGTCGGTAACTGTTCGGCTCTCATCCTACAGCACACTCTCTGTTGGGCTTTGTAACCCAGCCTTTTGTACAGCAACCCAACCTTCAGCCAGTCACCCAACAGGAGCCCTTGTAGATGCCGCAGTTTCCTTCAAGTAGTTTTGGAGGTTGAAGTATGAGATCAAGGTGCTTCTCTGCATTCCTAAATATTCTCTTCTATGAGGATTAGATTAGCACCTACCTAATAACCTCATTTTAACTTTATTACCTCTGTCAAAGGCCTTATGTCCTGTAGCCACCTGTTGAGGTACCAGGGATTAGAACTTCAACCTATGAATTTGGCAGGGGGAGGCGGCATAATTCATCCTATAACAGTTATATTCTGACCCTCATTTTCTAGCTGTTCAGAAGCCCTGCTCTCTGAGATCTGCCATGTGAAAAGTGGCCTGGGTAGAAGTCTAAGGCAGATGTGGGCCTCACCTCATGCACTTCCTTTCAGCAATCACACTTTCTCCATGACTGGAAACATTTGCTTTTTATGTTGCTCAAATCAGAAAGGCAAGTCTAGCACTAGTGATGCTAACATCATTGGCAGTGAAAGACCAACTCCAGCTTTTTTGCCGGCTATACCCCAGCTCAGTGGTCAAAATTATCCCCAGGACAAAACAGATTTATCTCACCTGGAGTTCAGCATTTCTCTCCCTCATAACACAATCATGCTGTGGAGCTCAGCAAATTGCAAGAATCCACCGACATTGCTTGCCTTGAATCTCCCCTCCTGGTCTCCCCAACCTACAGTCCCTGGATTGGGATTGGGATCGGATAGGAAACAACATCCCCTTCATTTTCCTCACTTCCTTTTCCTCCCTTCATTTCATTTATCACTCCAGAAAAAAGAGTCAAATTTCCACTGAAGGTAAGATCAATGGGGAAGTAAACAGAGAGATAGAAGTAAGGACAGAAGAAGGATCTGGAGAAGGGGCCCAAGGGAAAAGAGGTGAGACAGGAGATTGGAGAGGATAGCTTTAGTTCAGAGCTTCACATGAGCCAGTGCTCTGGGTTCCAAGTCCGGATGTCACCTTCCCAGAGTCAGGATTAGGACTTGACATCTCTGGACCCGGCATATGCCATGGCCTAGGGCCTGTCTCAGTAGAGAAACTCTTCGGGCAATTTATTCCTTCCCTGTGAGTAGAGGAGAGTCAGGGGAAACTTTCTGGGTCCTGTCACACTCTTGTCCAACAGCTACCCACTGCCATGTCAGGAATCACAGCCCAGGAAGCTGTGTTGGCCACCAGAGGACTTCTTGCCAGTCTCAATGTGGTCAATGGGAGATAGGCAGGGCCTGAGTGTGAATGCCTCCTTCAGAACAGAGCTCTTCCCTGACAGAAAACCAGCCCAGACCCTCTGTTCCATTTCCCCATCCCCAGCTCCCTGCAGAACAGCTTCAGTTGCATTTGTTAGAACCAGCTCCCAGCTTTTTGGCTGTGGTTCTGAGCCCAGGACCATCTCTAGGGCCTTTCTAGGAAGGTCCAAAAGTGCAACTCCTGGGCCCATTTCTAGGATGCAATATGCTCACCAGCTGTGCCATTTTATGTTGCTTCTTATCCTCTCAAAGTTCAGAAGATGATGCTTTCAGACCTATCTGTCCTTGAAATGAGGAAGCATGCTCTCTCTCTCTCTCTCTCTCTCTCTCTCTCTCTCTCTCTCTGTATATGTGAATATTTAACCTTTTACCCCCTTGAAGTCAGACCCTGGAAAGCCCCAGTGAATGAGTGATAGTTTCTGATTTTAAGGTCTCCTCCCTCACTCCACATCCAAATTCCCTCATACGGCAATTTCAGTGGGTGGAGTGGGAGTGGAAAGTTGAATTTTCATTAGCATCAGAAAGAAGGAAACTCTAAAGTTATTAATAGAATGAAATTCAATAAATGGCAGTATCTCAATTCATACACCATCAGGGTATACAGTAGTTATTTTTATCTAAATTATTTCCTGAACCAGAATAAGATTCAGATGTTAAATTAAACAACTGTTACTCTATTTAGTTTCATTTTATGGCTAATGAAACCGTGAAGACAATAAGAACTTATAATAGATCTGGAAAATATTGTTATGGAGCTGATAAAAAGAGTATAAATGCTGGCTTATAAATTAGTGAGTAACACTTGAATAAGAAATAGTCCTATTTTAACATGAACTAAGAAAAATAAATGCTCAATGGAGAAAATTATAAGGGATAATTTGTCAGCGAGCAGTGACAAAGAATTATCAAGCTAAAATGAAGAAAAATATATAAAAGTTATTCACTAGGCAGTGAAGACACAATGTAAAAATGCTTACTGTTTAAGAGGAGGTCATTTGCAGTGTCTTAGTGCACTTCTGTTCCTATTACAAATACCTGAGACTGAGTAATTTACAGAGAAGTGAGGTTTACTTTGAATCACAGTTCTGGAAGCCCAAGAGCATGATGTTAGCAACTTCTTGGCTTCCAGTGAGGGCCACATGCTGGTGCACAGTGGAAAGTGGAAGTGGGCTTGTATGGTAGACAGGGAGAAGACAGAGGAGCTGATATGCTTTATAACAATCCACTCTGCAGAAAGCTAATCCAGTCCCCAAATCCAGTTTCAAGATAGAGGCACTAATTCTTCTTAAAGGCTCCACCTCCCAACAGAGCTACATTGGCAACCACACTTCAGTATGAGTCTTGGCAGGCTCAAACCTCATCCAGACACATGGCACGAAGACATAGACTGGATTCCCATTTGAAGAGACCCTCCCCCCGCAAAGACATCTCAGAGAAGGGAGGGTCATTGGAGGTAGTAGCAATTACAGTGGAATCCATGGCTCTTAAAGAAGGACTCGGCTGCCAATTGCTGCCTACAACGCTCAGGGCCACCTGTGCAGGCAGGCCTGCACATAGTGAGACTCCTGTATGAGTGGGAGCAGTAGTCGGAACGAGATGCAAGGCCAAAATCAGCAGTGTCGTGAGGCCTCAGCCTGCTTCCCCTCACAGCTTTGTCCTAGCCGGAAAACTCTGAGATCTAGCCTCAGAGCCTCAATGCCTTGCTGCCCCGTGCTCTTTGTCCTCCCTGAAGTCTAGCCACTGGTGTTTGCGATGACTTTCTTCAGTTTTCCTCTCTTGGTCATATTTCTGGTCACTCCTCAGCCTCCCTCTGTGTGATGCCTTCTCCCCAAGACCCTCACATGGCCAGAGATCAATGGGCAAAGAGCACTGACCTTAGAGCAGGGGCCTGTACCACTGCTCTACCTCGGTCCCCTGGTGGTGAAGTATGGGCTGTTCAGGATGAGTCCACCTGCAGACACTGACCAACCAGGCTCCTTCGGTCCTCCTGAATCTTAGAGCAGTTTTAGACCCTGGATCCAGAGATTGCCTCCAGCTTCCTGCCTCCAGATCCCCTCTCTTTCCCTTGTTTTCTTCCTCTCTCTTTTCCTGTCCTTTTTCTCCCATTTAATTCCTTCCTTCATTCCAGTGACACTAATTATGGGTGCTGGGCATACAGCATCTAACAAGACCTCAGACAAGGATTCTGTCCTGAGGGATTTATAGCCCAGTGGGACAGACAGACATTAGACAAACAAATCACAGCCATACTCATCTATTTGTGAAAGGAGATTAAGTGCTAGGAGGAAGTACAGGGTGTTCTTGTGACAGACTAGCAGGGTGGATTTCATTTGGGTGCTCGGGAAGGTCTCTTAGAGCCAGTGATAATTAAGCTCCCTGCTGCAGGCTGTGGGGGAAGTTGGAGGAAAAGTGTTCCTGGCAGAGGGGACAGCAAGGGCAAAGGCCCCGAGGCAAGCTTGGAGTATTCAAGGAGCTGGAAGAATGCCAATGAGGCTGGAGCATCCAGAGAAAGGGAAAGATTGACACCACGGGAGTCTGGGGAGAAGGCAGGTGATCACACTCGATTTAATTTTAAGAGGGGCAAGAAATCACTTACATACTTTTTAGGCAGTGAAGGAACAGAAGCATATTTGCATTTTTTAAAAAGCTTTGGGGATTGGAGGGGCAAGGGTGGGTGTGGAGTGAGCGAGTAAGGATGCCACTGTGGCCAAGGTCAGCAGGGCACTTAGTTTTCTACAGGGCAGAGTAGGGGGGCGGCAGGAGACAAGCGGGTACATTCAAGGTCCTTTAGAAGTTTGACCTTGAGATGTATTAGAAATAGGGCGTGAGGAAGTGGAGGTGCTGCACTTTGGCCTCAAGGTTCAGGGAGGAGCAGCCAGGATGCTGGAGGCTCCCTTCCATGGGATGGGGCACGCTGTCCTTGTCTGAAATGTTCTTGGTTTACAGTTAGTGGCGTTAGTGTTGAGCTTTGAGAAAAGCTGTCGGGAGCCGCCCAAGGTCACCCAGTCAGTGGGTAGAGCTGGGATTGGAACGCAGGGGCTCGACGGTGCCAGGCGTCCACCTCTTCTCTCCCGGGGCTGCCGGGCCAGAAGGTGAGCTGAGTTCCTGGCTAGGAGCTGGGATGGCTTCCGGGCAGCCTCAGGAGGCCACGCCTGGTCCGGAGTGGGTTACTCCGCGGACCCTGGGACCTGACTGTGATCTTCTAGCGCGTGCGGCAACCTGGTGCCCCTGTCCATGGCACAGCGCAGTCCCAAACGTGCAGGTCTTCCTTCCTGCTTCAGCTTCTATTTCTGTCTCCTGTTCTTCACATATCACCGTCATTATCAAGTCCTACACCTTGAGAGCTAAAGGCCACCCTATATATCCTGGGCCTTCAACGTGTTTATTAAATTGGCTGCATTTCTATGCGACGCAGCCAGCTCACTTCCCTCTGTAGCTGCCCCCTCTCCTCATCGCGGAGACCCCTTCCCTGCCTCTCCGTACCTCGTCCGTTCCTGTCTATTGCATCCTCATAAATCTCTGTCCTCTTTCCATCCTTCTGGGTCAGCCAGCGCTCCGTTACCGCTCATCAGAATTATTGTAAAGCTTTTATTTTCTCCCCTACCAGCAGCCACTCCTGCTTCCAGCCAATTTCACAATTTTTTCCTGATCAGAAACCTTCAGAGACTGCCGATTGCCTGCTGGAGGGACAACAAACTCTTCGGCCTGGCCTGAAGACCAAATTTTGTCTGAAGATTCTCACCCACCTTTTTCTCACACCTACGAATCGCCCCCCTCGAGGATGCTTCCACTTTGAGCCTTTGCTTCTTCCACACCCTCACCCACCTTCACACCCCTGCCTCCACCCCACACACGCAACTGCCCTGACAGAGCCTCCCAGTCTCCTCCACCTGACCCCAGCCAATGTGGAGATGGCCCCTTCCTGTGAGCCTCCTCTGCATCCATCTGGCATCTCTCTGCACCACTTGCCTGAATGCATCATCATTTACACTGGTGTAGAGGTGGCCTGGGGGGAGACCTGGCTCCTGGAGGGGCAAAGGGGCTGATTACAGGATGTTTCATCTGATTCCCGGAAGAAATGCAAGGGCGTGAGAGCTGCTAGAAGGCAGGGTCTGTAATGGGCTCATCTTTGCATCCTGGCCCCCAGCACAGGCGTAGCAGGTGCAGGCTCAGTGAGCCCGGGAAGGTCCCTGCTCAGAGAAAGGGATTAAGGTATCCAAGCGAAGCCTCATGGAACAGTGGGATTGGTGAAGTAGGGCAGGGAGGGATTTGGACGCGGAGGTTGATGATGAAGATGTTCTGAGAGGGGAAAGGAAGGATGTTCCAGGGGAGGGGTGGGAGACTAACAGGGAGGCTGGAGCTGGGCTTGCAGGAAGGGCAATGTCCCGTCTGTTGGGTCGGTGTTGTAGAATAGGTGTCAGGTAGAAGAGTGGGGAGAACAGGGTTGGGCAGATGCTTGAGCAGAAATCTGAGGGCCAGGGATTTAGCTCAGTGGTTCCAGCACCTGCAAGGATCTCTGGTACCAAAAAAAAAAAAAGAAAGAAAGAAAAGAAAAGAAAAGAAATCTGAGACCCAACCTCCTCTGCTGCATCCACCAGGTCAGGGATGCTGGATGGGATCTCTCATCCCTTCCCATCAGCAGAGGAGTGGTCAGAAGAAACTATTTGCCAGACCTGGTGCAATGGCGTGTGTGATAGAAGCTGGAGCAGGAGGGGACACGGAGGACCTCTTTTCAGGCACCATTTCATGTTTGATGCTTGTCAAGTCACAGGGGAGATGTTGGGAAGGTGAGAATCTCAGAAAAGCGCTTGGTTTATTCCCAGAGGAGTAAGGAGCCACCATGACAACCGCACGGACCCTCGGGATTTAGATGGCGGGAAGTGGGAATGTGAGTGGCCTTTGGAGGTGGATCCTGGGCACTGCTCCAGAAGAGGGGTGCAGAGGGAGGAAGTCACAGGTGACTGAGGAACACACCTATGTGGTCAGGTTTGACCTTGGGGTCCAGGGCCCATTGTGTGTCCCCCATCCTTGAGCAGCCTCCCTGTGGGCCCTAGCCAGCCTCAACATGTGGGAAGAGGGTCCGCTTTCTGTCATTTGCACAGAGGCACAGTGTGAGCTAGTGGGTCCTGTCGCTGTCTTCTCTCTTCTGTCTCAGCCCCCTCCCTCCCCTCATCCTTGGAGGAGACTTTCTTCTCCAGGGTCCTTTTCCCCATGACCTCCCCTGAGTCAGCTTCTGCTCCCAGTTCCATTCAGTGAAGACTTGTGAGCTATGAGAACAGCCTCTGCTGCTGGCCATTGTCACCTCTGCAGGAAGAGGGTTCAGACTCAGTGTCCCCTTCACCTCTGCAAATGGCAGCTTCCTTGCTAGAGTGGGAGGCAGTTTGGAGACAGGACAGGGCGGAGAGAAACGACACTTTCCTGTGTCTGTCTCATCATTCTCTAACAGCCCGTGACTTTCTCCCATCATGACTGCCAATCTGGGGCAGCAGGTTGGCCAGAAACTCTGGAGGTCATTGGTTTGGGAGGAAGGGTTATTATGAGTTTAGTTTCCACTGAGTGTAGGTGTCTAGCAGCAGAAGGACACACACACTTGACACTGTTCCATTAATGCAGCCATGAGAATGTAGGCTATGACTCCATGCCAGTGTGTGTGTGTGTGTGTGTGTGTGTGTGTGTGTGTGTGTGCGTGTGTGTACTCAAAAGAGAACAGGGGGACTTGGGGGGGGGGGAGTGCGATGTCCAACTTGGCCGGGGGTGAGTGCGATTTCAAAGGAAGGGCCTGTGAAAAGTCAGGCTGATGTTTAGTGCTCCATACATCCGAGCTCTCTCTACAGTTGCCAATTGTTCTCTCCCTACGACTTCATTTCATTTGTGTGCTCACTTATTAAGCACCTACTGTATGCCAGGCGCATTTCCAGGCACAGCAAATAGAGTAACCAATGAAACAAACCCAGTCTTGCCTCTTGGCAACAAATTCTAAAATATAAAGTCTGGCTGTTTTAAGTTTCATGAACTTGCACACAGTGAGTGAGGGCACAGAGGATGCGCACGTGTGTGTCTAAAAATATTTACTATTAGGAGTTGACTATGTGAGTTTGGAGACTGACCAGTTCCCAGATCCACAGTCAGCAAACTGGAGGGCCAGGGGAGCTGATGGATGGTCCAGACCCAGACCAACAGGCTTGAGACCAGGGAGAGCCAAGATTTGGTTCAAGTCAAAAAGCCAAGGGGAAAAAAATCCCAGTTTGAAGACAGGCAGAGAGAACTCTTTCTAACTCAGCCTATTTCTCCATGCAGGCCTTCAAATTGGGTGAGACCCACCCCAATTAGGGAGGGAAATCAGTTTTATTCCTTTTCCTGATTCAGATGTTCATCTCAGCTAAAAAACACCCTCAGAGACATACTCACGATAATGTTTGACCAAATAGCCAGCACCCTGTGCAGCGGCCAAATTAACACACAAAACTGATCACCACAGCCTCTCTAAGGAGGTTCCAATTTGAAAAGGTGCCTCGTGAGCAGCAGGGCCAAACTGAGACAAGGTCAGGGGGCAAAGGTGACAGCAGGTGCTAAGCCCTGAGGCAGAGGCGTGGCCGGCAGTGAGGTTAGAGAGGCGTGGAGCGCCGACAGCGCCAGTGATTGTGAAAGCAGCATGATCGGTTGAGAGGCTGGCAGAGAGGGGGTGAGGCAGACTGGAGCTTTCTCAAAGATGGACACAGCAATATTCGCTGACGAGCTTGAGTGGAAGTGAGAGAGGAAGTCGGGGATGGCTCCGGAGAAAGGTTTTGCCCTAAAGCTGGATTTGCATTTCCTGATGTAACAAGTGAAGTCCCACAGGGAAAAGCCTGCGGTACCACGCAGCTTATAGCGAGTACTTGGTAAAGGGCAGTGCTGGAAACGCTGAATCGGGTGGAGGAGCCTGGGAAGAGAGGGCCACAGTGAGGCCAAAGAAAGAGCCCCGGGGGGAGAGGCTGTGCAGGAGAGGGAGGCCTAGGCTCCAAGATCTGTGTGACTCAGTGAAAACCCACCAGGAGGAGGTGCTCTCCTGTCCCCGACCCATGTGGTCCTCCCTCCCATGTGGGGGCAGGGACCAAGGGAGCCAAGGAATGGAGCTCCGAGATTTCACTGAGACCATGCGGGTGGGGGTGGGGCCAGGCAGAACTTGGAAGCAGCCAGAGCTCCCAGCGTGAGGTGGCAGCAACAGTCCACCCCGTGACAGGCCGCACACTCATGCCCTGAACCAGGTGCCTGCTGCCCCAAGCTGTCTCCAGTTTGGGGCCTGGCCCAAGATGAACATCTGGGAAAGGGGTTCCACTTCCTGGGCAGGGAAGTATTCCCTCCTCTTCCTCTGAGAGAGCCAGCAAAGCCCGCCAAAGGGAGGCAGCGTGGGTGCCGCTCAAGCCTCATGGCCTCCTGTGGCCCCAGGTGCTCCTGTAAAGCCTGCCCTGTGGCTGCCCCCTGCTAGGAAAGTCCGTGCTAACAAGCTGGGCAGTGCCATGTTAGGAGTCTGGAGCAGGACCCCGCCACCCTCTCCAGCAGGTATCAGTTGCCTCCTCAACCCCTTCAAGAAAAGCAAGAGATCCACTGACCCACCCTGAGCACTGCAGTGCACTGGAGGCTGAGACCAGCTGGGCCGCACAACCTTGGGTCAACCCTACTGGAACCTCTTCTACTTTCTACAGTGGTAGCCTCTGGGCCCTCCAGGTAAGGCAGGTAAGACTCCAGCAGGCTGGCTTGGGGACTTCTAGCGAGCTTTCCTGTCCTCTTACATTCTGGGAGCATCAGGCTACTGTGCGACATGGGAGTGTGGCTGCCTCCTTTGTGGAAGAGCCTTTTGAGGTAGCAGGAGGGGTTGGATCAGGTTGGCCTCCATCTGACAGTGATGTCCACTTGAAGAGACCAGAGCCACGCCTGAAGCTCAAAGGTATCCGTGCTCAGTGTCACATCCAGTGACAGCATCTTCTTCTTGGGTTTCTCAGACTTTTGAGACTCTGAGAGAGTCTGTTTAAAACTGGGTGGGCTCCAAAGACAATAAGCCCCACTAGCAGACTGAACCCCACTTGCAGGAGGCTACAAACTCCCCCAAGGCAGAAGTGAAATCAGGGAGACACGGACCAGAAGGAAAACGGGTCAAATGGCCCCTGCGCTGGAGCACTGCAGCTCTGCTTTTAATAACTGGCCAGGTGAGATGGGGCTGATGTGAGGCAGGTAGACAGGATTAGGGCTGGGATCACTGCTCTAACTGCCTTCTGGGGCCTGCATCTCTCCCTACTTGTGGCTTTCTCTCTCCGGCCCTGGCTGTCCTACCCTAACCCATCTGCAGGTGCAAGGCCAGCCCTGGAGGGGCCACACCCTCCCTCCTCTGCAGCAGAGGTGCTGTCTCCTTTGGATCTTTTTGCGGTCTGGGCTTGCTGTTTCTCACAACAGTAGTCAGGAAGCCCTTACCCCAAAAAGTATCTACGGGAGGCCAGGTCCACAGGCAGAGACTCCTGAATGCTTAAGGTAAGTTACACAACAACGCAGGCAGGAGCGGAATTGGCTGTCTCTTCGAGTTACTGGGTAACCTTAGGTCAACGGCTGAGGTTCTGTCCGCTTCAGAGTTATGCCACCCCCGATCATCCCCAGTGGGCCATGTCTAGTGAGGGACTCCACAAGACAAGGACAAAGCGGTGGGTTCATGAAAGGCCGGGAAGACCCAGGTAGACATTGGTTCTCTCCCACGTTCGACCTTTCTTCTGCCTGCACATGGCCGACCTCTGAGCTCATGCGGGGGAATGACCCTTCCCACACTGTGGGCACTCCTGCTAGGACTACCACTCAAAACACGCCACTCTCCCTGCCCACAGGTGTACACGAGACCCAAGAGAGACCTGGAAATGGAATCCCTTGCAGGGGCTCAAGACCTCTTGCTGTCGACAAATTGATTGATACCAGTTGAATGTAGCAGCTGCTCAATGAGAAGATTAGGAGCGTCTGCCGTCTGGATCATTGAAAGGATTTGCGTCTGCTCCTCTCTGGCCTCAGTCTTTGACTGCTCCCTTCATTCCCGAGTCCTTCAAATAAAGCCTTTGATTGCTGAAGTTAAGCAGAGTCTATGTAATTACTAACTTTGGATATTAGAGACCTGTAGAGGGAGGAGGGAGGAGGGAGGATTGTGTGCATTGGAGAAGAGGTGGGGAGGGCAACCCTAGGGGAAGGTCTGCGTCACCATTCTTGGGGAAGACTGGCAGACAGAGAGGGCAGGGGCCATAGGCAAGGGTTTGGGTTAGGGCCCAAGGGAACGTCCCTAAAGAAGAGAACCATGTTCGGATAAAAGAGAGTAAATGACCTATATAATAAGGACAGGTTTGGAATAAGGTCAGTGAAGTCCTTTATTTTCTAAAGGGGACAGAAGACAGGTTATGACGATCGCACGTGGCTGTGGGTCCCTCCTAACAACGCAGGGAGGCTGGGTGGTCATTTCTGTAGCTGCGATGAGGCCACAGCAGATCAGGGAGGGCTCAAAGCATCTGTCTAACTTCCCACCACTGAGAGAGGCCCTGAGTATCTTTCTTCCTCTAGCTTAGAGAGCTAGGATCCCACAGTGTCAGGCCTGCCCCAGGACATTTGCTTGTTACAGAGCCACAAATCTCAGAGATAGGCACCTGGAAATTTCCTTCCCCATGCAGAAGCTGCTACAGATGATCCTAAGGCAACTTGAGAGCTGGTCTGTAGCCCCACGCTGAGGCAGGGTGCCGAGGGACCCTGAGTGGGTCTGTGGAGTGCTGGACATGAGGGTCAGAAGCAACGGCTACAGGAATGTGAGGCAAATAGCCCCTGCCTGGAAACAGGCAGACAGTCGTGGGAGCAGGCAGGACAGCAACAAGCAGTGCTGTGGGGCCAACTCATGCCTGGGACCTCTGGAGTTTCTTCCCACACCTCTGCAAAGCCGATCTTGTCCGCCACCTGCCCACAGCGTGCAGTTAGGGAGAGTGTGTGCAGCTCAAGGGTGGCATCGTGTGGTCATAAGGGGGAGTGCGCTCACGCCTCCATCACAGGCACCATGTCTCATGTTGCTTGACTTGGGGACTGGTCTGGAATCCAAGAATCTTTCCCCGCGGAATCCGAGGGTCTGTGCAGAGCAGTTCGGAGGGGCACAGAGGCTGAGAGGGGATGGAGGAAGAGGGAAGATGTGCAGGAGGAGATTTCTGGAGGGGCCATGACCCTCAGTAAGGGTGTCTAAAGTCTGCTGCTTTCCCGGATCCAGTCACCCCTCTCAAGGTGGGTAAGGGTCCATGCCCAGGGAATTTTACTGTCCTTAGACCTTCACTTGAGCAACTCAAGTTGCAACTCTGCCACCCTCGGGGGCCTGTTCCTTCAAGAGGATGTCATTCAGAAAAGTCTCCTGGTTCCAGTGCTCATGGAAGTAACCTGGATCTCAGGGTCAATCAGATCAGGCATCAGATATCTTGTCCTCCTGTACTAGCTGAGTGACCTCAGGAAAGTCCTAAACCCTCTCTGTGCTTCAATGTCTTCATCTGTAAATCAGAGATAGTAATGCTTGTCCAAGAGATGATGCTGGTACAATGAATGCCCCCTCTCATGTGAAGGAGGCCCTCAAATCTGGTCTAGAGGGTATCATTTCGAGGTGGGATCATCTTAACCACCTGTGTGCATGGCTGTGCCTTTCTGTGTGTGAGTGTGTGTGTGTGTGTGTGTGTGTGTGTGGCATTGTTGATTGAAAGCAGCAATGGGACCTGCCCCCTACCTCTCCCACCCAGACAGATAAGAGGTATTCAGGGAACCCACGTGTGCCCTGACTGAGCCAGGATACTTGGGAGGGAGCCGCGGCACGGCTCACCTAGGCAGGAAAGGCTTGAAGAAGGCAGAGGGCGCTGTCTCCCAGCAGCTCTCCCCACGCCCTGATGTGGGAGTGGAGGAAGAGGGCAGGGAAGAGGTGGGTCCTGACCTGTGGGTCAGCTGGGCCTTGGACAGGGAGGAAGGATATGAGGAGGTGGCGCAGAACTGGTGAAGGGACGCCCAGAAAAAGAAGGGAGTGGTAAGGGGAAATGGGAAGCCTCGCTAGGGGGCTGAGCTGGGGTTGCTGCATCTGTAAACAAGAGGAATGTGCTGGTTTCCTTCTCTCAGCTACCACCTCCCACTGGAAACAAGCGAGGAAGACTGTGTCCCCAGAGCTGTGCTTGAGGATGGACACTGCCTAGGGCCTGGGAGGGGCTTCTGAGCCTGGCAGCCAGGAAAGGAGGCAGGCTGAGCACATTCTGGGGGGAAGGACACCGAGAGGTCACCAGCAGTGGGATTCCCCGAGCCCAGGGGAAGAAATGTCAGATACACCTGGAGCTATTGTGCCGCGTGGCCCCGATGACACACGATCCTGCACCTGGACGGTACCGCTCTACGTCTGTTTCCATCCTGCTATCTGTGAGAGGATCAGAGCCTGTATGGCTTTGTTCCTCCCGAGGAGGCCTGGTCCGGGCTGGGCCTGGGGGAAGGGACAGGGACGTGAAACTCTAAGGCTTCCCAGATGAGTCAGCACGTCGTTGGAGGGGAAGGGTGGCTGCCATTCGGCGCTTTCATTTTTGCCTAATCCGGGGCACTGACCGTTCTTCCTCCTCTCCTTCCCTTCCCTCCTTTTGTTCCCCAGTGTCTATACTTTGTGCATCCAGGAACAACCTCAGATGTGTTTCTTCCCTTCAAGAGCCCCTGGGGGTAAGTGTGCCCATCCTGCCAGGTGTGCTCCTTAGAGAGCTGTGGTCAGGGAACACTCAGGACAGGGAACGGGACCTCTAGCCCACGTACCATCTTGGATGCAGTCAGGCTTGTTTTATCTGCAAGGTACCCTGTGCTGGACCCCATGATATGAGCCTCCTTTGCTTCAAGACCCTGAAGTCTCCTTCTGGATTCCTTTTGAGACGGGACTGACAAGGCCGCAGCTTCCCAAACACCGCACTTCTGTCCTCAGGCTTCTAGAACAGTGGCTCTTGTATGAATCATTTTGAGATCTACAGTCAGAAGCCCCTTAGATCCTCAGGTCTTAGGGCCAAGGGTAGGCTGGAGAGGGCAGGCACTGTCTTGGTAGGTCCAATTGTGCACATCTCCTCCCTAACTCCACACTCAGTGACAGTCACACTGGGGGCTGGAAAATGGCCAGGGCTTCACCCTGTGGACAGTGCCAGACACTTTGGATCCATGCTTATTTTTCTTTTCAGAGAGCCTGTCGTTTGCCCATTTCCAGTGCACCACTGAGCCCCATCCAGAACTACTTAGTCAGAAACTCTGAAGAGGGGGCCCAGCAGCCTGTGCTTTTATTTGCTTTCCAAACGATTCTGAGGCACACTGCAGCATGAAAAGCACTGCTCCCTGGGGCAGCTCGGTGGAATCAGTGGAGAAAGGAAGGAATCTAGGGGTTGGTAATAGAAAAGGGAGGTGTTGGGTGGTCAAGAAGGATTTTGCAAGGAAACTTGGGAAAGGTGAAGAAAGAAGAGGAAAGTAAACCAGACCCTGGGGCTTCCCTCTGGGCAGGCAGTCTCCCTGGATGGAGCCGAGGCCCCCGCCAGCTGCCCAGTAGGCTGGGTCAGCCTCCTTCATGTGTTCTCCTTTTTCTGTGTATCTGGATGATGGCGGTGGTTTCAATTTCTCTGAGTCATGAGATCAGAATGGCAATGGATAGTTGGCTGGAAAATGTCCCTGTGGGTACATATTTCTGCAACAAAGAGGAACACATTTTGGGCATTTTGTGGGACATACAAGGAAGGAAACTCTTAAAAATTTCTTTCAGGGAAGGAATTAAAACGGGAAATCATAGTACTTTACCCATTACTATTCTTGTAAATGTGTGCAAAATACCAGTGGAATTTTCTTTCCTTTTTTCAGTTTTGAAACACTTCAAACATACAGCAGAATACAAGGAAAATAAAAAGCCTTTTACTCACCAAAAGAAATGCTAACATTTTGCTGCATTTATGTCTGATTATTTTTAAAGAAATAAAACCTTTCAGACACATTCAAGTCCTCTTTGTATACCTTCTCCTCCCTCCAGCTTTGCAGCAACTATCCTGAAATTGGTGGATGTTCTTTTACGCTTGCTCAGAAATTACACCTAGCAATACTTGGAGGGCTTTTAATTTACATAAATGGTGTCACATTGACCTTATTTGTCCAGAACTTGCTTTTTAAAAAAATCAAATGTGTTTTCAAAATCTACCCATGTCGATAGTTTCAGTTATAGTTCCTTTTAACTGTTGAACAATGTTAAACTGTACAAAGAGACCACAATTCATCCACTCACCTACTCATGGACATTTAAGTTTGGCTGTGGTTAAATAAAGGATGAATAATAGGAAACAGGGAGATGGATTTTCTGCAAATGGGAAGGGGATCTACAGCTAGAGGGGAATGAGAGGGAGGGGCCAGGGACCTAAAAAGAATTCAACTGTGTTATATACAGGTATCAACTCCCCATGATGAATTGTAGTCATTATGTACTGCAAACATACTGATAAAAAAAAGTTTGCTATGGTTTCTTCCCTCCAGAGCGAGTTGAAATTTGATTGCTGGTGGTAATGTTGAGAGGTAAGGGGTGACTGAGTCATGAGTGCATTAACCACTCCTAGGTTAATGAATTATAGAAGGAATGACTTTGTTACTGAAAGGAGCTCCCTCTAGCTAGCTTGCTTTGTCTCTCCGTATGCTGCCTTCCTCCATACTGTGATGCGGCAATGAGGCGTTAAGGTTTCTATCTAGATGCCCAGAAGGTCCTCCTGTGCTCGTAGGCAAGGCATTTGGAAGGTGATTGCGTATGGGGTCCACAGTTGACTTGCTGTTAGGAGGTGGGGTCTGGTCAGAAGAGGTGGACCCCAGCGGCCCTGCCCTGGAAGAGTTTATCTCCCTCCCCCGCTCCTCCCTCACCCAGGCCCCTTCCACCATCCTGTTGACCATTCAAAGGCTAAAATTTCTAATCTCTCCTCCTTTAAATTGAGGGTCTCGGGTAGTTTGTCCGAGAGATGAGGAAAGTGCCAAGCAGATGCCAATATCATACTCTTGGACTTCCCAGCCTCAGAAACCATGAGCTAAGTAAAACTATTTTTTGTAAATGACCCAAGCTCAGATATTTTTATAGCAATGGAAAATTGACCAAGACAAAGTGTTGGTTTGGGTTTTTTTGTTTGTTTGTTTGTTTGTTTGTTTGTTTTTGTCGTTGTCACAGATGATTCTGAAGCAAATATCCTTGAAGGTGTCTCTCCAGAGGAGATCCCATGTGTGGGCTGCAGGATCACAGAGAGTGTGCGTGCCCACTTACAGACACATGGTCAGTTTGCTCACTAGCCTCTCTGAGCCAGATCACACCTCCACCAGCCACATCCGATACAGCACTGAAATGCCCTTTATTTGTTATGCTCTTGGATTGTGTTCTTTCCCGAATATAAAAAAAAAAAATCAATTGTAAGGATTAAGTCACCCTTACCTTTGTTCTCTTGACTCTCCTTTCCCTTAAAATATTAAACGCTGCAGCCATGAATTCTTCTGCCACTAGGGCTTTCCAGAATCTGAAACTAGTGGCCAAGAATGGATGACTGGTATGTGTGTGATAGGGCAGAGTGTGTGTGTACAAGTGTGTGAGTGTGAGTGTGTCTGTGTGTGTGTTTGTAGCCTTGTACCAAAGACAAGAAGGAGAAAAGACTGAGAAGGGCAAGGCTCCAGTGATATCTTTGCAACAATGCATCAACCCCAGGAAAGAAGGGGTACTCAGAGCAACCCAGAACCCACACTCAAGCTGTTGTTCCTTCCCTTCCCTGAATTTGTTGTGAGTCAAGGTGGGGAGAAGCTGTTCCAGGACATCACCATATAGTTCCATCTTCCCTGCTTCCCTACCCCTGCCAAGCCTCAACCTCTTCTCTAAGTAAATCCAGGGGAGAGGAACAGAGGTGAGCTGCGGGGTGCAGGGCCAGTCCCATACGCTCATCTGGGGCAAAGGGCTGACTTTTGGCCCCAAGCTAAGAGCTCTCTGTCTGTGCCAAAGACTGCTCCTGCATCTGGGCCTGTGAGGACAGGGGAGCTGCCAAAATCTTGCACTGGGCAGTGACAGTAGAGAGCCTAGCTCCCTTCACCATAGGCCGTTCAGCAGAATGTCTTCAAGGTCTCAGAAACTGACGTGACAGTGGGTGCAGTGATTAAAGGGATCACCACCAGCCTGGCTATCTCAAAGGAAAGACATTTGGAGACACAGGGACCTAAAATGAATTAAAAAATCGAATTCATTTTTGCAAATGGGAAGAGAACCAAAAGATGGAGGAAGGGATATGAAAGTAGGAGGGAAACAGAAATAAAAAGAATTAAGATGTGTTACATTCGCAATGAATGTAACCATTATCTACTGCAAACTTGCACTAATAAAAAAAAACTTAAAGAAAAAGTACAGCTCACAGTTAAGTGGATGTTCAGGGGCCTTGATCCAAGGACTATTTTTTCATGGGACCCTACCACCTGCCCCCTAACACCTAAAGTGTGGCCTTCAAGAGTTATTTGTTTGGAGGGGACATTTGTTCTTTATTAAAAAGATGAAGCCTAAAGAATAATAAATTAATTAAGTAGAACAATTACATGAATAGAAACATTAAAAAAAAAAATGAAACAGAATGCATGAGCCTGAGGCAGGATTGTGAATTTGAGTTTGAGGTCATCTTGGGCGACTACATACAATAGCAAGTCCAAGGCCAGCTTGGTCTACATAGGGAGATCCTATCTAAAAATAAATAAAAGAAAAAAAGGGGCTAAAGGTGTAGGGAAAGTGGGAAGGGTAATGGAAAACTAATAAGGGAAAAGAAAAAAATAGGAGAAAATGAAAAAATGGAAATGAAGTGTTTGTAAAGGGGGAGGGGAGCAGGGGGTGAAGGGAGGGCAGGGACATGGGAAAAAATGAGAACCAAGGCCTGATATGTAAGGGTACAAGATCCCAATAATGAATGTAACTGTGCTGTAGACCTAAAATGTACCAATAAACTCAATGAGGAAAAATTAAAATAAAATAAAAAAGAAACAAAAAAATAAATAAAAATAAAAATAAATAAAAGAGTTCCACAGACTCCTGTTGACCTTGCAGGGTCTTTGCCTTCAGGTGACTGACTTGTTTCAATCCTAAGGACGTGAGACCTATGCCTGTGTCCAGGGCATCCCACAATGGACTTCACTTTGCAGCCTCACCCACAAGCCAACGGGCATGTGCAGAGGTGACATCACTCCGTCCTCCTGGCCAGCCCAGCTGGGAGGATGGGACAAACTGGGGAAAAGAGCCGGTCAAGCAACGCATGCCACCACTGATGTTGGTAAAGCAATGATGAAGGGCGATATGAGTCAGCAGCAAGTTTAAGCAATGAACAATTGCACCACGGCATGTTTCTCAAATTCTTGTCTACTTTTAGCAAGTAGGCGATGCCATTCAGGGGGCATTTTGATTCTGAAATAGCTACAGAAAATGTTAAAAATGCTGTGGGTGAAGTCATGCCCGCATTGACCTCTTTTCTAAAACAATGGTTAACGATTGTTCCAGATGTCCTTAAGCACATCTTTTAACCTGGCCATTCTTTGGTTTCCTCATCTGACATGATGGGAATGTACAAAAGCTATCTCCGGAGGTTCCTTCCAGTCTAAATTCTATGGTTTGATTATTATTACTATGCTCACATTCTTAATGCTTAGACTGTGTCTGCACAATGCCAAGACCACTGGCCAGTTCACTTAGTGTGGACAAAATGTTCTCTCCGATCAATTCTTTGGCATGGGACAGATAAAACAACCAGCTAATTGGCACCATCCTTCATTTCACAACTGATTGCTCTGGCATCGTCTTGCCTAGTGGTTCCTCCATGGCAGTGTCCTGACATGCTGTGTGTCTGGCACAGGGATGAGGTATGTCATCCACAACTGGCTAATAATGATGAGGACTTTCTTATCGATTTGGACAGGCTCAGTGTATCCCTATAAGAATGTCAGGCACTTGCATTCTAATATGTCCCTTTGCGTAGGAGGGGTAGAATTACAGGTAGGGTGGCCTGTTGCCCTGTGCCTATGTATACCCATGCGAGGGTGTTGTGCACAGAACCTGCGAATGTCTCACCTGCAGCACCTGCAGGTTGGCTAATGGAGACCCAGGCAGACAGTTGGTCATTAAAGTCACTGGAGACCAGGCCTGGAACAATCTGATCTAGATGTGGACAGCCGCCAGCAGCCTCTGATCCAGTAGCCGGCCGGGGAAGAAAGCAGTCCACAGAGCACAGAACAACAGTACTCTTCAGCATGCCTGTCTCCAGGCCCAAACAGAAAGATTCCACCCCACTCTGTCCCAGGTGAGGAAGGGAAGGGAGCAGAAAGTGCTGTTTACTGAGAGTTCAGTTTCAAGCGCTGTACCAGATACTCATGGCAGATTACCAGAGCTTCCTCTGCCTCCAGCTCGGGGACTGGCGGCAGTCTGGTGACTCTCCTGCCGTCCACCTGAGTCCTGGGCTAACAGCTGGGCTGTGATGCGTGTCAATCGTACAGCTCACCGATCTCAATGCCAAACTTTGTTGCTGTGAGCCACTGAGATCTGAGGGCACTTGGTAACTGTGCCGACTGATGCAATGCTTTACATAACATAGTGACCAAGTAGGAAACCGTGAGGGTTAGAGTGAAAAGGACTGAGCCTGAATGGCCATGGGCAAATCTATTAATATCTCTGACTATTGGCTTCTTTGTCTTTGAAATGGCAGTCTCCTATCAGATAGATAGATAGTTTCTTTTGTTCCGATACTGGAGATGGAACCCAGGGAAATCTGAGCTACATCCCCAGCCCCCTTTTTAAATTTTCATTTCAAAACACCAGATTAGGCTGGAATCGTGCTGTTCGGGGCTAGAGACAAGCATACCGAACATGCCTGTCTTTCTGTGCTCTGCTGACTGCTTTCCTCACTGGCTGGCTACTGGGCCATAGGATACAGGCTGCATTACAGCGTCACTCAGTTATCCAGGCTGGCCTTGAACTTGTAATCCTCCTGCATCGACCTCTGAGTAGCTGGGATTATAAGAGAGTGTCGCTGTACCCAGATCATAATGTTTTTTTATTATCAGGTTTGGAAATAGTACTTGTAAAATACCTACCACAGGACTTGACACATACGTAGTAGATGCTGTTATAATTATTGTAATTTCATGCATTCCTTTAAATAGCACTGTGAATAAAGAGAGAGCATAAGAGGAAGTACATGCATATACTCACATACTCATAAGTAAAGAGGAAGGATAACTCAATGCTGATATTTTACACGCCATCAGACAATCTGAGGAATGCTGGCCAGGACCCTTGGGGTAAATAAACGTGCGAAGTCATCTATGCCCACCCTCCCTTGAGCTCAGAGAAGCCCTGGAGGGAAGAACAAGCCCATTTATCATTGATCATTTTTATTGCCAGAGAAAAGGGAAAGTCTATTTATGGGAGTGATTATCGATGCCTTCAGCATATAAAGCAAGAATACAGCCAAGGAGTAGGTTAGGATCTGTGAGTCTCACTGAAGCAAAGCACCAGCTGAGGCCTTTCCCCAAGGTCCAGTGAGCTAAACTCTTCTCTTAAATCAGCCTATTAGTATTATCACAACCACTTCGGCTGGTTCAGCCCGCACCTAGGAATGCTCTGGAGAGTGGACTGCAGAACAAGGGAGAAAAGGGGCATATCCATCAGCCACGAGAGGATTCCCTGCAAGCCTGGCCTGATGGGGGAGCAGCAGCAGTGAGGAGGGAGGTGAGGGGCAGTCCCGACACTCTATGGCCCTTTCCTCACCGTGCCAGTCGCCCTAGAAACTGCCAGGCTTAAGGGCGCGATTCCCACTTATTTGGGAGGGTATGTTAGTTCCAAGCCCAGTTTTCTCCAAGGTCTGTTCTCAGATCACTCTTTTCTGCTGAAATGCCACAAGCTGACCATAAACTTGGAATTAGAAACATTCGGTGACCTGTACCATGGGACTCTGCAATTCTGCCTCTAGGATGGAAACTCCCTGGGCATATGGCACATGGAAGGTAGATAGCCAGGCCCCAGGGAGAGCTTGGACACCCACAACTACCGGTCATTAGCAAGAGTTCAGGCAGGAAGCATCTGTTAAGGCCCCCACAGCCTTCACTGAATAAAAGGTAGAGATGTCTAGTTCTAGACGAAGCCCCACCTACGTAGGCAGTGTTTATACCTGCTGTCAATCCAACCTCCGTTGCTGTTCAACACTTTCCCACACAGACCCAGGTCCTGTGAGGATTCCTGTGGCCGGTGGGGGGACTCTAACCTTCAGGGGATGGGTGATTCTTCTGTTAGGAAACATGTGTAAGATGTACATGGATTTGTGGCCAGTGCTCAGGGGTTCCAGCACAGTGAGAATGGAAATGAGGTAGTGAGATCGAGTTCTGGAGACCCAGTCAACTTCACTTTTTATCAAGATCTCAGATTCAACCCCTGACCCAGATTAGAATCTACTAATGGGGTTTCAATGATGTAAGAGGGACAAGTAGTCAAGTAGTAGTGTGCTAGAGCACTCAAAGAAGCTAATGAGAGCCAAGTGAAAAATATTCGCTTTGTGAGGCAGTTTGTAAACCACGGGTAGTTTGAACTGGTTATGGTGGGAGTATTTACTGCCTGGAAACTGGCAAACTCTACAAATTGGGCCTGATTTTTCTCCTCCTCCTCCTCCTCCTCCTCCTCCTCCTCCTCCTCCTCTTGCTCTGCTTCTTCTCCTTCCTTCTCATTCTCATTATTCTTTTGTAAGAGCTACTTTGCCAGTGTATATATATATGGCTTCTATCCCAGGGATAGAAATGGAATCAGAGGGACCAGTGTTGCATATGGAAAGAATAGAGCCCTCTGGAACCTTAGCCTTGAGGACTCTTTCAAAATATCACTTTTAACATTGAAAGGTACGCTGATCAGACAGGGGGCTGTGGCTCCAGACACTAGATTTTACATTTAAAAGCTTTAGCTGAAATGAAAATTGCACGCAAATACTGGGTTGTATAGCGCTGCAGGAGTCTGCAGTAATGTTCTGGCAAAAAGCCTTTATTGAATTCTCACTGGAACAGCAGTCACTCAGTGATGTGGCTTCCTGGGAGGAAGTGGCTCACCCAAGCCTTTCGAGAGAGGCTGCCACCTGCATTGTAGCTGACTGCACCCGTTGCTGTAGGGCTGCTGTGAGAAGGGCATAGCACTCTGAAGAATCCATGTTGTGGGTTGAAATGTGCCTCTCCAAAGCTCATATGTTGAAGTCTTAACCCTAATGTGACTGTCTTTGGAGATGGGAGGGGGCAATTACAGTTACAGGTCATAAGGATGGGACCATAATCCAATCTCACGTCCTTATAGGAAGAGAAAATGTGGACACACAGAGAGACACCAGGGGTGAGCATGCACAGACAAAAGGCCACACAAAGACACATTGTAAGCCAAAGAGAGAGGCCTTATCAGAAACCAACCCTGTGGTTGTAAAAAAAAAAAAGAATCAGAAACCTCAACTTTGAACTTATAGTCTCCAAAACTGTGAGAATATGAAATTTGATTGTTTAACCCACCCAGTCCTGGGCTTCTGTTATGGCAGCTAGCTGACTGATACAATCCACAATCCAGATTGATTATTTTCTCTTCTTTTCTGTTTTCTGATCAGTGTTACAGGGCAATTGATATTCTTCCATGATTCCTCAGACCCTCTTACTCCTGCCTGGCACTTTCAATGTGCTCGGTCACCCAAGTGTGAAGCTAACAGACAGGACCAAGAAAACTAAGTCAGAGCTCAGTATAGTCTCATAGTGCACTGAGCACTTTCCTGTCACTGTGACAAATACCAGCACCCACAAATTAAAGGAGGAGAGAAGCTTTGGCTCACGGTTTCTGTGTGTTCAGTCGATGGTTTGTTGGCTCCAATGCAGAAGCAGCATGGTGGAAGGGCACAGCCAAAGTCTGGCAGCCAGAAAAGAGGAAGGAGAGAGAAAAAGAGGAGGAACCAGGGAATACCCCTTCACGAAGGGAATGGGGAAAAAGAATTAAGATGTATTATGGCTCTTTCTGTTCCTAGGGGAGAACTTCCGGGAGCAACAGAAATAACCAGGATCCAGCTACCATCTCT
>NW_022900916.1:38564214-38585827 GCF_012274545.1 Fukomys damarensis | reverse complement strand
TTCCTGTCACTGTGACAAATACCAGCACCCACAAATTAAAGGAGGAGAGAAGCTTTGGCTCACGGTTTCTGTGTGTTCAGTCGATGGTTTGTTGGCTCCAATGCAGAAGCAGCATGGTGGAAGGGCACAGCCAAAGTCTGGCAGCCAGAAAAGAGGAAGGAGAGAGAAAAAGAGGAGGAACCAGGGAATACCCCTTCACGAAGGGAATGGGGAAAAAGAATTAAGATGTATTATGTACAGATACAAATTCCCTATGAAGGATGTGATCAATATGCATGAAAAATATGTACTAATAAAAAATAAAGTTTAAAAAAAGAAAGACTGTACCCTTCCAAATCACATCTCCTGGGCGGTTCACCCCCACAAGCCAGGCCTCATCTCCTATTAGCACAGTCAGCTATGAACTCATTAGTGGGTCCACCCACTGTTTAGTGTAGCACCACCATGATGCAGCCACCTTCCAGACATCTGAACACGTGAGACTTTTGGGGGGATGTGTTAGCTCTAAAGCATGACACATAGGATGACAGAATGAACATCATAGAACTCAGCTCTTCCAGAACTCGGATGTGCGGCCACATCATGAGCACATCTCATCCCGTCTGTGCTCAGAGGAGAAAATATTATTCTTTCTCATAGGAGTATGGTGAGCACAAAACAAGAGAATAAAATGATGTTCACTTCACATAGCACAGTGCTCAGACAACAATCCCTCTGGAGGCAAAGTCAGCCTGCACACAGCCTGGCTCTTGGACAGGGCTGTCCCTTTGGCAGTGGGTGGGTAGGGGAACTAAGGGAAAGGAATAGGAGTGCCTGAGAAGGCAGGGTCTTTCTTGTCCAGGTGACCTGGATGATAGGGGAGTAGCTGGCACCTCCCTGAGTTGTTCACAACCATGAAAAACTCTTCAAAGATAAAACTGTGCATCCTAATAAATAAGATAATGAAGTAAAGGTTTCCCAGGGTGCCTGGCTCTCAACAAGCATTCAATAAATAGTAATGAACTGGGCGTGGTGGCACATACCTGTAATCCCAGCACTCAGGAGGCTGAGTCAAGAGGATCGCTGTGAGTTCGGGACCAGCCTGGGCTACATAGTGAGTTCCAGGGCAGTCTCAACTACACAGTGAAACCCTGTCTCAAAAAATCAAAACAAAACAAAAATAAATAAATAAATAAATAAATAGTAATGATTTTTGTATATACAGCCCTCTCAAGCAGTTTCCAGGCCACTTCCCATGCAGCTGCGGTCACAGAATTGATGTATAATTTGGATACTACACTGTATTACAAAAGCAGCTTTGTTTACTACTTTGGTTCAGTTTTTCTAAGATGAAGATTTCTCTCTATGCTCCATTCAAATCCTTTTCCAAGCCTTTCCCATATACTCAAGGTTAAATTTCCCCCAACAATGGTCTCCCCTAAGAATGACTCCCTGCCAGACCCCAGCACACCTCAGCAGGTAGTCCCACCTGCCTCTCTGGTCCTCCTCAGCACAAGGAGATGAGGACTCTGCTCTGATGGACAACTCCACTCTGTGGATTTACCAAACTCTGCCCGCCTCACCTTCCAGCTCCCTTTTCCTGCATCATGAGCAAAAAGCATTGGCAACTGGCTGCCAGAATCCACACTGGCCCTGACTGCTGACAGCAGAGCTCAGATCTGCAGAACCTGCTTAAAAGCTGGAAACATGGCTTTGGTCTCAGGTGGTCCTAACCCAGCAGTGATGAGCCATGTGGTGCTGGGGGTGTCAGCTCTGCAGCATGTGGGCCAGGGCACTTTGCACCTGACTCCCTGCGTGCCTTCATCTATATTGGCTGAAAGCTCCTTCAGCACTTTCTTATTTTCACATCCTCTGGGATCTTGCTGAGCACACAGGGAGGCTCAGGTAGAAGTCACTTTGTGTTGCTTTCTGCTTAAAAGTACTTTAAAAGTCATGCTACAGAATGACCTGTTTTGTACCTATGGAAGAGCAGGCTCTGTAAAGTCAGGTGACATAAAGGTCGGTTTACAATCTAACTTTATCAGGGACCAGTTGGCTAAGGGACCTTTCTCTGGAGATTAGTGATAACAAAGTCAATGAAAAGCTGAGGCTGAGAAAGGAATTCAAGAAAGGAAAATTCTCCTGCTGATTCAGAAAAAGGCACTCATGAGTTTTGTGTAGTCTGGAAACATCACAACTTACTATAATTTACTCGCTCTTTGTTTGCAGACTACAAGGAAATGGGGCTACAACAAAGAAAACTGGAAAAATCCAACACCTTTTTCAGAGAAGTTGTAAGGGATCAAGAGAGGGTTTGTCATTGAGACATTGAAGATCAAGGCTGGCGTGAAGCTGCACACTTGGACTCTTGTCAAATCTGACCGCATCTACGAAAGCCGAAGGATTCATAGTCACTTAATTCTACCTAAGTCAAAAGAAGAACCTGGACTACACTGAATGAGGGAAGAAAGTTGTGGTATTGAAGACACCAACTTTTCCCTGTGCATTCACATTTCTTTGGATCTAACTCTAACAGTATATCTTATTTTAAGTTAGTATTTGTTTGATAGCTTAATTTGATATTCTTTTTTCTCAGATATTTTAATTTTAAAAAGTTCTACTTAATTTATTTAAAGGACATCAATGCCACTAGAAATGAATGCTTTAATTATTATGGCCTTTGGGGATATCAGCAATTCGATCCTGGCTGGGTCCTTGGTGGCAGTTTGTTCCAAGGACAGGCAAGAGCTTTAAAGGAAATAAACAATTGTGAAGTGCTGGTGATGTGAACCTGTGAAATTCTTGTAACTGTCACAGTGTTTAATCAGAACTCATGAACAAACCACATCCTGGAAGCAGTAAGCCTGAAAACACAGACACCAGGGCCCTGAAGATGACTGAGTAACAGTGAAAGGAAAAAGGAGTTCAGCATTTCCCTGGGGCAACGCTGCCATGCTTTAGGTAAAAATGGCAGTAAGTGGTTGAGCCTCCACTGGTTTAGCTGGAAGGGATGAAAGAAATGTTCCTGCAACACACACCCTGCAACACAACACTTCACGTTCTACGACATGAAGAGTGGAGATCTCTGTGCAATGTGAACTCAGACCCTCGGAGGATCTGAGACCCTAGTGGAGATTCTTGGGGCTCTAAGATATTCTGGGGCAAATCTCTTGGTTCAAAGACATAGATAATGAAACACTGGAACCCCAAAACATATGTCAAACTACTATGTGGCACAAACTCTTGTTTCTCACCAAATATCCAGGTTCTTGCCAGCATTTCTAGCCCTCTTCTATAGTTTGGGGCCACATGGCTGGTAGGAGAAGTGGCAGGTGTGGCTTCTGGGCTGAGATACGTAACAGCTTCTCCCAACCAGGCCAGCTAACTCACTCTCTTCTGCTGCAGGGTCCACATGTTGAAACATCAGGGGAGGATATGCTGTAGAGACCTCCGCCCACCTGAGTTGGACACACTTCGAATGCACAGTAAGCCTGGGATGCATAGAGCCTCTGTGATTCAGAGTCGGTTTATGCTGGCAGCTTACACCTTGTCTGGTCCAACCTACAGTTCTGATTAGTGCCCGTGCTCTGGCTGGAAGGTGATAGCACCGCTACCCACATATGATCTTAAGGAAGTCATTCTTCTCTGGGTGCCATTATCCAAATTTAGAGACTCCTAAATTGAGCTTTCTGGTCTGTAACTCTCTAGTTTTGTGGGTTTGAAAATTTTTATTCTAATACTGACTGAAAAGTTATGAATTACCAGTAACTTCTATTTACTCATTACCCATATATCCTCCATCCACTCGTCCATCTTTCCCACACCTAAGTTCACCTTCCCCTCTTCCCAACCACCCACCCATCCATCCATCCATCCACCCTTCTATCCATTTTACCTCTGTTTCATTATAAAGGGGGTCAAGGCAGCTGAAGTAGTGTTGGGGACTCAGCAATTTGTTTTCCCTGCCCTACATTCTCAAGAGGATTCCTGGGATCCCTTACTGTGATGGTTAATTTTGTGTATCAAATTGGCCAAACCAGACAGTCAAACATCATTCTGGTTGCCTATGGTGTGGGAGGGGGTAAAGTTAACATTTCAATTGCTGGGCTGTGGGTAAGCAGATTGTCCTTCACAATGTTAGCTGCCATCATCCAAAAAATTGAAAGCCTGAGAAGAACAAAAAATTTGACCCTTCCCAACTAAGAAAGAACCCTCCAGCAGGCTGCATGCAGGCTCCGACTAGAACATCTGTCCTTCTGGGTCTCCAGCCTGCCCTGTTTCATCCAAAGTCATTGCAATAGCCAATTCTTACTGATAAATGTCTTTAAGTGCACATGCGCACATACACACACACACACACACACACACACAACTTCTAGTCATCAGAGTGCTTTGGGTTTGGGACATCAGGGCAAAGCTCTCATGAGCCATCTTGCCCTGAGTCACAGCTGCCTTAGCTCTGTGGGTCCTGCCTCCATGGTGGGGACTGCAACTGGCTGGAGAGGTCCCCAGAGGGGCTGTGACACCAGGAGACCAAGGAGGAGTCTGAAATCAAGTCCAACCTCTGCACCCTCACCAAAGACCTGGCGGTGATAACACCTGCCTCTCCTGTGAGACCAGGTTGCTGGGAGGATAAACTGAGAAGAATGTATAGGACAGTGCTCAGAGAACAGAAAAATGCTATGCAAATATAGGTTGCTGTTACCCAACATTCATTCATTTCACAAGTGCACTCCCTGCCAAAAACTTTGCTGGGGTTGGAAAGCCAGGGAGGGAAGATGCAATCTGTTCTCAAGGAGCTCTTGGTCTAGTGGGTGAGACAGACAAACAAATGAGGGATTAGAGCAGGGTGAGGCAAGTGCTATAGTAGAGGCATGACCAGGGTAGGCTGGAGCCCTGACAAGAACTCCTTCCTCACTCAGGGGAGTTGAGAAAGACTTCCTGCAAGTCAATGTCCCTGAAGAAAGAGCAACGCTTAGCTAGTTGAAGAGAGAGCAGATGGATTCCAGGCAGACACCTGCAGGTGCAAAGGTGTGGCCAAGGGAGCAAGTTTAGCATGTTTGGAGCAACAGATCACCGGGTTCTCAGCTGGGAGTAGTAGACCAGGGCTTAGTCCAGAGCCAGGAAGGAGCAGGACCCTGCCCCAACAACCCATCACTCAGCTTCAGTGTCTTTCCCTCCCTGCTGCCATTGCCCAGGACCAATAAGCTGCCAGGATGCCAAGGAGAGCCAGACAGAAACTCCTCTCCCCATTTTTGCAAGAACATGCACATCCCAGAAGCACTCAGACATGCATACACAACAGAAGATTCTCAGACACACGTGCGTGCAGACATGTAGGATCCCACCCTGGATTTCCTAACAGAAATATAAAAAGGCCTACATGACGCATGCTCATAAGCACACACTAAAATCCAAGGTGCTGCTTGGAATTTGCCAGCTTCCTAGTACCTCATCACCATGATCCATCCCACTGTCCTCACCTCTGACCTGCCCAGAACCACCCAAAGCCCCAGCCAGCCAGCGCTCCATGCACCTCCCTCCACCCCATCTCCCCTCTGTTGATGGCTCTGCCCTGACTGTTTGCAACAGACACTGAGGCTCAGAGCTTGGGTGGAGCAAGTCACTCTGGAGCTGTGCTTTGCAACCCCTCACCCCACCCCCACTCACCAATTCTTTTCTTCTCTGGAGAACACTTAGCAGTAAAGGCTAATTTATGAAGTCCCTAAAGATTTGAACTTTCCACAGAATTGGCTGCAGCTTCTAGTGGGTTAGAGTCTAAATGGAGTAGAGCAGAAGCCGTGAGCTCTGCTGGGTGGGGGGTGCAGGCAGAGGGAAAGAAGAAGCCGCAGCATGGAACCCACACCAGCAAAGACTCCCTCCCTCTGCAAATTGCTGAGAGAGACACCAGACTGTGTATGTGGGGGGCACCGAATAGGAACCAGAAGGTTAGAAAGGCAGAGGGGTCAGAAGCTCTGTGGTTAGAGGAACCACCCAGCCTTGCTAACACCTGCCGAATGCATGAACTACCCAAATGCTGGAGGTTCCTGAATGTACTCAGTCCACCCTTGTTACTTCCTAGGGTTGCAAGATCAAATTCAGCTTAACTCTACCCCTTGGATTTTTTTCTGCCACAGCCAACTGCCCCTGGAGCCAAACATCCTTTCTCTGGTAGGTACTACATGAAGGCCAAAGCTGAAATCGGTAAAGACACATACACATTAAAAGTAAGAGGCTTCGGGCCAGGGATTTAGCTTAGTGGTTCTGCTGCCTGCCTTGCAAGCACAAGGTCCTGAGTTTGATCCTTGATACCAAAAAAAAAGAGGCTTAAATAACAGGAGAACTTTCACTTAAGCACCACACCCTCTTCATTGAGCACTTACTTTAGAGAAATAATTCATTGGAAGTTGCCCTCTGAAAGGTATGTATATCTGTTTAAGACCTCAGTAAGCCCCTTGCCATTGTCGGCCCTTTATGTCTTTCTCAGACACCTGGGAACCCTCCATTTGAAGAAATGACTGAGGAAGCTGGTGTCCTTAGCTCTGAGGGGAGGAGAGGAGCCTATCATGGTTCCAACTTCCAAAATTACTCCCATCACAAAGAGATGAGAAGTTGATTTTTCCTTTGTTTTTTGTGGTACCAGGGATCAAACTCGGGACCTTGCACTTGTGAGGCAGGCAGCAGAACCGTTGAGCCAAATCCCTGGCCTTGATTTTTCCTTTGGATGAAGGCAACTAGCAGCGGCTGACAGTGTAGCTCATAGAGTATTTACCTGGCATGCCTGAGGCCTTAGGTTCAATTCCCAGCACCACAAAAGGGGGAAAAAAAGTGCAATTAGCAAACACAGATGGCCACCCAAACAGTAGCCAGGTAAATTGGTCTGTGTGTGACAAATGGTACTACCAGGTCTTCCTACCTGAGGAGGGTTATTGTTTATCCTGAGAACGCATAGGTAACGGATTGGATCTGCTCGGCTGTGTTGAGACATAAAGTTCCTCTTCCTTTACAGGCTCTCATAGATGGCCTGTGACACACATCACATTCTGTTGGGTGCTTAGTCAATAATAAAACTGTGTTCGTTCTCTTCTGCCTTAGTGGGGGGATCTTCTGGGTTGGAGGGAGGTTTTATGTTTAATTGTAATTTCCCAGCAATTCCCACACTGTCCTACATGCCCTTCAGCAGGCAGAAGGCAGCCGAGGGAGGGGAAGGAGGAGAGGGAGGGTCACACAGACGGGGATAATGGAGCGTAGGTGTCACCTTGGAGAAACTCCTCCATCTATCCCAGACCTGGTGCTGGCCACACCCACAGCCCCAGCCAGCCTCCCTCAGAGCTCTCTCTCTCCCCACCTTCACCTATGCCCATTATGCACTGATTGTTAAACTTCTTTGACTTTCCAGTCAGCAACTCTATCTACTCTGAATACAGGGCTAGATATGTCCTGGACCCACTATGGAGGTTCCCAGATCCCATTTTCTATTTCCTAAGTTCTCTTTAAGCCCACAATGAACCCCTTTCACCTGGAACCTCATTTGTGACATTTAAAAAATCACTTTTCTAGGGAAAGATTAAGTGTACTTTGCTTTTTCCATGAAGAAAGATTGTGTCAAGTAAATTTGTCAGTGCATTTTCTGGAAGCATTGAGTTGACCTGAGCGCCCAAATGAATACTTGAGCGTTTGGCAAGTCGGCACTGTGGGCTGTCGGATGTGGGTTGTTTCTCTCCCTCGTCCTCTCTCCACTCCCCACAGTGCAGTGGGAACCCTGCAGAGGATGGGTCCATGTTGCCCTGGGCTCTGTCCTGAGCAGCCCAGGGAAGACTCGGAGTGGAGAGGCAGTTTGGTTTAAAGTCTTTCACCTGGGAAGCTTCCAAAGGCATTCTGCTAATGTGCAGCTTCCTCTCCCAGAGTTCTGCCTTAGCTGAGGGGCCAGGGCACCACCTGTCTCCAAGCCCATGAGGCTGTTAAGGGGACTCAGAGCAGGAGCCCACCCTATGAATTCAGAGTGCTGAGGGTGAAGGTGAGATCAAGACCTCTCCACCCTGGCTGATCATCATAGCACCTGGGGAACTCCTAAAAAATTCTGATGCCTGGCACCACGTCCAGACATCGTGATGTTATTGGTCTGGGCTGAGACCTGGGCACCAAGAATCTCTGAAGAGCACAGCCAGGGTTAAACCTACCCAGATGGGGGAAAGAGCCCTGGCCTCTCATGTTATCCAGAACTAGAACTGCTGAGTGGCTTTGAGCAGGTTAATTGACCTCTCTGAGCTTCTACTTTCTCATTTTCAATATTGGAAAAGTTTTAGCCACTTTGAAGGGTGGACTGCAGCCTGGCTTCCTCCACCAACACAACCTGGGTTAACTATCAATAACTCTCCCCTGTCAAAAAGTGCAAATTTACCTGGGCTTGGTGACATACCCCTGTATCTACTACTTGGGAGGCTAAGGCAGGAGGATCCCAAGTAAAAGCCAGCATGAACAACTCGGTATGCCACTGTCTCAAAAAAAGTGGGGAGGTGGTAATATAGAACAGATAGCACAGTACTGGAGCATTTGCCCACCACATGTGAGCCCACAGATTCAATCCCCAGCACTGCAAAAAAAAAAAGTACATTTGGGCCAGGGATTTAGCTCAGTGGTTCTGCTGCCTGCCTCACAAGCGCAAGGACCAGAGTTAGATCCCTGGTACCAAAAAAAGTATATTTACCATCAATAATTAACTGTGATACCAATAAAAACTCAGTCCTTATTATTTAAAAGGTGCTGCTCCTGGGGTCACAGAAAAGAAGATTCCAGGGTCTGTCTGTCCTCCTTGCTTCTTTGGAAAGTGTCCTGCCAGTGACTCCTCACCCTCTCTTGAAACCCTGTTTCAGCTCCTTTCATCAAATTGTAGTTAATCAAACCCTCCCTGGAACTCAGTAGGCTACTCCCAGCATAGAGTTAAAGTCCCGCATGCTGGATACTATTGGAAAGCAATGAGCTCGCTGGAAACAATCAGGTTTGTGTCACAGTATTAATAAACAGGAAGCAGCTTAGATCAGGAACTGAGCCTCGAACTTAATGCCAGATCACATGGGTTCTAGACTGTGTATGTGTGTGTACTTGAGCACTCAGCTAAATTTTAGACTGTAGTTCTGAAAGACGGGGTGGGTTGGAAGTGCTGCTCTGAAAAGTGTGCGATCCACAGCGCAGGCCCAGTGTCAGTCTCAGCAGGAGGAAAGATGGAGCTTCACAGCACTGCAGGGTGTGTCTGAGTCATTAAAAGACTGACCTTTTCCCAAGCATGCCCCTCTGTCGTACTTCCTGAACCTGCTGCTAGTGCAGCACTCTGCCAGGTGTAGCAAGCAGGGGTAAAGCTGAAATAGCTACAGATCCTGCCTGCCCCCACTTGGATGCATCGTGGTCGGAGAGTTCAGATGAGTCATGCATGTAATGGACTCTATCCGGGGTTCGGCAGGCTTGCTGGAGGAGGCAGGAGTGAGCGGCGCACTGAGGACGACTCTGGGTAATGGAACAGGAAATGCTTTCCTGATGTCAAGGGTGCTAAGGAGCTCAGGATGTGAGGCATGCAGGAGTCGATTCCTGCAGCTCTTTTGTTAGTTTTAGACTATTCCTAGAGAGGAATTGATGGTCAAGAGGTGTGCATATTTTTAAGGCTGTGTGTGTGTGTGTGTGTGTGTGTGTGAATCAAATCTAGGGAGTACTCTACCTACCACTAAGCTACATCCTCAGCCCTTTTATATTTTTTGTTTAAGACAGCATCTTGCTACGTTGCCCAGGCTGGCCTCAAACTTGTGATCCTCCTGCCTCAGCCTCCAAGCAGCTGGGATGATAGATGTGAACCACCATTTCTAGCTATTTGAAGGCTTTAGTCCAGCATCCTCCAGAAGGAAAGTGCCCGTGTACACTGCGATGCCAGCAGCCTCTATCTGAACCTGCAGGAGAGGCAGATGCAGGGCTGTGAGTGTCCCATCTGCTCAACAAACATTTGCCCAACACTGGGCTGGAGTGGGTGTGCAGGGATAAAAATTAGAACAGGCAGATGGGGGGCCCAGTTGGCTGGCAGTGACAGCCCACAGTTCAGCAGTGCGGGCAAACCTAGGGCTCCCCTTAGAGCCAAAAATAATTTTTGAGCTGGAAAGAGCCTGTCCATTCTGGTTCTTCCTCTGTGTGGCTATTCATTTACTCTATGGAATTATTCACAAGGTTCCTCCTGGTCTCTCTGGGTTACCTGACTCTCCAAGGTGCAGCTTAATGTCCTGGCTGCTGCTTTCCTTTAGCAAAGGAGGGATTCCCAAGGTGCTCAGTGACCTTCCCAGCTCCCAGCTCCCTGCAAGTGGCTTGGCTGTGCTTTCGCCTCTCGGAGCTGTATCGTGGGAGCCCTTCACGTAGGCCTCTGAGGCCTCCAATGTATGCATACCTGTTGACTGGCAGTTAGAAATGATCCTAGGGAAATACACATGAATATTGGCAGAGATTTAGCTATAGGGTTATGCATGAGAACTTTGTTCATGAGAAGAAAGAAAATCATTGAAAATGATCTACATTTCCAACCACAGGGATTGGTTAAATAATTTATGGCATATTTATACACTGCAGACATTATAAGTTACAACATGGAAAAGTATTTAATGACATGAAAAGAAATTTAAGGAGACTGCAAAACAGTATGTACTATATGATACTACTCCTGACAGGAAAATATATACATATATAGGGAAACAAAGATGAGAGAAAAGTTTAAATCAAAAATACAAAACATTTGTGATTTCAGAGTAGTGGAATGATAAGAAATTTGAATTATCTCCTATGGGGTGTTTTTCTACCTAAAATGTGTATCAGAATAAAAAATAACCCTATTGTTCAAAAATGACACATTCAAGGCACAGGATAATGATTCCCGTTTAAGAATCATGCAGGAACCTGGTGAGGTAGCAAATGCCTATAATCCTAGCACTCTGTTAAGCAGAGGCAAGAGGGTTGAAAATTTGACCCCAGCCTGGGCTGGGAACTACTTTAGTCGAAGACACCGGGTTCAATGCCCAAAAGATTGGGCAAAGTACTGCAAAAGATGATGTACAGGTAGGGGCGGGAGCCACACCCCCAGGAGCAGGCCTCCCCCGGGAGAGCAGCTCTGCCTTGCCATCCTCCGCGGGGTGCAGTGCAGCTACCCTGCTGCTTATGCAACGGAGCTGCAAGAGAAACGCACTTAGTAGCCTTCGCCCGGGCAGACAGAGCTTCTGACTCCGTAATGGCACAAAGAACTCAGGCCCAGAGGTTGCCTAAAAGCAGGAAGGATGAATTTTTTCTGGCCTCTGCGTTCCACTCCGCTGAGCAGGCACACCGGAACTCCTTCCCTGCTGGCTGTTCAGCCCATGCAGAGCAGACTGCGCCATGTGCGTCTGATGCCACTGCTCTGATGAATAATTAACACTTGCAGAGTGCTTTACTTGTAAAAACCCAAATGATTCGTACAACATCTCTAAGCCGGGTACAGCGATGCTTTCATTACACATGAGGCAGTAGATGCAGAGAGGGTATAAATATCGTGGCCAAAGTCAGATGCTAATAAATTGCAGAGACAGGATTCAACCCAGACAATGTGGCCCCAGGGCCACTCCTCGGAGACCCCGTGCCATGTAGCCTCTCTGGCTGACAGCTACTGTCATAGTTGTTTCCATGGTGATTCTGGGTTTTTCCTCCAAGACTGGACTCCTCCATGGTGTCCAATATGTCCTTCATGCTCACAGGATCACACAAGACCTTCCCAGGGACTTGCACCCTGGGCACCTGAAGCTCACCTTCTTTACTGCGACAGCAGGGAAAGTCGATGAAGCCTGTTGAACGAGACTCAGTTGTTGTGGTAAAAGCTCGTGTACAAGTGATTATGAAACTGGGGAAGCCTCAGTGTGCGAGAGCTCAGCTTTTTGGAGGGTTCAAGTTTTCTTGCTGTTTCTCCAGAGCATCTGCCCCAGAGCCTGTTCAGCCCCAGGTTCCTGGATCCAGCTCTACAAAGGATCAGGGCCCAAAGTCTTCCTCTCCTAGAGGAAAGGGAGACCAGGTGAGAAAAAGAGCACACAGCCTAGAGGGGAAGCCTGCTTCGTCTTCAGCTTCTTGGCTGTTACTCTTTCTTTGGGGCTTCTGGGCTGGATTCCAACCCAGGATGTAAGAGGTTGTAACCATGTCTGAGCAGATCGGTGCAGAAATACGAACAAGGCTCATCTCAGTGTGGTGGGACCACGGATGACTTTGTTCATGGCTTTCCTTCTCTGCCTTTTCTAATTTTCTGCACTGAATATGATTATTTAGGCAGTTAAATAATTAAAGGAGGCAAAAGTCACTGTTTCTGCTTCTCCCTTGCAGAACTCTGTGTAGGCTGTTAAACTCCAAGGTGCCCTCTATGTCACGTGGCTTTCTCAGAGTCTGAAGTGACCTTTGCACCATCAAATTCCCATCCCCTTTGTTTTTCTTTCATTCCCTCAGGTGCATAGTAATTTGCTCAAAACCTTGCAGATTACAGAGTGTCCCACAGGCCTGATCTTGCTGTGCCTCACCACTCTGGTTTCATGAAATCATCTTCATGTCTTTGTAGATGATGCCTATATGTTTCCATGGTGACTCTGGGTTTTCCCTCAAAGGCTGAACTCCTCCAGGATATGAGCTATGTCCTTCATGCTTATGGGACTACAAGGGACCTAGCTCCATCTGGGGGACCACCCTGGTCCCTCAGCTGGACTTCAGCCCCATTAACTGCTGAACATTTGCAATTTGGATGTTCAAAACAACCACGCTGACATCTTAGTCCCTCCTTCCCCTTCACATTCAGTCACCTCCTCAGTTCTTTGTCTGTACCAGCAGTGGCAACACTGGGCACTAAGTGGGAAAGCTGATGGTAATATGACCACTTTTTGCCTTCTGGGTTGGTCAAGCTGGTGTTCTCTTCAAAATGTCTTTGGGATCTGAATTTGTTGTCTGTTGCTTTAACTAAATACTACAGACTTGAAAACTTACAAAGAACAAAAGGTTCATTCTCTCATTGTTCTGAACGCTGGGAGGTGAGAATACGCAACTGGCAAGGCCCTTCTTACTGATGGGGACTCTCTGAAGTGCCCTGGGGTGGTACGGGGAGGGCTTCATTTAACAAGGGGGGCACGTGTAAGAGGCAGAATTACCCTGGCTTCTGTAACAAACCCACTCTCCAGATAACCCATTAATCCATTAATGAGTGGATTAACACATTTTTCTATCCTTATGGCCTAATCATCTCTTAAATGGTCCCACTTCTTAGTCTCTCACAATGGAAATTAAATTTCCCGGTTGGTTTTGGTGGAGCCACTCACCTGTGGCAGAATCTCTCCATCCTGACCTGCACTGCTCTTCACTCATACTTCAGACCCACTTCTGAAGTGAAGAACTGCGTCTCATTTGCTCTTATCCCTCTGGGATCTAGCCTAGTGCCCGTGCATGATATGTCCCTCACAGAGGATTCTTGGTTCAGTAAACAAGTACATCAACAAATGGGTGGATAAATAATGCTGTATAATTCATCACAATGGCTTTGGTTTTTTCCCATTAGTCTTTTCTGTATTTTTCTGCCAGGTGACTCTTCCCAAATAGCGACTTGACCATGTGAATCCCCTCTGGTGACTTCAATGCCACCTGTTGGTTATCAGGTTCTCAGAAATCCAGTGCCTCTCTATCAGTTTTTATAAAGAATCTTTTCTCTTGTTCCCTAAGGCTTCCATTCTGCTGGGCTGGCCCCTTAGCCTCCTCTCAGAGAATCCTATGGCAAACCCTTTGCTTGTCTAGTTGCCCTTTGCTTTTCTGTGCTTGACAGCTCAGCCTCTGGTGCTGACACTTACTGTTCGCTCATTGTTTCCTGAGTGTAGTGGGCATTCCCTCCCATGATGGACTGATTATAGTAAAGGTTCCAATCTGTTCATGCCTCCCTGGGTTTCTCCTTTTGAGTAGTCTCCTTCCATGGACACCCTGGGCTGACCGTACGGCTTGTGTTGGTCAGTGAGAAACAGCAAACATGATGCTAGCAGAGATTTGAAAAGTGCTTGCACATAGGGGTTTGCTTCTTGTATCGCTCTTGGGAACCAAGCAACTGTCACCATGGATACAAACCCAGGTTAGTCCTGTTACCCTCATCAACTCAGTTGACAGCCAGCCAACCACCAGACATATAAGTAAGGCTATATTGCTGACCCACAAAATTATGAGATAAATAAAAGGTCGCTCCTTCAAGTTCTGGGGCTGGAAAGTAATATAGTCTGTGATCCCATAAGACTGCATTTTATAACCAGATAAATAATGATGTGAAGACCACATTTTGAAATTCTCCTTGTCAAGCTATAGATTTCCTAATGGAGGTATAAAAACATTTACTAGGTCTGGGGATTTAGCTCAGTGATTCTACCACCTGCCTTGCAAGTGCAAGGACTGGAGTTGAATCCCTAGTACGAAAAAAATTTTTTGGCTAAACTTTTGGGTTTATTTTTCATTATTTTGTTAAAGAAAGTCCAGAGCAGAGGAGGAAGAGGGAGCAAAAGGGAGAACAGAGGGCAAGATCAGAGGAAAGTGGAAAAGAAAAGGACAATGTTATATAACCACCATGGATCTTTCCCGGGGGGTGTCCCACAGAATCTCGTCAGCAATCTGTAGCATCAGCAGAGACCCGGCTGGAGGAAGCTGAGACCATTTGCCCAAGGGACCAATTGACTCACCTACCCTGATGCAGGTACACATGACCCATGACAAGACTGGTCTGGACAAGAAGGCCAGGAACTGTATGTGCCCTAAAGATGAGACCCTGGCTTTCTCATTTTCCCAAAACCTACTGGCTCCACCAGTCAATTAACATCTGGGAAACTAAGGCACGGCTAAGCCAAGCGACCCACCCTCATCACCAAATCCTTGCTTCCTTAGCCACCCCGAGACCTGCTGCTCACCAAATGGGCAGAGCCAGCCGGGGTGAGGAGGGGAGCAAAGTCTAAGCAGCTCAGTGGACTTATGCTTTTATAAGCTGGGCCTTTAAAAAGTGGGAACGCTGGAGCCCCCCACTGTCAGGAGCAGAACCTTTCTACAAAAGAGTAGGTATGAGTGAGTCGGTTGTTCATTGCAGTTGTGTCTGTTCTCCCCCATCCTCCTCCACTAAGAAGCCCTGTTGGAAGCTTAAAGCCTGAGCCAGAACCATCCAAGCAAAGCAAAATGAAGTGCAAGTCAGCATTGGGAGGAACTGAATAAATCCAGTGATCACTCACTGATGAATAAATCCATGGGGAAGAACTAGAGAAAGTTGAGAAACAGGTGAGACCCAAGAGTGGTGAGTGGCCTTGTGATGGGCTGTCTGTCCATCTGCAGCACAGCTTGCTATCCTGGCTCCCTGGCCCTACTCTGTTTTGTCCAGCTGCAGTCTTTACCAGGCCAGTCAGAAGAGCGTTCATCCAAAATCATGGGTGTATTTATTCGGTTATTTATCCCATAGATAGCTATTTAGGGCTTACTGCTTGGTACAAACACTACTTGAAGACTAAAAATGCAAACATTTGCTCAAAGCTTCATTTAACAGTTTATGGAGCCCTTACAGACTTTGAGATTGGGCAGGCACAGTCTTGACCCCCAGGGAAGTCACATTCTCATGATGCAGACAAAAAAATAGGTAAAGTCAACCTTGGAGCAGAGAAGGGATATTAGTGCAAAACTGAAGAACTCAGAATAAAGTATGGCTCCAGTTAATATTAAGGTATCGAGGCATTGGAGATTTAGCTCAGTGGTGCCGGCATCTGCCTCGCAAGCACAAAGACCCGAGTTCAATCCCCAGTACCAAAAAATTTTTAAAAAGTAAGATATCTATATTAGCTCATTATTTGTGACTACACTGATGTTAATAGAAAAAAATGGGGTGAGGTATATGGAAAATCTCTGTTCCATCTTTGTAACATTTCTGTAAGACTAAATTCTAAAGTAAACATTCTTTTAAAATACCTGGGCCATGTGGTGTGCACATGTAGTTCTAGAATAGTTAGCATGGATCAGACCCTACCTCCTGTCGGTCATGGGCTAAGGGCCACCTCCCCAGCAATATGTAAGGGTTGTAGTCCTGCCTATGGTCCTGCCTCCCTAACTCCCAAACAGTACTCAGAGTTCATTCTTGGGGAAGTCACTCAGGCACAGGGGCAGAAACACCCCAAGGATCTGAAAGTAACCTTTGCATGGACAAACTCATTGTCTACTCATCCAAAAGGGTTGCCTCCCATAGAAAAATTATAACAGAGTGAATCATGGGTAAGGACATGGGCAACTGACACAGAAGAATGACTCAGCATGAGCTGTCAAACATGCTCAGTACAACTCTCTGGGAGCTACTCAGAAAGCTGAAGTGGGAGGATTACTTGAGCCTCGGAGTTCAAGACCACCTCGGCAACGTTAGCAAGACTCTCTAAAAAAGTAAACAGACAAAACAAATAAACAAATGATAAATTAGTAGTTAATTGATCAATTATAGATTTTGTTTGTTGCTACGCAGAAATCAGGGGGAACATCTGTCATTAGCAGAACTCAGACTATTCCTGCATCATGCACCTGACAGTTATCCATGGAGTACCTGCTTTGCATCAGGCACTGTGTCAGGCTAAAAATAGGGAAGCAAATGAGATCTTGAGGAGCCGTCCTCTAATAAGTCACATGTGTATCAAAAGAACCAATCACACACACACACACACACACACACACACACACACACACATGCCACATTTAATTTTGGAACTCACAGTCATACTATTTGACTGAATCATCTAGCTATTTGTTAGATGTAGCTGCAAGCCTATGTAGATCTGCAGGTGTGAGTTGAAAGGCATCTTTCACATACAGAAAGCTACTTGGGATTACCTGAAATCATACTGGAGCTCTAACCTTCTCCTGCTTTGCTCCATCCTTCACAGGGTGCCACCTGTCACTCTGCAAAGCCTGGAGATCTATGAGGCCACCTCCAGCCATGGTGTACCTCATGGTTGCTGCCATCAGCTCTCCACAGACTGCAGAGACAGCTTGACTGAGAATGGTGGCATCTGATGATGTTTTCATGTGTGTAGAAGGAAATGTTATGTAAAGATGAGGACAGGCCAGGTAACCAAAGACACGAGCTCTAGCCAGGCTCTAGCTGTGACTTGTGGGACAAGTTCCTTGACCACTCTGGATCTTGGGCTCCCTTGGACAGCACCGAATATGACCTGCTCTACCTCTTCTGTGTGTTACTGACAAAATCAAATGAGATGGTAATAAGAGTTTTGAAAAACAAAAAACACTATTCAAAGCCAAAGTGCTAGAATGAACTTTTTATAAAAGCCTGAAGATCAGGATTCAAGCAAAAAAGGATTTTTAAGTTTTACTATTTAATGATAAAGTCAAGTGTCAGAAGTGTGGCAGTACATCACAGTTGAGTACAGTGAGCACAACTTGTTTTATATCTAAGAGCCACTTCTCTCCTCCCAAGCGCATAGAACCCCTCTCCTCTCTCACTGGTTCAGAATTGCATCATGCATTTGGAGGGTGTTATGGAGCACCTGCTACTCATCAGGGACCATGAGACAGGCCTCTCTCCATCTGCCTGGATCTACTCCAACCCAGGAGGAGAATTCTGCTTGGTCTCAATCGGCCGTGGCGATCCTGTTCCATTTTGCCAGGGACTTGCAAGGGATGGGCCTATGTCCCACCTGGCCTACCTCTGCCCTGCCTTTCCTACTGGTGTGAGGATACAATGCACAAAGAGGTAGCATTCCTCTTGCAGCCACAAGACTGAACGCAAGTACACAAGGGAAATACAGAAGTTCGGAAAGAGAAGGATCCTTGAGGATGCCACTGCGCTCTCACACTCGCCCCCGCCCAGCTCCTGTGTAGAAGAGATAACCAAATATTGTTAATGCTTGAACCACTGTTACTTACAGTCAATCGCATTTGCAAATTGGTGCAACCTCTGAGGAATAGAACTTGGCAATGTATTTCTATTTTGAATGTGTATACCCTTTGACTCAGTAATTCTACTTAGCAGAATTTCTCCTGCACATATACTCTCACAGTGCTCAAATTGCTATATTTCAATATAAGAATTACAATATTATGTATGTAACAATATGGTTAGATAGATTATGGTTTATCCATAAAATGGAACACACATTACTTTATAAGGACAGATGCAGGGCTAAAGGTGTAGGGAAAGTGGGAAGGGTAGGGGAAAGGAAATAAGGGAAAAGAAAAAATATGAGAAAATGAAAAAAATGGAAATAAAGTTTTTGTAAATAAGGAAGGGAGGAGGGGGTGAAGGGACGGCAGGGGTAAGGGGTAAAAATGAGAACCAAGACCTGTCATGTAAAGGCACAAGATCCCAATGATGAATGTAACTCTACTGTATACCTAAAATTTACCAATAAACTCAATGAGAAAATAAATAAATAAAAGGACAGGTGCAGGTTCAGGTTCAGATATACTAGCAAATTATATTCTAGCTATAGTGAGGGAAAGAAATAAGATTAATAATGGCTGAACCTGGAAGACAGGCACATAGAGATTTGTCATGCCATTTTTTCTTATAAATGTATTGTGAGGATTTCAAATTTTCCAAAATAAAAAAAATTTAGAGACAAAGAGCGGGAACTGCAACATGATTAGTATAACATCATTTGTAAATACGTGGTTTTCAAAGAAAACACATACACAAAGGTTAGGGGAAAAATCAAGATATGATATGTATATGTACCAACACTCCATGATGAACATATTCATTATGTATGTCAAATAAATGCTAACAAAAAATTTTTAAAGAATAAAAGGCAACTGGTGATGGCCAGTAATGTCAAAACAAACAGGTTAAAACAGAGTAACTAATAAGACATTTCTGAGACACTTAAGGAAATCTAACGAAGACTAGGTCCTTTGTGATGTTAAGAAATTGCTATTGTGTGATAATGGTTTGGTGGTTATATAAAAATTCTTATTTTAGGAAATACTAAAGTATTTGAGATGGAATTCATGCTTGCAATTGGTTTTGAAATGTTTTTGCCCCAAATTAAGCAAATAAATCAGCAGATGCACAAAAGAATTGTTATGTGTGTGTGAGAGGTATATTCATTATGCTATTATTTACCTTTCTGTATGTTTGACATTTTCATTTAAAATGTTTTAATAATGAACAGGGCTGTGAACTGGGGATGTTGCCATGGATAAAAGAGACCCTGTATGGTCTTTGGGGAGCAGGTCTCCATTAAGAAGTCTTTTTCTTTTCATTAAGTTTATTGGTACTTTTTAGGTATACAGGATAGTTACATTCATCATTGGGATCTTGTACCTTAACAAGATGTATCTTGGTTCTTATTTTTTCCCCATTCCCCTGCCCTCCCTTCACCCCCTCCACCCTTCCCTATGTACAGACTTTATTTTCATTTTTTCCTTTTTCTCATTTTTTTCCTTTCTTTCCTTTCCCCTACCCTTCCCACTTCCCCTACTCCTTTAGCCCTTTTCTTCCTGTTTCACATTATCAATTATACAATTTGAACCTTATTTACACTTTCAGTTTTTCACACCAGAGAAACTATTCAGTATTTACACATGTATGTTGTATTTATTTCACTTGAGTATGGCCTCAATGTGCATCCATTTAGCTATAAATGTCTCCAGTTTCTTATTCTTTATGGCTGAGTAGTACTCCATTTTATAGAAAAATCACATATTCTTTATCTACTCTCCAGTTGATGGGAAATTGGGCTGCTTCCAAGTTTTAGCTATTACAAACTGTGCTGCTATAAACATAGGTGCACATGTATCACTGTGGTATGATTCTTTCAATTCTTTTGGAAAGATATCCAGCAGAGGGATGCTGGGTCAAATGGGACTTCTAATCCTAGTTCTCTGAAGTATCTCCATATTGATTTCCACAGAGGTTGCACCAGCCTGCACTCCCACCAACAATGGAGAAGGGATCCTTTCTCCCCACAACCCCGCCAACATTTGTTATTAGCTGATTTCTATCAAGAAATTCTCTCTGGGTTGAAGTGGAATCTCAGTGTTGTTTTCATCTGCATCTCTCAAATGGCCATTGTTGTTGAACATTTTTTCATATATTTATTTACTGTTTTTACTTGATTGAGAAATATCTGTTCATTTCAAATGCCCATTTTTGAATCAGGTCTTTGTATTTGGGGAGTCTGGGGGCTTTTTTGTGTTTTTGTTGTTGCTGTTGTTTATGTAGTCTAGATAGTAGACCTTTGTCTGAGGAGCAGCTGGTAAAACAATTTTCCCACATTGTAGGTTGTCTCAGCTCTGGTGGTGGTTTCTCTTGCAGTGCAGAAGCTTTCTATTAGGAAGTCTCAAATGCAATAATGGCTGCCTCCAGGACAGGTGTGAATCTGCTTTTCTGGGTTCTTTTCACACCCTCATCACTGAACGTGTATTTTCCCAAGTTGTTCAGGTCTGCTATCACTGTAGCCTGGTGCATTAACCTAACACAAGTCAAAACTCAGCTCTGGCTGTGGGCTGCCCCCAGGATCCCATTCAGCAAACTATTCCTGGGCACATCCACAGGTGTTTGGCAGAGTGAAGGTAAGAGGACATCAAAAGTGTCGTCCTGACTCCTCTTCCCCATTTACAACCTAGGGGAGGAGAGTGAACAGGCCCCTGATGGAGCCAGGGTGGTGGAATTGGCAGGAAGAGCAACCAGGCCAGGCCCCCTCAGTGATGGAGAGAGAGCCGGGTGGGATGGGGAGATCAGCCTGTGGAGGGATGGAGGAGTCACCAGGCAAAGCAGAAGCCTCTGCAGAGTGGACGTGCATGCCCTAGCTCAGGCGTGGGCAAACTTCATCCGTAAAGGGCCAGATGGCAAATGCTTTAGGTTTGGCTGGCCAAAAGGCAGAATTGGGATATTTTGTAGGGACTTATGTGCAAGAAGGAAACGTTTCTCAAAAATGTGGACAAAATTCAAATCTTTATTTGTAGACACTGAAATGTAAATTTTCTATAATTTTCACATATCAGAACTGGTCCCTGTCTCCTGTCAGATCACTTAAGTGTGTAAAATCCATTTCTAGCTCGTGGGTTGAACTTGGTACAGTCTGCATCCTCCTACCTAACACCGTCACTGGTTTGTTTTTAGGACCACTCTCAGCTGTAGGACCGAATGGGACTCGGTAGTCGTTGGTACTGGGGTCCCTGGCCCACCTCCACCGCTGCGGGCTGGGGACCGTCATTTAACCTCCCTGATCTGTCTCCTCACTGTGGAACCCAAGGATAAAGCCACCTTATTTACAGACTAAGGTGAGGGAAACACCGCCACGTAGGGGACATCCTCCTTTTTACAAAGGAAATGCCAGCTTGAGGATGACACGGATTCCGGAGCCTCCGCACCACGGGCGCTGCTACTCTTGGAGTCGGGACGCGCGTCTCCGGGGTGCCAGCCGAAGACCTCCCTCTTGAACCTGTTTCTAGTGCTCCAGAGCAGGGGTGGGGAGACCCGCACCCTCTCCACTGATTCCGAGTGAGGGCATTGGGCCCACAGCGGCCGCTCCCTGTAACCCGGGGGTCGCTGGCGTGCAGCGCCGTCGGGGTTGAGCGCTGTGGAAGCCGCAGCCCGCTGTCCCAGCTC
>NW_022900916.1:38533590-38564074 GCF_012274545.1 Fukomys damarensis | reverse complement strand
GCGGGGACCGTCGGGGACACTGCCCTGGCCCCCAGCCCGCCCCGCAGAGTCACCCCGCCAGGAAGCGCGGTCCCCAGAGACCGATCCTTGCGCGCGAGACTCTGGCGGGACCTCAAGGATTTCTCGTTCTTGTCAACGGCCCCCAAATTTGGGGGGAAATTCGAGAGTGTGCGAGACACAGGGTTCCTGATCTGCAGCAGCCTGCCCAGTCTCTGCCCCGCGGGGCCGGCAGGGGCTGACACTCAGGGTAAGCCAGGGCCTGCCCGGCGGTTGCGCAAGTTGTACTGAGGAACTATATAAGAGGGGCAGGCAGGCATGGAGCTCCAGAGGGATCCCGGTACCAGCAGCTCCGAGGTAAGACCGGGTGCACTCCTTTCTCCTTTGCTGGTCTTTACTAGCAGGCCACAGCATCCTAGCCACCTCGGCAATCCGGAGTAACTGAGGCAGGTAGGAGGCAGGGTGAATGGCTTGATTCTAGGCTATGCAGCTTTACAGAGTTCCAGCCGAAGGGAAGGCAGCTGGGAGCTGCCTGGGAGCTGGGCAGTTGGATTTGGGGTAGGCTGTGTCGGTTGTCCTTGCAGAACCATCCAAGGCCCCAGATTATCATGTCGGCAGTGCTGAGATACTTTAGAAACTGCTGTGAGCAGTTCTTCCAAAGTTTAGGGTGCCCTTCTGAGGACCAGCAGCCTTGCTCTACCAGTAAGGGGCTCAGGCCTCATTTCCAGCATGGGTTCTAGCCTCCAAATGAGATGCTGCAAGAGGTCCAGGCCTAGGACTGGGACTGCAGTGTGTGGGCAGGCAGGAAAAAACTGTCAGGAAGATCCCAAATCCCCCAGACAAACTGGGCCAGGTCTCATCACATCTGGCCTCACAGCCTTCCAAATTGTCTTCTTCACAGTGGACACAGCTGAGTGTCTGGGGAGCAAAACAGCAGTTGTGGGAAAAGCCTACAACCTGCAGATTTCCACACTGTTGGCAGGTGAGCTCTTGGAGAGACCACCCAGCCTTCCTCCTTTCTGGGCTTGGTTTAGACTGCATTATAGGTGCCATTGCCTTTATACTCCTGTTTCTGTGGCTTAAGAGATGGTGGCACTTTGGAAAAGTGACTCCTTTAGTACAGTGAGATCCAATGAGACAAGTGGCCTGGTTGTCATGTGTGAACCACTGCTTTGGAGAAAACAAGACGATTACTGGGAAGACGGTCTTAGGTGGAGGTGGGCAGAGGGCAGGATGTGGTACTGTCCTGGGAGCACAAGCTCTCTGAGTGCCTTTGCCCCTAGCAGCTCCAGTTATGTTTGTTCTGGAGAGTTCTGATCTGAGATTGGGGGAGTGTTCCCACCAGGACGGCCTCTGGAACCAAACTCCAAAAGAGTGGTTCCTGGTAACGTAGTAGTTCCCATTTGATGCCCTTCAGAGTAGAAAGGCCATATTGATCATTTATCTCATTAGGCAGGGAGTTAAAAGCCAAGAGGAAAAAAAAGGTGAATGCTTTTTTTTTTCTTTCCTTTCTCAACCAACTGAAGACATTGGGCTGAGGGGCACATTTCCATGTTGGCCAAAGGAGCATCTTTCTCATATTTTGTATATCTTATACTCAAAATAACTCTTCTTGGTATCTGGGGGAAATATATTCCTCCCCCTCTGTTCCAGGAAATCGCTTTGAGTGCCAAGGACAGAGCCAGGGAAGTTGCAATGAATTCCTGCCCGGGGACCCCAGGCAGATGCCTCTCACGTCTGAATAGCCCATGCAGGGGATGGAGGTGGCCACCTGGGAGAACTCTTCTAGCAGAGCTCTGGGGCAGTGTCCCACCCCTGCCTAGAGGCACCCAGGGGAGCAGGGGAGCCCAGGAGAGAGAAGAGGCTCCAGGGAAATGCAGCCCTCCTGCTGCATGCATCCCTGAGCAACATCTGTGGGACTGAAAGGCAAACTGAGCCGAATCATCTGGCCTTCAGTCAATCAGGAAAGCCGGCTCTCACCAGGCAGGGCAGGGGTGAGGGGAGATTCCAGCAGCCGCAACTCCATTCTGGCTCATTGGCAAAGAGCCTTGAAGTTCTTCTCTGTCTACATTGTTGTCTCTGAGAAACAGACAGGTTGTTTGACGCTTTGAAACGGCACACCTGGTGCTTGGGCCCACAGACGTCCCTGCTCACACAACAGATGTTCCTTGAGCCACAGCAAACGGCACGTCATTGTAACTCCTGCTCACTTTGCTAACTCTCTGGAACTGAATCGGTAATCAGTGTCCGTGCTTGCATTTTAGCTATACTGCTGCTGTAGTCTCCATCTGTCTTATACGCCATGCTGTGCACTCGGCTCTGTCGGGGAAGCCTTGGAGAAGACAGGGAGCAGATCACAGGTCTCTGGCAAGGAGAGAGTCAGGAGGGAAGGGTCAGGAGGCCAGCTCCAGAATGAGTCCACGGCAGGGACACCTGGGCAGCAGTCCAGGTGGAGCAGGGCTATGGAAGCTGGAAGGAGTTTGGGCCCACACGGATGCTGGGGACACATGGCTGGTGCAGAAAGCACACAATGGAGACTCACACCCTGAAGAGGTGTCTGTCTTCATTACGGCAGCTTCCTTGGAGTTTCTGCTGGGCAAAATTGAATTTAAGATCTGACTTTCAGATGGGAGCCAGTAAGGTGCTGTGGAGGTAAGTTAACTTGGCTAGCCAATGAAGATCAGGGATAGGAAATGCTTCTTCTATTCATTCAATAAATACGAAGCAAACACCTGCTCCATGCCAGGGCCTTGGTAGATGCTGGAACAGGTATGGGGCCACTACTTGATTAGGTACCCTCTCCCTCTGAGTCTGGCCAGATCTTCAGGTTCGCCCCCTACAGCACTCCAGAGAGTCACTAAAAATTGATGAGAATTGACACAAGAGTTGAAACCTACTTGCTACCTCTGATAGGATCAGATCTCAGGGTAGTTCCCCATGAACAGGAAGAATATAGCCCCCACTTCCACTCTCTGGCTACCAGTTAAGTATGTTAATATAGTTTGTCAAATAGGGCTTTTGGTTATAAAGGAAAGAAAATCATTCCTGCTAACTCAGTGATTCTCAAATTATATATTATGACCAACATTTGAAAGATGAACAGAAACCAGGTATCACCAGTAGTAAGGGTGAATTTCAGTGGAAAATGTTCAGGAAGATGAAAAGTTTTCCAGTATATTCATTTGTTTTCATTGCTATAACAAAAGTGTCTGAGGCTAAGTAACTTTATAAAGAAAAGAGGTCTCTGCTTCTTTGGGGTTGACTTAATCTAATGTCCTCCAGTTCCACCCATGTTACTGAAAATGACAGAATTCCATTCTTCTTTTGGGTAAACAGTGCTCCACTGTGTAGTGGCAGTCTGCAGAAAAAACTAGCAAGGAAGATGGCCAGATATGCGAGAAAGGAGTGGTATGAAGGAGATGCAGAGGGGGGCTGCATCGGGGGGCAGGCAAGTCCACCCCACCCTGGCCCGTCCAGTCCCTGGCCTCCTGGGCAAGGCCCCTCTCCTCTCCAGTCCCTGCTTTAACAGTCCCTAGAGGATGGGAAAGAGACAGTGCTGCATCAACCTTTCAGCAATTCATCTTTAGGCTCTTACAGCTCCTACGTGTTCAAACTCCACTTCGGAAACTTGAAGGGAAAAGACTTCAAAGCCCAGGCCGGCAGGTGACAGTAGACTTTCTCCCTGCCCACCAGCTCCTGAGCCCCCTCCTCTACTCTGGTCTACACAGCTCCTGGGCTCCACCCACAGCTCTTTCTCCTGAGTTCAGACTCCCGAATCCTTCCACCCCTTGGACGCACCCGCCTGATGTCCCACCAACACCAGGAGACCAGAAGGTCCCCAAGCCCCTCTTTCAAACCTCTCCATGTGTTTCTCTCAGTGTCTATGTCTCCATTCTTCTGATCACCTGGGTGGGAACCTGTGTTCCTCAGTTCTGCAGATGGAAGCACAGCCCCCCTGCCTGGCCCTCACAGCCTCCCCATCCCAACCCACTCCACCCCTCATCCTTGTCACTCTCCAGCCGGCTGGAAGCCACCATCTCCTAAACCCACCTGAGTTCCTTGGCCCCTTCTATCCTCAGTCACTTACCAAATGCCATCCTCTCCGTACGATTCCTTCTAGACATAATGGTGATGATGGCTAACATGTATTGGGCTAGAGGTGGCACCTGGCATGCCAGGCTAAATGCCAGGCAGAGGTGGCGCTTGATATGCACCACCTCAGTTCAGCCACAACAGCAAGTGGGAATTATGATTCATACCATCCCTGCTGTATAGCCAAGGAAACTGAGCCTCAGAGGTGCACAAACTTTGCCCAGGTCTTTTTGTTGTTATTGTTGTTATTGTTGTTTGCTTTTGTTTTTGTTTTGTTTTGAGACAGGGTCTCACTATGCAGTTCAGACTGACCTGGAACTCACTATGTAGCCCAGGCTGGTCTCGAACTCACAGCGATCCTCCTGCCTCAGCCTCCAGAGTGCTGGGATTACAGGTGTGCTCCACCACGCCTGGCTGCCCAGGTCTATTTTAGTACATGTCGTAGTGCGTAATGTTTACATCCCTGTGTGGAGATGGCACGTATATATACACATCTGAATTCCTTTTTCATCCCCTTTTCCTCCCTCCCAACTCCCTTCATCTCTTGGTCCCCTTCCCATTTGAGAAAGATTTATCTCCCTACTTCCTACTATCTATCTTTATTTTGCTTTTTATCTAGAATTTAAATTTCTCATATACGGTAAATCATGTGATATTTAAGCTTGTGTGATTGATTTATTTCACTTAACAGTATGCTTTTCCCAGATCTTGTACTCAAACTCAAAAATAGTTCTGCTGGACTGTAGAGCTCATAAATTTTAGCATAACGACTTCCTTTCCTGAATTACCCAAAGCATTTTATCTGTTTAAGTTTCTTCCCTGTGCTGAAATTGATTATGTAAATTCTTATACCAGAGAGCACAGTTTTGTTCTTTAATTTGTAATAAATAATATATGTAAGTAGTTGACAAAATTAGTGTAAAACTACCTAGGCTTCCTAGGGGAGCCTTCAGCCTGTGCCCCATCCCTCCCAGCTCCAGCTCCCTCCCTGCTTTCCAGACATCCATGATTTCACCTCTGCGCCTGGCCCACAGTGGGCCCCTAATAGATGTTAGCTGCCGACCATCAAATGCATCTTGAGTAACCGCAGTGTGTCAGGCACTATGCTCAGCAAAGTTGTATTTGCTGTCTCTAATTAGCCCTCCTCTCCTTAGTCCCTGCACCTCCCAGCCACTCCCTCTCCCTTTCTCAGGCCATGGCCAGGCCCTATGCAGGTACTGAGACTCCGCTGAACCTAAGAAGAATGGTCCATTCTCTTCCGATGATGACCATGTTAGGGCGCATTAGTCAGTCAGCATTAACTTTGGTTGCATACAGCTGAGACCAGGAAGAATAGTGGCTTAAATGAGACAGATGTTTTATGTCTCACATACACAAAGCACAAAGCCAGAGCTAGGTTGTGGAAGGTGAGGATGGCCTCTCAGCTTTGTAGAGGCCTCAGGCACTAAGGATCCTGCACCTTCCTGTCTGCCATTCATGAGGAAGACCTCTGTCCCCCGGGGTCAAGATGATGGGGGAATGCTGGCTACCACCTCTGCATTTCAGGCACCAGAATGGAGGAAGAGAAGGAAAAGCAAGAGGCACAGACACTCAGTGGGTTTCCAGAGCTGTCTCCTGGCACTTCAGCTTCTATTTAATTGGCCAGGATTTAGTTGCATAGCCACACCTACTGGGAGAAGCTGGGGAGTGTAGGATTTGAGTTTCCACAAGGAGGTAAGAAAGAAAAGCTAGAACTGGGGACAACCAGCAGCCTCCACTTCAAGGTTGATGTGCACTGATGTGTGTGTGTCTGTGCATGTGTGTGCATGCATGTGATGTGCTGTGTGTTGGTACAGCAGGTTCTTGCACTCACTTTGATCTCAGATGGACCTGTTACCATTTCTCTCTTCCACCCCTGTGGGTTTCCCCTAAGCCTGCCCTCTCCTTTCAGCTGACTTACTCAGCAACCGCTTTTCAATTTCATGCTTTCACGGAACCACAGTTTATTTTCAGCATGCACTGGAACGTATGATCAGTAGTGATGGAGGGGCTTATAAACCTGCTTTCTATTCAGGTGTTAGAGGGTGACCATTATGTGACAGTGGCTATAATACAATCAGAGTTAATCTGGCGATAAACTTTCTCAGGAAGGAGAGTGTATTCAACACGCAAATCTTAATAAAGAATGCAACTTAATCTTGTGCCGGTTCCCGAAACCCAGAAATACCAGGTACCCTGTTGGGATGGCCTGTGGCAAGCAGCAAGCCAAATGCTTGATTCAGAGTTGGCTACAGGTAGTGTTGGCCTGAGCATTTCAAGCCACGCCTGGTATTGGGATAATTTTTCAGCAGCTGACATTTATTACCCCTACCAGAAGCCAGACACAGGTGGGCAGGGAGTGCACAGGTTCGTCTCATTGACCCTTTGGGCCAGGTGGTGGAGTTAGCTGCATGGTACTAATAGGAACAGATGCTTTGGGAATTTCATATCTCACCCAAAGGCGCATAGCTAATAAGGGCAGAGCCTGCTGCTGAAGCCTCAGCATAAACACTATGCTTCCTACCTTTGCTAGGGTCTCAGGGAACTGTACGGGCGAGTAGCACTATGGTAGCGCCCGCTTCTTTGCAGGGGTATCTTCCAAGACACCTGATGGATAACTGAAACTGCAGACGATACTGAGCCCTGGATCTACTAGGTTTTCCTCTCTATACCCTGCAGCATTGCCACATGGTACACAGTTAATCTGCCTTCCATATTTTATCCTCCTTTGCTTCACTACTTTTGTACTTTGGAACCATTATTAAATTAAATAAGGGTTACCTGAGCACAAGGACTGTGACTCCATTGTAGTTGATCTGATAACTGAGACAATGACTAAGTGATGAACGGGCGGGTAGTGTAAACAGTGTGGACACATTGGACAAAGGGAAGAGTCACATCCTCGGTGGGATGGAGTGATATGGGGCAAGACTTCAGCATGTTACTCAGAATAATGCAGTTAAAGCTTAGAAATTATGCACTTCTAGATTTTTCTCATTTAATATTTTCGGACTATGGTTGACTGTAACTAAAACCTTGGAAAGCAAAACCTTGGGGGTGGGGGGAGCTAGGGTATTTCTGTTCCACAAATATTTTAGCTCTACCACATACTGGTCTGACTTTGGGCAAGTTGGCTCATCTTCGTGAGCCTCATTTTTTTCATTTTTGTAAAACAGACTAAAAAAGACTTGATCAACCAGTATAAATAATATATAAACAAATTGCTTACGTTTATTGTATTGCCAAAATCTGAATTATGTGAATATTACCACCTCTGGAAAGAAAATGCATTACCTTTGCACCTCAAGACCCAGATGAGGAAGAACGCAAAATGCAGGGATTAACTTTTTTGCCCTCCCAGAATCTTCATCTTAATATTTATTTCCATTTTATTGTTATTTTAGACTCATACACACATACTTAGCATGGATCATTGGCTACAAACTTGCATACATTTAACTTAATTACCTTTTGCCTCATGTATCTCATTAAAATTTCGCTGTTTAATCAAGGATCTGCATATTATTAATTTTAGAGTTCACAGTTTCATGATTCTGACAGTTTCAAGCATTCTGAGTGAACATGTTATGTTCTCTCCTGCCTCGATGCTTTTGAACAGCTGATCTCTTGGCCACTTGTCATGGCTATTTTCTACACTTAACCACTTTTCAGCCTTCAATACCCAGCTGAATGTGACACCTCTTCCAGGGAGCCCCTTTGGGGCTCCTGAGATGTCTGGTACTTGCCCACCCTGCAAAGATCTGTCTTGCTGTCTTGGATGGGCCCACTAGTTTCTCTCTGTTGAGCTGCGGATGCTGCAGGATAAGCAGCATCTGTGGTTTCCTCTTGTATTCTTGGTGCCTAGGGCTGTGGCTGACTTGTTATTAGATGTTTAAGAAGTGCTAGGTGGATTCAGGCTTCTGTGGGAGAAGAAGGAAACAATAAAGCTGTGAGAAAGGCCATCCCAGACAAAGCTGCAGGCTGCTGTGAGAGTAATGAGGAAACCAAGGGAGTAACATCAACTCTAATAATAGGGGAGTGGAAGAGTACATTTTGCAACTCCTTTCAGCAGCTTCACATATATTATTATAATTTGATTTTCATAAAAATCTGGAGATATAGGGATGAGAGAAGAGTTTTGAGAGCTATGAGCTATACAGTGAGTAAGTGACTAGATTCAGATCTTGGCAGCCTGTTTGCTCGAAGCACACAATGAAGCTCCCATCGTCACCACATGATCCATTTGATCAAGCCTGGCCTCGCTGCTGTGTGGTCTACCAGGCAGATCATTGTGGTTTTATTGACTAAGAAATAATCCTCCACCCAAGGGGATGCATTTCATTAATAGAGGTCTACATAATGAATTGTCTTTGACTTTAAGGAAATAGTAGCCAGACAGAAAGCAAATCTCATTCTCAAGCACGTCTGGCAATGCAGTTTGTAGCAGGTGGTGTGGGAAATACCAGCCTCTTTCAATGTGTGGTCCCTTCTGTTTTTAGGCCCAACAAGCACATCCTGGGAAGGAAAATGCGCTGTGGACCCCTATGCCTGTTCCTATGGCTTTGGCTCTGTCTATCCTACATTCAAGCTGTGCCCATCCAAAAAGTCCACGATGACACCAAGATCCTCATCAAGACCATTGTCTCCAGGATCAATGAAATTTCACACATGGTAAGGAGGGTCTGGGGAAACAAAGTAGAACTCTAACTAGCCCTGCATTGGCTCTTGTGGGCCTGAAGCCAGATAGTCCCAGAAACACTTTCGAGCACCTTCTAAATGCCAGGCACCTACTGAATGCTGAGGAGGATTTAAAAGCACAGGGCTCCCATTCTTTCTGTCTGTTTCTCATAGCCCTTCTGCCTGCTGGGATTCAGGAGTGAGTGGTTCTAATTCTTAACCACTTTAAGAGCATTTAACTTTGCTCCCATTAAAAAATCATAGCATTCTCTGATATCACAAAGCCGCCACAGGGAATCCCTGACCTCAGAAGCCGGCTGAGGTATGTGCAGTGACATGGAAGGGCTGTAGTAGTCTTGATTCCTCCCCACCACACAGACCGCCACCTCTTCTCTTCCTCTTCCTCTTCCCCTGCCTCGGCCACCCTCACTCTCCCTCCTCCCTGACCTCACTCTCTGGTGCTCAAAGGTCCCTGTCCCACTGGCAGGTAACCAGAACCCCAGCCACGTCCCCACGGGGCCTGGACCATCCCTGGATGTGTACATCATTAGGGTTCCTAGAGTTTTCACTAGTTCTGCTTTCAAGGACACACAGAAGAGTGAATTTCCCTGTGCTTATTGCAAACAGCTGTCATTGACCACCCTAGCGTTTTCTCTGGGCTCTAACAGAGTAGACCTTTAGCCATTTCCCAGATAGGTCTGTAAATGGAATTCACTAAATGAATCTTTTCACGTCTCCTTTCCATGTGTAAGATCTTAAACGAGTTCATCAGTGTCTTTAAGCCTTGCTTTCATCATCTAGATGATGGGAACATCATGTAATCTCTACCAGGTTGTTATATGTCACTCATTGGTCAGTTTGACCCTGACCAGTAAGGAGAGGGAACCGCGTGAAAACCTGACTGGGACAGAGGAATCTGGTGAGGGTGGAAGGAAATGAGAGTGGCGGAGGGGGGTACTTATGGAGGACCTAAGATACCTGGAGAGAGACTTCACTAAATAAGAAACAGGAATCCATGGCTGTTTCTTCACAGAAGTGATTGGAAGAAAGGAATATCCAGGGCCGGGGATTTAGCTCAGTGGTGCCGCTGCCTGCCTCACAAGCACAAGGACCCGAGTTCGATCCCTGGTACCAGAAAAAAAAAAAAAAAGAAAAGAAAGAAAGGACTATCCCAAGATTAGTCAGAAGTGGATGGTAGGGTGGTTTGGGATGGGCAGGAATCTAAGAGACCAGCTAAGAGTTTCGGCTGTCCCTTGGGCACAGTAAATGGTGAGGAAGGGGTAAGAAAGCTGTCTTCAGCATTCATAAGGGTGGTGGTGGGCTTTGGAGAGTTTCTCTCCCCACTTGCTGAGCACTTGCTTTCCCTCTTCCCTTGTGTAGCAATCAGTGTCCTCCAAACACAAAGTCACTGGTTTGGACTTCATTCCCTTCTACCCAGACCTGAGTTTCTCCAAGATGGACCAGACACTGGCAGTCTATCAACAGATCATCATCAATTTGTCTTCCCGAAGAACTATGGTGCAAATTTCTAATGACCTGGATAATCTCCGGAATCTTGTCCACATGCTAGCCTCCTTTAGGGGCTGCCCTGTGCCCCAAACCAGGGGCCCAGACCTCCTGGAAAACCTGGGTGGTGCCTTCAAAGAATCAATCTACTCCACAGAGGTGGTGGCTCTCAGCAGGCTGCAGAGGTTTCTGCAGGAAATGTTGCTGCAGCTGGACCACAGCACCATGTGCTGAGGCCTTCAGGCTGCTCTTTCCCGGAGGTCCATGTTGAGGGAAGAAACCTTGGCTTCCAGGTGTCTCTGGGAGAAGAAAGCCTTCGTTGGACATCCCTTATCCAGAACCTTGTCCATTTCTCTCTTCTAAGCCACTCTTCCTAAGGCATAAGACCACATTGCTTGTTACCAAAGATATATGTGCATGATTCCATGCTCACCAGGAAGGGGGTCCATCCAGCAAAGAGTATACTGTATGGGTGATTCTCACTAAAGTCTTTAGCCATCAACAGGTGTTGCCTGTCTCCTTTTGGTTCCACCTCCTTCTCTATGTGTGCTTCAGGGTAACCAGGGGTGATTTCAGAAACTGGGCAGAGAGAGCCTTTGGACCTTCTCAGAGCAAGGTTCCACCTGAAATTCTGGGGAGCACTGAGAAGGCTGCATTCACTTTCAGCTGGAAACTCCCAAGCAACACAAATTGGAAGCACTTGTTTATACGTTACGCATTTCATTCTAGATGGATTTGAAGCAAAATGCTGTGCCAGCTTTTCCAGGCTTTGGGGTCAGCCAGGACTGGGGATGCCCCTGGGATGTTGGTTCTAGTCCCATTAACAGGCCTGGCTAAGGCACCCTACTTTGAGTGACTGGAGGATTGATATTGTCTGAGCAAGAGCCAATTGAGGAGGTAGCTCTCAAGCCATTTCTCTAGTGACTGGTTATGTTTTACTGTGACTCTCTTTAAAGTGCACTTTTCACAATGGCATTTCCCTGAGTGAATCCCCAAGGGCTAGTTTATTTTAAGAAGAAGGTGAATTTCATCAAGTAATATGCACCTGAGTGTACAGAGGGTGGGTATATGTTGGTGCGAGGGAAACAGATCCAGAGCATACTTTCTGAATAACATTTGTGTAGTAGGCTTTTTGGAAGGGATGAAGTCCTTTTTCCTCTTCTGCAGCCACTAAGGTGGTTTCCATGAAGAGAATAAAGGAGACGTCTCTCTCAGGGGGTTGTGAGGTTTACATGGTGTCTATGGAGGGAAGGCACTAAAGCTGAAGGTCCTTTGGTGGTGTGGTACTAAGATCAGGGAGTGAGGATCCCACACTGGAGACAGTGATCCCCCAGACAGGGGTCCTTGGTGTGGCTCTCCAAGTGGCTCAGAGTTGATCCCACGCTGGGTTTATAGCATGCTGACCTCCCTCTTTTGGATTTGCCTGCAAAATGTTTTTCTTGTCTGACTGGCTCATCCAAAAAAGGGGGCTATATTTCCCACCCATTCTGTGGCTAGTTTTATTCCAGTGGGAAAGTGAAATCCTTTAGCAGATGGTCCTGAGCCCTGGGACTGCTGGGTGAGTGTCAGGGCCCTGGGCCAAGCTGCCAGTTTGCCCTTCTGGCTAGAGGTCACATTCAGGAGGCTGAAGGAGGAGGCCTGGGTTTTGCTGCCATCCTGCCTCTGTGATGTCGCCATCACACTGTGGGTGGTAGATCTGTCCAAGGAAACTTGAATCAAAGCAACAATACACTTTAAGACTGAGCACTTGTGCTCAGCCCTGACTGGTGCTGTGGGCTAAAGAAGCTCACCAAATAAACATGAGAATCAGGGACTTGCATCCCCATGGCAAAGCCCCACTCACCAGTGTGCCGTGGCAGACGCTTCACTATGGCTTGCCGAACAGCTAAAAGCACAGTGCTATCTTCAGTAGGTGAAAAATGGCATGAGCTGAGAGTGATGGTGACCAGGGGGCCACAGGTGACCCTGCTTGCACTCTAGTATTTCCATTCTTCTCAAGGCAAGTACGCATCTTTCAGTATGTAGCACATCCTATTGACATGGGATAACTAAATCCAAAAAAATAAGGAAAAATAGGTTGAATGTCCCTTATGTGCTTGGAAACTGAAAGTGTTTTCGACTTTGGACTTTTTTTTTTTCAGATTTTGGAATATTTGCATGTACATGATGAGGTATTTTGGTGATAAGACACAAGTGTAAACATGAAATTCATTCATATTTCATATATATCTTATACTCACAGCTTGAAGATACAATATTTTAAATAATTTTGTGCATGAAGCAGTGTTTCATAGAATGGACTTTCCCACTAGTGGTATCGTGTCATTGCTCAAAAGCTTTGGATTTTGGAATGTTTCAGATTTCAGATTTTCCAACTGGGGTTGCTTAGCTTGTACCTGAGACCCTAACAGCTGACAGGCGGAAGCACCAAGCCTGGAGCTCAGGTCTTCTGATCTTCAGAGTGTCCCTTCAGCCAGGGAATGCTCTCTGGATATGGGCTGGAGCAGGTGAGACCCAGAAGAGTTTGGAGGTGGAATTTGAAGAAGGTGAGGGATGTGAATGGTCCACAAGGAGGAGGCCGTTTTGTTGAAAGCTTGGTGTGGAAGAGACACAAGTGAAAATGTGAGCAGCAAGTGACAGCGAAAAGCAGAGGAAGAAGAGATGGCAGGGAAAGAGACATGTTAAAGGGACTCTGAGGTATGCAAAAGCTGAACACTAAAAGTCACGCGTACCAAGTTCTGGAGAAGAAGCTGTGTGGTGGCCACTGTCAGACCCGCTCTGGGAAGTCAGCTCAGCCACTCGTCACACTGGCATGTTGTGAGCCTTTTGCTCACAAGCCCTGGCACTACGACTCATTCTCAGAGTGTGACACTTCCCAAAGGCAAATGCTTTTTTTTTTTTAATCCTCGTTTAAAAGAAAAAAATTCAAATAAATCTACTTTGCCCCATGGTCTTTGTTTTCTTCTGCTTGTTGTGGAGGGGCTTCTGGGAGCTGTTTGTGTGTGACAGGGCAAGGCCTGGCTGGCATCCAGCCATTGCTAGGGTCAGCTCCGTCCAGGCTTGGCCATAGCCAGCTGCCAGTTATTCAGGCAAAAGGATTACCCCAAAGCCCAGAGCTAGCAAAGGAGCACCTCCTGAACCAGAGGCAGCACAATTCTGCAAAGTGGCCTCGAGAAGCACATTATTTAAAACACAAACATCCAAGAAAACAGTCAAAGAGAAAACAAGCAGCCCAATCATCAGACCCAGCCTGGTGCATAGAGTTGAAAAGATGAACTTGGCTTGTGGCAGGTGCAGAGCCCTCATCCCTTACAATTCGAATGAGACCTAATCTGCTCAACCCAAGCCCTGGGGACCTCAGGGACCTTGGGGCCAGCTCATCAAAGGCAGTCATTTCCATGAGCAATTGTAAAGACCATCCCTCCTGCCGAAAAAGTTGCTGGGGTTCATGGGGATTAAATCAGAGAATGAGCCAGTCTAGTACCTGGGTTTAAGTGAACTGTCCTTCCCTGTCCATCACAACCAGTAACAGGCTTTAAATGACATCGGTCCTAATGAGGAGCACATGGATGTCAACTTCCCTTCATAGGAGAAAACAGCTGCTGGTTCCTTTCCTGCTCTCTTAGCCCAGGCTGCTGTAGCAAACTGTCACAGACTGGGGATTAAAACAGCAGACATTTATGTCTCACAGTTTAGGAGACTGGAAGTCCAAGATCAACATCTAAACATAGTCGGGTTCTAGTAAGGGCCCGCCTCCGAATGGCAGACGGCTATCTTCTTATATCCTTTCACAGGAGGGGGAGAGAGAGAGCTTTGGGGGGGACCCCTTCATAAAGGTGCTAATCAACTCATCGGGCTCCACCTGCATGACCGAATCACTATCAAACACCCCACTTCCTGCTAGAATCACTTTGGGGTTAGGGTATCAACACATAAAATTGTGTGTGACACAAATATTCAGTCTGTTGCACCTGTGTTCCGGCCTGGAGGAAGGGGAAGGGAGCCCTGAGCTCCTGAATGACAGGAGACCGTAGAAGGAGGCTGCCAGATGTGGCTGTAGCAGCCTTGATGGGCCACTTGGCAGTTCAGAGTAGTGGCTTCCTCTGTGCCTGGCAGGACTCCTTTAACGTTGAGAGATGTGTATCCAAGCAGACAAACCTAGATTTAAAAAGAGAATGCATCAGCCCATACTGATAAGAAGTCCAGGACCTGGCTCATGTCTGATACCCTTTCTTCTCATTTCCCTCCTATGTGGTGGCAATGGTGGTCTCCAGCATCTCGAGGCTTCTGGGACCCTTGGTACCCAGATCACTGGAAAACAACTCTTCCTCAGTAATGCCAGAAACATTATAAGGAAGGCTCTTAGGCCAGGCCTGTGTTACATGACCACCCTTGTTGCCAAGGCTGGAGCACACCATGTGAGCCTCATGGAGTAAGAATAGGGGAGAAAGGTCTCCACCGTGAGATACAGAAAACAGAAAAAGATAAATAAAGCAAACTTGTAAAACACAGAAGACATACCCAGCAGAACATCTCATTCTCTCAGAAGGCACATGACATTTATGGTTTTTCTTCAGAAGATCTGAAGCTCCACCTCTTACTTCTGGGAGTCCCTGCTCCGGCCCACCCATCACTCTGTCCTGGACAGCCCAGGGGACACTAGGACTCACCCCCTAGTAGGCTTCAACAGCCAGGTCCTGAGCCACTGCCATCAGCACACTCCCCAGGCCTCTGTCCTCATCCTAGAAGAGAAGGCTGCTGGAAGATAGGCTCCTCCTACAGTTCTTCAGGCCTGTGAATTCCCAGCGGGGACAGGTCAGGATGGAAAGGAGTGTGGATACCGGAGGAATAGGATGTGGGGTGCACTGTCCAGGGATGGAGGGCTGAGCTGTCTTCATCCCCAGGGGCCTAGAACAGCGCAGTGCTGTGATTTACTCAAGACCCGGGCCCGCCTGAGGTAGGTTCCAGGGGCTTGGAAACATGTCTTCGCCTTGGTGCGTTATCTGGAATAGACTGAGCCATCCGGTTTCTGAGTATCACAGGCCAGAGAAGGCCAGCTGGGAATGATGTGGAAAGCCATTCACAGTAAAACGGGGTCCCAGAGCAGAGGCTTGGAGGCGTCACATCCTCCGTGGCAGTGAGTGTGCAAGCTCTGGGTAGAAAGCAAATGCTTCACGCTCCCCTTCTCCATCACATTCCCCTCCTACGGGTCCTTTTCCATTCTTAAATATTCTCTTGGTCTCCCCTGAGGCAGCAGCTCACACCTGTCAAGCAGCTGGCAGAGTCTGGGACAGCACCTGGCCATGATCCACCTCCAAAGGCAGGACTTTGTTTTTGCCAAGTCTAATGAGAACAAAATTCCAGGTAAACCCAGCAGACCTTTCAGGATACCCCATCCCAGAAGCTTTCTATACAACAGCAAGCAACCAAGAAATGTGCACCCCATTTTCTGAAAGGAATTTAGAGCCATTTACTCCAGGCTTTTAACACTAGGACCTCTCTTGGGATCGGCCTGCACAAATCCATCTGGAATAAGTCCCTGGTACATTGTCATTGCCAGCTCCACAGGGTCCCTGCCCTGGAAACTCATCCTCTCAGGGGATGGATGGTAGAACCGAAGATGCAAAGAAAGGTAACAGAGACTGCTTCGGCCCCAGCTCCCCAGCTCCCACCAAGGAGTACTCAACACTTAGGCCTCAGTTTGTCACCTCCACGATGGGACAAGTCTTAGAAGATTAGATAATAAAATAACTGATATACAGAAAACCCTCAATAATTATGTTGCTATGATTATTATTAGCAAGTTAGGAGAGCAAAAGGAATGAGAATTGCTTCAGCAGGTGCTTTTGCTGCCGTAGACCTGTGAGTACACTGCAGCTGCAATCCACGGTTCCTCTACCCAGAACTCCCCGCAGCATCGCTCCACTGCCCCACCCTAGGGAGCCTCACAGCCCACATGCACAACCTGAAGTGGGAAGCAAGTCCTGAAGAGAGACTAAAAGCCCCAGCCTTCTACTTCCACAGGGAAATCACGGGATGCCATCTGCATGAGACTGCGTCCCACGGGCCCAGGAACCAGATCAAAAGGCACTTTCTACTGGCTATTTCCCTTCCACAGCCCTATCTCCCTGGTCCTCGTTCCTGGTTCCCAGGGACACCTCCCAGTCCGTCTCCTGCTCTGGATGGAGTCCTTGTGTCAAGCTCTGCTCTTGGAGGAACTCTAGGCAAGACAACTGCAAAGAAGATGAATGCTGACAGACCTGTGAGGCAAAGCGGCAGAGAACTGCAGGAACCCCACACCGAAGCTTCAGCAGGAGATCCCTGTGCTGTCTCAAGGGATGAAGTCTAAGAGAGGAAAGTAGGGAGGGTCCTCGGGAAGGAGGGAATGCGCTCCAAAGAGGCGCCCTTGACATGAAAGGAACAAGCACAGGAAGAGTCATCTACAGAGACAGAGGAGGGAAGATGTTCATAAAGGAGGGGATGAGGAGAACAAAAGAGGAAGTGGAGTTAAACACCACTCTGTGACAACTGACTGGCAGCAGTGTCCAGCACAGCTGAGCCCTCCATCCTGGCTTGTGGCCTAAAAAAATGAGACTCTTGTATAAGAAGCACATTATTTAGCAAATTCTGCAAGAAGCCCAAGAATGGCCCAAAGGTTCAACTTCTTATTTAAATTCTGTTCACTCTTCATTTCCTCAGCAAACCTCTTCATTTTGAGTTCACACACATAGGTCCTTGAAGGAAACTCGGAGACAATGAGAGATATCTGAATGTAGATTCAATTTTGATAAAGACAAGGAGCTATGGTTAAGTTTAGTAGCCGTGATGACAGGATGGTGAATTGTTTTTTACTGCTTTTTTATTCATCAGTGATGGAAACTGAAATAATTAGAATGAAATGGCATGATGTTTGGGGTTTACCTTTAAATAGATCAGGAAAAATATATGTGAAATTAGATAAACAAGATCAGCAAAATATTGATCCTACACAAAGTAGAATCCTTACACCCTACTTTGAGTAAAATATTCAGAATGAACATTTTGGGGGAAGCTTCAAGTAAGTGCAGCCTCTCCACTACCTGGGCACCCTGAACTCCTCAGAAGGAAGGAGGGAAGAGACAGAATGGAAATACGATGTGGAGCTGAATTGTATTTAACTGCACATTTGATTTCCCTGCCTGGCAGATGTCCCAGGGCCTTGGAGGGATGGCAAACTGTCAATGTGGGTGTGAAACAGTGAACCAAAACAGAGATCTAACAAATTAAACAAGGAGAGTGTGGTAAAAGCCAGCTGCAAGATGCTGAAGAGGCAGGGCCTGAACCTCCTAGGAAAAGGCCAAAAGAGTGGCTATGAAACACTCGAGAGAGCTCTTCCCCATCCCCACCAGGCCTTGGGTGCCCCAAGAAGGAATTCCTTGTCCCCAAGGGGAATGGTAGCATCCCCACTTTAGACCCATCCTCCATATTAAATCCACTGCATAGGGAGTGTATTAGTCAGCTTTCCAGCAGCAGTGACACAATACCCAACACCCGCAACTCAAAGGAGCAATAAAAGGATTTCTATCTCTTTCCCCTCTTAGGTTATCGAACAAGTTACCTTATTCTCACCTTCAAAACCTTACCTCCATGGGTTTGGCTGAAACCAGGACAGGCTCGTCCCTACTTCTCTCCTTGCTTACTTCTGCCTCTTCCCTGTGCCAGCACCCTCATCCACACTACCCCTGAGAGAATTCTCCTGAACTCAGGAAATTCAGGGTGCAGAGCAGGTCAGGCAAGAGATCTACTCATAAGGCCTGGGAGGCCTCCCCCTTTGGACTTCCCCTCAGCCAGCAGCCAAAAGAGTCTGACAGCTGCTGAACCACAGGCAGAGCCTCACTGCCATGGTCCTGTTATGTCCTCTCAGGTAAACTTCCTCACAGATTAGAAAACTGTCCCTTAGGTCACAAAGTCTGTTTCACCCCATGTGCATCAGTTTTAGACAAATTCCTGGAAAAACACCAACCCTCACAGTGTCACCTGTTCTGATATAAAGGTGGGTATGAATTTCTCTGAAAGAGAACTAACAGGTACAGCATGAGCTATGGGAAGCAAAGCCTCCTCCCACCCACAGGCCTGTGACAGTCATAGGAGGAGAGGCCCCAGCATCCTTCCTTTCATGAATTTAGACTTTGTGTGACCCGAAATCTAGGACAGACCAGCACAGCCCAGTGATTATCTGGGGACCACAGAAACAGTCCAGGAACTCCCTTCCATGCTTAGGAGATGTATGATCCTTCCCACCCACGATAGAGCATAGTAGGGTGCTCATTACTCTTCCCATTTATTAGACAATGGAATAAAGGCTTAGAGGTTATCTTAGTTACTTTCCTCACTGCAGAGACACAATACCTGACACTCACAACTTAAAGATGGAGAGGCTTAATGGCTCACGGTTTCAGAAATCTCAGCCCTTGCACGGTTGGTCGTCTCCAGGCCGAAGTGGCTCGGTGGAAGGGCCAAGCAGAGGAAAGGTGCTCTCATCACGGCAGTCAGGGAGCAGAGAAAGAGAGCAAGTGAAGGGAGATATACCCATCCAGGTGATGCCCACAAGGACCCACCTCTTCCAACCAGGCCCTACCTTCTAACAGCAAGTCAGCTATATTACCCCCATAATTCAGTCACTTTCCAACAGCCTTGCCTTTGAGTGCATGAGGTCTTTGGGGTACGGTCTCCATTCAAGCTATAACAGAGGTCTCGCAAGACTTGCCCAAAATCTCATGCCTGAAGATGAGAACCCAAGCCCTCTCACTTGCCATGGCCAGGTAAGACAGACAGATCTATGATCTTTACCCACCATGTCCAACTCCATACACACACCTGCAGACTTCCAGAGGCACAGCCACCAGGAAAAGCACATGTTGGCAATATCACTGTCCTGATGAGGTCTGGGAACACACACACACACACACACACACACACACATCTGCGCTACTATCTCCCCGGTTCACCTCTAGGACTGCCTGCCTCCCTTTCCTATCAATTGCCCCAAGCTCTCTTTTTCTGAGGCAAACAGCTCTTTAAAAGCGCAGTCATCGCTTCCCTTTTCCCCTAAACTCTTCCCTCAGGTCTTTGTATTTCATGTGTCTATTTCTTTATTGACATTTCCCTCCCCCAACCCCACAAACATAGGCTCCCAGTAGGCAGGGGTTGTCTTTTCCATCTGTTTTGTTTCTGTCTAGATCCCCAGCAGGTAGGCCAGATCCCAGCACATAGTAAGCATAAAACAAATACTGGTTGGCAGGTGGGCATCCAGCTTTAAGAGTCGAACTCCCATGTACCCTTTGCATTTGAGCTACTGAGTTTAATAGCAAAAGAAAAGGCATGAGAGCAGGTAGAATTCTCGGCAATCTGTCCACTTAGGTGATCCCACGGCAGATACAGCTGCCAAAGTCTGGTCTTGTGGACAGGACTGAAGGAGAGTAAGCAGTCGGCAGAATTTGGCTGAAAGGAAACACACTAGAGAAGTGCTTGCACACTGAGGCTTGTCCTCTCTGACTTCTAGGAAGCCTGCAGCTACTGTGTGAGCAAGCCCAGACTAGCCTCTAAGACGATGAGTGGTTGCGTGCAGAGCACCCCAGCCATGTTCCCAGTACTAATCAGCTTTTTAAATTCACCTTGTGTTTTGATGCTCTGACATCTTGGCCCCTCTTTGACACCAGAGCAACTCCCCTCTCAGTGTTAACTAATTTTATCTAAAAGGGAACATGCCTTTCAAATGCAAACCAACCAATACACAATCCACAACCCCAAGCACCTGTTCTAGGCCACTATCCCTGTCCTGATCGCCTCAAGACCAGGTTCAAGACAACCAGTGCCAGTACCCATGCAGCAGAACTGCTGAAAGTGTTCTAACTAGCAGATTCTAAACTTGCTTACCTGACTTGCTTCACATCTTTCTGGTGTTGATTTCATTCTTAGGCCACATCAGTCAGAATCACTTCATTTCCCAGCCCTGCTTCCTTCAATATCAGTTTCATTCTCAGTTGATGACAAAGGTAACCTCCAAGAACTCCAGGTAGATACCTTCCAGGTTACAAATTCTCCAGCAAAGAAAACTTCTTTTTCCTGGAAATACCAGTGGAAGTCTCAGAGCTCAGTCACAGGCCTATTGTTGATCTAGTTAATCACTGTGGCCAGAGAATTGGTCAGATTGGTCAGATTTGAGTCAAGCCAATGAAATGAGAATGGGAATAGGGCAGTTTCCCAAAGAAGAAGTGGATTCTGTTACCAAAGCAAGGGAAGAATGGTCCCAGTCTAGATTTCTTCCAGAGGCCCAGAAGAGAAAGGACTCAATTTCTCTTTTCCCTTTACTTTCCTACTGAGAACTGAAGCCGGCACTGACCGGCTTTAAATTCCAACCACAGAGCATTGAATAAAAAAATAATGTTTGACTGTGGGCTTAGAAAAGGGTGGAGTGATTAGCCTTGTCTCTGGCAACTGCCTCTGATGAGAATGAAGAATGCTTTCGTTATTGGTTCTACTGGAGTGAGCCCTGATAGTGAATCATTTAAATTGTCATTGTTCTCATGGGGTGATTTCATTGGTCTTTCTGCTTTGTCTGGGGTCACTTGTTTCCACAGGGTAAATTGGGCCTTTTTTTCCTCTCTTACAATGGAGCTCATGTTGCTGACACTTTATGCTGTGAAGGATGGCTATTCTCGTCTCTTTACAACAGACATAATTGTAATGATACCTTAGAGTGAAACAGCACTTTGCCACCTATAAAGGACTTTCGCACACAATATTATATTTGATCAACACAATAACCAGGGTGGAAGAAAGCAAATAGTATTATACTCACTTTCTGTAGGCATGGGGATAGACGCAGAGAGGTTAAGCAATGGGCTAGAGGTCACAGAGCTCTGTTACCTTCGGCAGCAGAAAAATATTGGCCGGGAATAAGTGGGCATTTATTTATTTAACAAGATTAGGCTTTACTGCTGCAAAGCTGATTGAGGCTAGTTCCCCAGCTCCACTTTTTACCATGGTATATATACTATGGTAGTTCAGGAAGACAAACACAAACACTAATAGCCACAACTGCAGCACAACCCAGCATCAGCCCTTGGGTTCAGCCACAAGCAGCTCCAAGAGCTGCTGCCCCATCCTGGCCCCCTGGTAAGCAGCTCCAGGCTTGGGGCATGAGCCCAGGGACCTGCACCTATGGCTCAGCTCTGCTGTGGAACTCCTCCATCCCTCCTCAGCTCCTCTCCTTAAATGGTAGGAGAGAATCTGGGGCCATATTGGGCTGGGGTTTTGTCTCTGGAAGGAGGGGCAAGTCTGGTAAGGCCTGGAGGATCAGGAGATCTCCTGATCTCCTGAGTGAAAACCCCAGGCTTACAAGGAGAGCTTCCCCCACAGAACCCTCCTCACCTACCTACTCCTTCTCCTTTGCCCTCTATGTCCACCCTGATAGGGAGACAGCCGAAAGGCATCCCTGGTTTCCACTCCACTCAGAAAGTCTACTCAGCACCAAGGAAAAGAACAGAGGCATGATCCCCAGAGAAGGCAGTATTGCTGTCATCCCTCCCCTCGTGGGAGGAAAAGGCTCTGGGAATCTAGTTGCTGCCCCCTCTTTCTTCACCATGACCCTGGAAACCTCCAAGCAGCCACCTTTTATCCTGATTCTCTGCTGTCCTGAACAATCAAGGTCACAAGGTTAATGGCATCTTCACAGAAGTGGAGATGGCCCCTGCCTTCCAGCCTCACTTCTAGGGCTCTTTTCCTGGGCTCAGAAGGTTGGACTGGCCAGAGGAGAAGTGCTCCATCCCAGAGCACTCGGGGAAACCTACTCTCCATCAGCCCCACACCCCGCCCGGCACCTTTCTTAGCCAGTCAGAGTGCCTTCCCAGCATTGCCACAAGTGAGTGACATAGGGCTCATTAACCCCTGACCCCCCGCCACCCTGGACCACCAGCTTATGCACCGATAGGAGGTTTCTATCCTGGAAGTTCTCTCCAGGTAGCAGAGAGAAATAGGAAATGACAGAAACTCATCCACCTGATAAGATTTGTCTCCTCCACATGCACACACAGGGGAAAAACCCAATCACACCTTCTCCCAGTTGGAATAACTGCAATTACCCCCACCCCAGAAGTGGGAAAAGAATGCCAGGACTAATCAAGTGACATCAGCCCGGGAACCCAGCATGTCCCAGTGCCAATCTTCTTGAAAAGCCCCATATGGGAACCTACAAATTCAATTTGTCTCGTCTAGGGGAAAAATGAGTTTTAAATATGTTGAATCAAAAGTGATTTTTTTATGTACCAGACATTAGTGATCCTGAATAACGCCTTGGGAGAAAAATTACCCTGAAAATGTTAAGTATTCAGGTTACCAAAGAGCTGAGAATTTAGCAGCTATCCAAGCACAGAAAGTCCACACTGGATGTCATGTGTCCCTGACTGGGTCCCTGGAGGGTGAGTCAGACAGAGCCCTGATTCCTGAGGGTTAGCCTTAGCAGTGTCTCTCAGGGACAGGGCCTGCCCACCTCCTGGAACCTGCAGCTTTGACATCCTCCTTCAGGCTTGGTTACCAAGGTCTGAAGAATGTTCCTGTGGAGCCAGCTTGACCAGGGGGTCTGGTAAAGAGGAGAAGAATCTTGCTTTCCACCAGTTTTCCAAGCCCAGCAGACAGTGCTGCTGCTGAAAAGCTATTTTGCAAGCTTTGGAGGGTATTTTTTTTCTTTCCCAAGAAAAGCTATGGGGAGGGGTTACCGTAAACTCCAGGCACTAGGCATCAGGAGGTCTGGGTTCTTTGGTAGCTGACTTGTGCCAAAGGTCTTAGATGAGTCCCTTCTCTCTGGTCCTTAATTGATAAAACTAGGAATTTGGATTTAAGTGACATCGTGGTCTTCCAATTCTCTGACACACATATATTTCTTTCTTTTTGCTCTTTTTTTCAAGTGTCTGTAGAGCATGATGAATAAGAGCATAGTCTTTCAGATCACTTTGCTTGGGTTTGAATCTCAGCTGTGCCACTTTCAAATCATGACCTTGAATAAGCAACTTAACCTCTTTGTGCTTCTATTTTCTCTTTTTTGGCATAAAATAGTATCTATCGCATAGCCTTGTGAAAGGGTGAGATGAATGGTTCCTAGCACATAGTTATTCTGCTGTTGTTGTTTGGTACCAGGGACTGAACTTGGGTCCTTGCACTTGCGAGGCAGGCAGCAGAACCACTGAGCTAAATCATTAGCCCCACATAGCTATTCTTTATTGAGAGACGACTGTGTACCAGGCTCTGAACTGAGCACAGAAATGATCTAGCTGGTGCACATCTATAGTCTCAGCTACTCAGGAAGCAGAGGCAGAAGGATCACTGGAGTCTGGAAGTTGAAGGTCAGCCTGAGCAGCATAGATCCTGTCAATGGAAAAACAAAAGAGCTGGGCGTGGCGGTGCACACCTGTAATCCTAGCACTTGGGAGAATGAGGTAGGAGGATCTCACCACAGGTTCAAGGCCAGCGAGGACTACATAGTGAGTTCAAGGCCAGCCTGAACTACAAAGTGGGACCTTGCCTCAAAAAACAAAACAAAACAACTGGAAATGATCCACAGTCGTATCCTTCCCTCTAGTATTTTATTGTCTTGTAGCAAAATGTTGACCAGAGGGCCGGGGATTTCGCTCAGTGGTGCCGCCACCTGCCTCGCTAGTGCAAAGACCCAAGTTCCATCCCTGGTACCAAAAAACAAACAAAAATGTTGACCAGAAACTGCCTCTCTGATGGTCACATGGAATCCCCAAAGGTGGAATGGTCCTGGCACCCTCTCCAGCATGGGGCTGTGTATGGAGAAAGTCCTGGGCATGGAGAAAGGGAAGAGGACCCAGAAGCACATGCCATCTGCCTGATGCCTGATACTTTTTCCTCCCCTATCTTCCCTGGCCTCTGTCTCTCTCTCTCTCTCTCTCTCTCTCTCTCTCTCTCTCTCTCTCTCTCCTTCCCAGTCATCTCCACTTTTTCACATTGCATCACACCGGCTCACAGCCCTGCTCCACTTGCCCTGTTTGGGGAGCTACGAGATTCCCTCAGTGCCTCCCTGCCCTCCTAAGACACTCTGGCCTCACTCTTCCTAGAACCCGACGCAGCCCTCATTTCCTTGGCCAGTGAAGGCACTGACTGCAGGAACATTCCGCTTTGTTTTCCCAGGGGTGAAGCTGGGGCTGGGGAAATGGCTCCGTTCCTATGCAGTCAGCAGGGAAGGTAATTGGGAATTATCTGGGTACTGGCACATACAGATGCAACCCCAGCCCTGAAGGGAGGACAAGCAGCTGCCATCTCAGGGGCCAGCTGCGGCTGGAGGGAGGAAGTGGGACGAAATGAGGCACTCACAGAACACACAGCCCAGAGGGGCTCTGGCAGCATCCTGAAGGCCTGGAGCTGCCCGGCCCAGGCTGACTGAGGGCTGCCTTTAGTAGACATGTTAGGGAGCTGGCAGGCCAAGTGTTTTCTCCCAAATGCACACTAGCTGCTTAAGGAATTCCCAAATCCCTTGCCAGAGGTCAGACTATGAAAAACACTTCTAGAGAAATCCTGAGGCGTCCCTTGCCACTATATTCATCCCTGGGCAGCCAGTGGGGGGAGGAGTGCAGATGGAAGCCCTGTGACCAATCCTAGCAGGTCCTGTGCATGGAAGAGGAGCTGGGGTAAAGATTCTTTTGCAGGGGGAGGGGTGGGGAATACTGGGGCCTGAGCCCAGGGCCTTGGAACTAAGCTACATTCCCTAACCCTTTTTTATTTTTCATTTTAAGACAAGATCTCACTAAGTTGCTAAGTTGCCCAGGCTGGATTTGAATTTACAATCGTCCAACCTGAGTCTTCCAGAGCACCGAGATTGTGGGCATGTGCCACCACACCCAGCTGGGGTAAAGATTCTTGGTTGGTAAGCATTTTTTAAGTCCCTACTATGTGCCAAGTGCCATGGTAGGCTCTGGAGGAAGAAAACCAGGTAGGAGTCCATGGTCTAGCAGGGAAACCACAGCACAAGGGAAAGAGGAGGCTCACATGAAACATCCTCTGCTACCCCTCATCTCTGCAGGCACCACAATCTTTTCACAGTATTGTTGGCTAATGAAGAGTTACTTCTGGGGTGATTGGTTTAGTGAGGAAAGTCTACAAATCCTTAAACCCTAATGTTTTGGGCATCCTGACAGACCTGGGAGGAGATAAGTTGGAAGGTGGGACCCTAAGAGTCACCTGCTACCCTGAGATCCAGATACTAAGATCACCAAGCCTCCTCGGAGGATGGGGTCTATGCTACCGCCAGGCAGTAACAGGAGCCAGGGGAAGGGACCCCATCCACAGTGGCAGCTTCATCCCTCCTCACATTCCTGAGCTTACTGCAGTTTGATACGGATCACTGTTTGCATTCATGTATGTGTAAGCTGCTGTTGAAAAAATATACCTTATGAGGCCAAACAAAACAAGAAGGATTTGTGTGTAGGGGGACAGAAGGACAAGATCTTTGTGACTCCCACTTTTCTTGACCTTGAGCCCCCAAGGGGCCGAGGTTCTGAAAAAAGGCAACTGTAGGACCATTTGAAATTAGCTCCAAGAGAGCCAAGTGTCTCCAGGACCTGGGCAGGAGAGGTTGTGGTCTCTGGGGCATGTTGGCAGGGGCTTGCAGCTGATTTAACCTCCATTTGTGCTGAGCACTTCCTGGCTGCTCAGTAAAGGCAGGTCCATCACCTTCTGCCCAGAGCAACTGGACAGGTAACCAGGCCACAGAGCTCATGCCCTCCGTGGGCTTCCAACTCCAGGAGGTGCTTGGCGGAGAGGACCAGGCTCTTCTACACGCATGAACTTGTGCTTCACCTGCCCTATGCTCCCACAGCCCGGCAGAGACCACCGCAGCTGCAGGGCCGAGCCAGGGAGCCTTCTAGCTCTGTCTTTCCACTCCCAGGGTGGCTGAAGGGGCAGGAAGTAAGCGAAGTCTGGGGGTCAGGACACTGTCTTGTCATGGCTTCCCCCACGGGGCTCCTAGAGGAGTGCAGCAGTGAGGGAGAGTTAACGGGCAGCCAAGCGCCTGATTGTGTATGGCCCTGTGCAAGCACAAACGTGTTCATCCTCCTGGGCCTCCATCCTCTCCCTGAAAACCTGTGTGATGCACTCCGTGGCTGCAGTCTATCCTAGATCAACCATTGTACAATCCCATAAGTACATGCATCAGGTAAGAGGACACACAGGCAAATCACCACCCAGCCACAGAGATCCGGCTGAGCCCAAGTGTCAATGTAACCAGTTTGAAAACCAAGTTTCGTTTCATACACCATCTCAGCTCAACCAGTAGTGTCTGTCTGGAGGGCTGGGTTGAGGGCTCTGGGAGCTGGGGGTACAGCCCAAAGGTAGAGCTCTTGCCCCGTACGTGGGAGGCCTTGGGTTGATCCCCAGCACCATAAAATCTAAAGCCATTTCAGGTGGAGACGGGTCCAGCAGGAGATGGAATGGTAAAGGACTAAAAGCTAGACTCTGCTGTTTACCAGCCATGTGATCTGGAGAAGTTACTCAGCCTCTCCCAGATAAGCTTTGGATGGGGGACTGGATTGCGGTGATGCCTGTCAAATTCTCCCATGGGGCCCGACCCAGGGTCAGCTCCTGAGGGATAAGCAGTGGGTACCCAGGACTAGATAGGGTGAGCAGCAGAGCAGGAGGAGAAATGCCCAGCACCAGGGTCTACATTATCTTCTTCTCCTCAGCTACCTGCCCAGCTTCCCCCGGAGAAGGGGAGCCAGAATCCGGTGAGAGAAGAACCCCATGCCGAATCTCCGTGAAACCCCGGAGCTTTTCTTTCCGTTACCGGACAAGCCCTGTGTCTCTGCTGCCTACCCTGTGCCGCTCTCTCCCAGAGCCCAGATGGGGCGGAGGAGGACCGGGTCTTCCACCACGATTTCTGTGTCTGTAGGCACGGCTGCGTCCCCATCCCCGCTGGCACTGAGCCACACGCCACCTCTCTGGGGCTAGGGAGAAAATTCAACCTGCTCGGCAATCCCTTTATTGTTGTTGATTTTATCTGTCGGCTCCCTCCCCACCCCAGCTTTATCTTTTCCTTCTTCCCCTGAATCAGCGATTGGAGCCCAGAAGATGCGTTCCGGGGCGCCCCCATCCGGCTGCCTCGGTGGCGGCCCCAAGCGGTCGGATCAGCCTCGCGCAGGGAGGACCGAGCTCCTGGGCCTCTTCCCGGCCAAAGGATGGCATGTCCACCCGCAGGCCCCCGCTCAAGGCCCTGGCGGGGTGGGGATGGGCGGCGGCGCCCGGAGGTCACCTCGGTCCTGTCGCTCTCTCTGCTCCGCCTCCTCACTGCTAGAACCCCGGCTCGCTGTACCTGGATGGATTGCTCTTTCGCAAGTGCTTTCCACTTAACTAATTTCATTCTCACTACCGTTCTATGAGTGGGTCCTATTATTATCCCACGTTATTATTATCGGCAGCCAAATCAAGCAGTGCTAATAAAATAACAATACAAGTATAGCAAACCGGTAATTTTTCAAGTGAGCATTAAGATTTGAAGGGAATATTTGAAAGGTTCCAGCCCACAAAAATATACACTAGGGTCTGAAAATCGAGGGATCATGATTCCTGCATTTGAACTGATTGCTGTCCTCTGTGAGAGGACAAATCTTTTGGATTTCACACAGATATGTCTCATGCAACATCGGAGATTTGGCTACATTAAAATTTGTCTGTCGTTTTTCTGGGATACATTTGTACTTTAAAAAAAAATGACCTTTTGTTTATCCGAAATTGAAAGTTAACTGGGTGCCTTTACTAAAGCTGGCAATCCTCATCCCGTGGAATCTGTGCTGCATCTCATCAGGCCAATGGCCTGAACTTGGGTTCCAGACATGGTGCAGAAGGGGCCTCCTCACCCTAGAAATGCCCTCTCCAGTACCACTACAGAAGTCCCAGCAGGGGGAAGCCCCAGGGAGCTGCGTTTCAGCTTTCTTCTGGACACACACCCAGGAGCTCCTCTCCTCCCTCCTCCCTCCTCCCTCAGTGCTCCCACCTGCTCCCAGGTTCCCAAGGCGCTGCCCACACCCCCGCCCCACAGCTGGATGCCTAGATGCTGTGTAGGAAGTGGTACAGGGGCCACATGGGACAACCTTTCCAGCTTAGACTTAGGCAAGACCTACACAGCGTGGGCTCTTCCCAAGGCTGCCTTTCTTGCCCCACCAAGGAGACAAGGGTCCTGAATGAAGTGTACATCTTCCTCTTCTCATAGCCAACATGGTGAGGGGTTAGGAGAGGCTACAATGCAATGAAAAGGACTGGCAGTCTAGAAACTTGATAAATACCAGCTAAATACTGTCCTGGAGTTTCCAGGCTATTCCAAACCTAAGGAGACTCGCTTTTCCTCAGCTCTAAAATAGGGTCAACCCCCAGCTCACCTCATTATAGCAGGAGTGAGGTGAGAGACTATAAACACTTCAGGAATGAATTATCAACAAAACATGCAGACTTCCAACACCCTTACTCCCTCATTCTGCCATCCAACTCAGGGACCACATGGGCAGCTTTTCAATCTCATTAGAAACATCCCCACCGACCATCTGATGGAGCCTTAGATGACAAGGGTCAAGGTGCACATGGGCCACACACTGAACCTTCTGGAAACAAAGCCCCTGGCTGTGTTTTCTGACTTCTTGCTGACTGAGAGGGCAGATGCCTCAGGCTCTAAGAGAGTTTGGGAGCTGATTATAGCCTGCAAATGTCCCCAAGGTAGCAGGTACCTTTTGGACGCAGGATTTAGGAAGTTCTCAGCCCAGTTTCTAGAAGTCTACCCTTTGTTCACTGGGCCCCACCTCTTTCAGGGACACAACTATGAAGCCCCAGAAGTGCCGGTATGGACAGGAAGATACAAACCTCACTATGCCAGGCCCCGCATAGAACCTCGTCCTAGCACAACACAAGCACAGTGCAGGAATCGAGGTGCTGTTAGCTGAAAAATCCCTCAGGCAAGACCTAGCTCCAGAAATTCCTTCACGGGGTCCAGGTCTTATGCCTTCTTCTCCTCTACCAGCACAGGGACAGGTAGACAAGGACAGACACGGTCTACCTGGCCTTTAGGAGCTCAGAGCCTGGTCTCTCAATCTCTGCCTGTCCTCACCCCTCTCCACAAAATCCCTGCTCAACTTTGGACAGGCTGCTTCCTCCCCAAAATCTACTGTTTACGGCTCTGAAACACAGGGTCTTCTTGTCCAAAGCCCTTCCCTACACACCCATAATTCCATCCTAATGTCAGAGGATGGAAAAGTAAGAGTCCACGTGGAAAGGCCTTGGAGCACCCTGGCCTGAGTGATCAGTGGATTCTGCCCACATTTCAGAGACCTGATGCATTGCTTTTTGTGTAGCACGCATTCATTGTGCCAGGCCTGGGCAAAGCATTAGGATACGAAAGGGAAGAGGGTGACAAATCCTCCACCCAGCGGGGTTTACAGTCTAGCAGGGAAGCAAACTGGGTGAATCATGATGATATGTGATGAGGGCTTCGTGAGAGAATTGAGGCTGCTGTGGCATAAATCAGGGTCCCAGCCCAGCCTAAAGGTTGGGGATAAGGATCAGGAAAGGGCCCCGGTGACAGGGTTAGACCTGAAGGCTGAGATAGAATTCTGAGCAAGTGGAAGATTGTGGGGAATGCTGTGAGGTAGAATAATAGTGTTTTTATAGCTGTCAGAGCAAGAGTGAGGCTCTGGGACCTTGGAAACATGCTACATGAAAGAAATCAGACACTAAAAGCCACATGCTGTATTGTTTCATTCATGTGAAATGTGAAGGATCTATGAAGAAAGTAGATTTGTGGTTGCCAGGATTAGGCTGGAGAATGAGTAATGACTAATATCATGGGTACAGGACACTTTAGAATAATGAATTAACTGTAAATTGTGTCTCGATTCTTTAATAGAGAGAGGTTCTGAGGCCTACTGAGCGGGTGAACTGTACTCACTTGGGATAAAGAGGCAAGGTGGGCCATGCAGGGCTACCTCAGATAGGCTGGCCCTGAGGGCCATGGAGACCAGTAGAAGGTTTTAAACTGAGGAGTGGCATAGTCAGACTTGCCCTTGAGGAAGATCTCTGTGCGGCAATATGGAGGCTACATTGCAGAGGACGGGGAAGAGCTGCCTGCCACTGTCCAGATGAAGGATCGCGGTGACTGGAACCA
>NW_022900916.1:38485286-38532386 GCF_012274545.1 Fukomys damarensis | reverse complement strand
AAAAAAAAAAAAAAAAAAAAAATTAGACTAGATCCAATAAATATGCCCAACTGATTTGCTACAGTGGCATAAAAATAATTCAATAAAAGAAGAATAGCCTTTTAACAAATGTTAGAATGACTGGAACTCACCAAAAGTTAAAATGTTTTCTCTGTGAAAGACCTTATTCAGAGAACGAGAAGAGAAGCTACAGACTAGAAGCAAATATACATAAACTACATATCTGACAAGGATTAGTAGGTAGAGTGTAAAAAGAACTCTTAAAACCCAGCATTGAGAAAACAAATAATCCAATCAGAAACTAAGCAAAAGACAGACCTTTCACTGAAGAGGATACACAGATGGCCCATAGCACATGAAAAGACATTCAAGCAGTCATTAGGGAAATACCTGCCAGAGTAACACCCTACACCTACCAGAATAGCAAGAATAAAAAGTAATGATAACATCAAATGCTGGTGAAGACATGGGAAACCTGGATTACTCCACATCATTACTGGAAGTACAAACGGTACAGTCATTCTGAAGAAGAGTATGGAAATTTCTTACAAAATTAGGCCTGTGCTTACCATATCACCCAGCAACTGCAATTGCATACTTTGACATTTATCCGAGAAAATGAAAACTTATATTAACACAAAAAACCTATACATGGGGCTGGGGATTTATCTCAGTGGTTCCGCTGCCAGACTCGAAAGCACAAGGACCCAAGTTCAATCCCCAGTACCAAAAAAAAAAAAAAAAAAACCTATACATGAATGTTCATAGCAAGTGAATGCTTAAACAAACTGCAGTATGTTCATACCATGGATACTACTCAACAAGAAATACTGTATAATGCCACTGATGTAACCTTGAAATGGCACAGTTATAGAAATAAGGAATAGATTAGTGGTTGGATATAAGTAAGGCCAGAAAGAGGAAAGAGGCAGGTGTGGCACTGAAAGGCAACAGAGGAATGTGTGTTGATGAAAATGTTCCACATCTTGACTGTATCGATGTCCACGACCTGTGCTCCACTCTGAATTATAGTTTTACAAGATGTTACCACTGGGAGAAACCGGGCAAAAGTAAAAAGTACCTCTTTGCATTCTTTCTTACGACTCTATTCTTACAACAATTATCTCACAATTAAAAGTTTAATTAAAATATATTCAAAAGAGGCTTTATACTGTTGGTTCCATTCATATCACATACTAGAGATGACAGAATTCTAGAAGTAAGCATATTACTGCTGGGCTGGGGCACTGAGTAGGTAGAGGGAGTGGCTATAGTTACAGAAGTTTAGCAGGAGGGAGCCTTGTGATGGAATTACGCGTATCTTGACTGTGACCTTGACATGAATCTACACATGAGATAAGAAGGCAGAGAATTAAGCATACAAGGTGACATGCGCACAGGTAAAACTGAGCAAGGTGGGTGAGTTATATCAAGGTAAACGTATTGATTGTGAAATGAGATAGAATCATTAGATAAAGTGTATTTGGGAACTTTCCGGTATTTCCTACAACTGCATGCGGATATATAATTAAAACAAAATTAAATCATATAAAAATATAAACAAATATTTTAATTAACAATAAAAACTCATCATTTCTAATTGTTTCACTACTACTTCTGCTCTTGAGATTATTTACATCAATGGGAACCTCTGAGGTGGCTGATATCATGTTAGTGTCTGAAGCAGACCACAGTGGGAGCATTTATACCACGAGAATGGACAAACAGTAGAAATGGAGACTTCCGTCACCTCCTGCAGAGCCTGTTGTTAAACAGCCCATACACCGGGGCTGGCTGGCTGGTCACAGTCTGAGGAGGGGGAGGAGCCTCTGAGGATAGAAGTAAGAGCTGAAGCAGGAGTACTGGGGTTGCTGAACCCTGCTATGGCACAGTTAGGAGTGGAGACCATGACTCCATTGTGGAAAGCCACTGGCTGAGTTTGTTCAGGGTTGAGATTTGCCAGGTGCCTGCATGGGAAGGCCAGTTGGGGGGGGGAGGGTAGAATTTAGGATATGTTAGTGAATGCTTGAAATTGGTATGTGGAATCTGAACTGGGAGAGATATGGGGAAATTGGGGACCGAGGGGTGGGAACAGTTCACGGACTGGAGGTCCCAAAGAGCCTTAGGGCCATGCGTCATGAGTACTAAACTGGCAAGGTAAAGGGCAAGGGCTGCACTCAAGAGCCTGATTACTAGATGTTATGTGGGCAGGGGCCGCACACTCCGGGGGCCAACCCGAGTCCCCAGCATGGCCAGAGGGTGGGTTAAAGTGGAAGTGAGGAGAGGGCCCTGAGGGTGAGAACTCAGGAGTGCTAGTCAGGATCCAGCTGCCGTGTGGCGCATTTCCAGGAAGGCTGTCTCCTGGGGTTAATGGAAGGACTCGGGTAGAGGACACACTGGAAAGGGGAAAAGGGGCTGGAGGAGGGAGAGAAGGAGCGAAGGAAAGACCTGGGAAAAAGAAAGAAAGAAAAGCACTTATTTTTAGCAGAGGCAAGAAAAGGAGACTAATGTATAAAAGCTGGAGGGAGTTTGGGGGCATCACTTAATGATATTAACTGTTTCTCTTTTAATCAAAAAGGCTAAAGGACTTAATGGAGACTCTAAACCACTCCAGGGATAAGGCTAAATTCCTGCCTTTGCAATTCTTAAAGTGTCAAAACAGTCTGAAATTATCCCTTTTCAGAATGTGTCCTAAATCACAGGACAAAGGTTACCAGAGAAAATGAGTATCCAGGATGGGCTTCTCATCTCAAGGGACCAGTCCTGAGGACAGCCCTCCACAGCACCCAGGCCCAACTGGCTGCTCCCTGGACCAGTTAAAGGGAGGAAGCTCACAGACAAAGGGGTGACCACGAGGAGGCAGGAAGCAGAACCAGATCTCAGCTAAAAGGATCTGACTCCGCTAAGGACCCAAATGAGGGCTGGGGAAATGTGCTCATCACAGCGAGAGAGTACAAGAATAGTGGAAATCATTTCTTTTGAAATGCTGGGGATTGAACTCAGGGCCTCACACATGCTGGGCAAACACTTTTCCACTGAGTTACATCCCCAGCCCAGGGGTCCTCTCAAGTTGTCTTACTCTAATGGGGATTTGTCTAGTGTCTCCTATACCATAGGCGCTCAGTAAATGTCTATGGATTGAAGGGGAAGAGAAGGGGAGGAGAGGAAAAAAGATAATTCAAACAACGGGGTGGGAATCTGACATGTTTCTCTCGCCACTAGATTCTTTTTCTTTTCTTTTTCTTTTGGGTGGGGTGTTTGGGGGTCCTGGGGATTGAACGCTGGATGTGCTTGTGAGGCAGCCGATGGCACCGCTGAGCTAAATCCCTGGCCCACCAGTAGATTCTTAAATGACCCCAGTACCACCCTGCCCTGCTGAGTCAGTGCACAGCCGTGTGCATAGCTGACACTATTCCCATGACCTCAGGAACCCAGCAGTGCCGGGCCTTGTGCTGCGCACCTTCCCACAGTCTGGCTGTTTCAGCCTCACACAGCCCTTGGAGGAAGGGGCTGTCACTCTGTGTGGTATAAAACTCAGTACCTTTGAGCTCAGAGCGGTCCCAGGGCGACATCATTGGGCAGAGGTGGGCCTGGGCACATCCCCCTACAGTTGCCCACCACAGAGCTTGGACTGAAGTTACAGTTAGTCACCCTCTTCCTCTCAGCCACAGATCCCCTTGGACAAACACCTGCCCCATATGGCCCCAAAGCTTGTGCCAATTCACTTTCTCATTCTGTAGGTAGAGGTGGGGCATGGAAGAACCCACAGATTCCACTTTGAAAAGAACTTCAGTTTGGGGGCAAAGGAGGGGTGGAGGCAGGAGAGAAGTATAGGAAATGATTTAGAAACAGCTGAACTTTGAAAAACGGAAGAAAAATTTCTCAAGCACTGCAGAAAAGTGCATTTTAAAATGTAGCTATGCCAAGGGACTGAAAAATTGCTTATGAGCCAAGGACATTGGCTGAGGGAGCAGTGAACTGGGAGCAGTGAACTGACAGGGCAGACAGAAGAACTGCTGGAAGGACAGTTTGTTCAGAGGCAAGCTCAGAGGCAGAGAAACTCAGAGCATATGGTTAATCACTGCATTGCAGGGACTCACTAAACTCTATAGCCACCAAAGATGACAATGAAATATGATAGATTCCAGATATGACAGCCACGAAGTACTATGAACACTGACTGCCCTGGAATCTAAATACTATGGCTACTAAATACTACAAATACTAAATATTATATGCACCAAATACCACTGAAATTAAGTAGTCTAGATACTAAATATTATAGGCACTAAATACCACTGAAACTAAATAGATGAAATGCTACAAGCTCTAATGAAAAACTATAGCTACTGAATTTTACAGCCACTAATACTGTAGCAATTGAACCTTCACCTCATACATAAAAAACTATCATTATTACCCCAATAGATGAGACCTAAAGAAAATCAATAATATTTGTTAATAGAACAACAGTTTGGGCCACTGAATTTGTTTCTTGGACCCATTGTCTGGGCAGATAAACTAGAAAAACAGGAGCCTTGTGGGCAGTGGGTGGTCAATATTGAGGGTGGAAAAGAGAAAGGGTTTTGAAAAGAGGAGATTTCTGAGCTGAGAACCGGTTGGGAGGAGGAATAAAGTGGGCATTTTGGAGAGAAGGCAAAGAAGTGATTAATAGCACACAAGTGGCAAAAAATTACATGTATTAGTAGGGTCTGAAGTTTTGAAGTAGAGCAGCAAGCAAATTCAGGTCAAGCAAGCATGAACCTAGTTAGAAAGAGCTCTCAGTACATCAGGAGAAAGCTGAGCCTTTACCTTGAAGTAGTTGGGGAGCCATCACGAAGTGTGACAGCCTGTTAGGGAGATGATGCTGACCGTGGGTGGTTTGAGGCGGCCAGTGTGGACACCTTGGCACCTTTCCAAGGCAAGGTCAAAGGTCTGTGCAGATGGGTGGTGACAAGAGGTATACTGAGGAAGGGCAGTCTCAGTTTCCAGAAAGTAGAATTGGCAGGACTTTGTGAGTGACTTGGTATCGAGCAGAGGTCCCCAACTCCTGGACCATGGACCAGTACCGCATTTACAGAGGCTCCTCATCAGTCACATCACCACCTGCACTCTGCCTCCCCTCAGGTCCGTGGCATCGTTAGATTCTCGTAGGAGCACGAACCCTATTGTGAACCGTGTATGCAAGGGCTCTAGACTGTGTGCTCCTTCAAATCATTCCATCTGGAAACCCCCACCCCAGTCCATAGATAAATTGTCTTCCACAAAAACTGGTGCCTGGTGCCAGAAAGGTTGGGGACTGCTGAAGGAGAACTACATGAGAAACTTGTGGTATCTGGGTTAGATGACCAGCTAGGTCTTGGTGCCACAAAGCAGGGCACATGATATAGGAAAAGGAATGAGCTGGGAAGTATTTTACCAATTCCGCATTTACATTTTTTTTTCCTAAAATGTAGGATTAAATAACAATTATTTCCCATGATTCTGTGGGTAAAGAAATGGACAGGGCTCAGCTGGGTGGTTCTTCTCCATACAGCTTTGCCTGGGGGTCATTTGCTTTGCCACACCCAGGTATTGGCAGGGCTGGAAAGTCCATGCTTTACGTGCGTGCGTAGCACTGTGTGCTGCTCCTCCGGGCCCCTTTTTCCATGGGGCTACTCAGCCTCCCTGCAGCATGATGGTCTTAAAGGTGCTGAACTTCTTTATTGCAGTGGCCTCTGAGTGTATGAATTCTTAGAGTCGAAGGTAGATTTTGTACATCTTCCAAGTCCCAGTCTCAGAAATTATACCAAGTCACTTCTGCCACATTATGTTAATTAGAAGTCGTGAAGGGCTGGGGATTTAGCTCAGTGGCGCTGTGCCTGCCTTGTAAGCACAAAGTCCTGAATTCGATCCCCAGCACATTAAAAAAAAAAAAAAAAGAATTAAAAGTCATGGAACCAGCTTATATTTAAGAAAAGGTGAAACTGACTCCATCTCTGAATGGAAGGGATAGCAAAGCATTTGTGGCCATCCCCATTTGGAGACAGCAGGTGCAGTGAATGTGGTGGTGTACCACCCAATATCTGCCTCAGGACAGTATCTGCCCTTGTTTCTCAGAGGCCATGCTGGCTGCTCATACCTGATTTTGTCTCCCAGAACTGTCTTCTTCTAAGTTACATCCCCTCTCCAAGGGCAGCCCCCATCCAAGGATGGGTAGATATGGGGTTGTAGGGCCACTGTAGCTCTGGCACTCCCCGCAGTCTACTCAACCGCAGCAGTATCACAGTTCAGCTTGCTTAGCTTTCCCCATTGTCCTGCACATACTGCTCCCAAGAATCCTTCCTGCCAGCTGCTGCACTCAGACCTCTGCCCCTGAGTGTTGTCCAGCAACCTGACCTCTGCCAAGAGACTGAACTGTGATGAGGCATGGAGAGGTTACAGGTGACATTAAAAAAGGAATCAGCCAGGTATGGAGATACATACCTGTAATTCTAGCACTCTGCGAGGCAGAAGGATTGCAAGTTCTAGCCCAACCTGGGCAATTTAGCAACTGAATCTCAAAATAAGACATAAAAAAGGTCTGGGTATATAGCTCAGTGCAAAAGAAAAAGGAATCAGATCCTTCTGCAGGCAGCAGAGTTTGTGAGGTGAAGTTTGAGGGAATGGTCAGGAAGTTGAGGTGAAATCCAAGTGAACATGTACTTAGCCAAATCTGCTAATGTTAATTGTGAGGTTGTCTCCACTTGTCAACATTATAAATTCAAAACAATGCAAGACATTCCTTGATACCTAAATTCTTTTATTCACAGTTCTGATCACTTATTTTAGGACAGAGTTTGAGTGGCAAAATTGTAAATTAAAGAATATGACCACTCTTGAAGCTATCTGGATGTTCCAAAGCTCTGTTTCACAGCACATTTACACAGCCTTCTCCAGCAGCTAAATTCCCTTAATTTAGGTAAGGTCATTGATTCAGAGGGAGAGTTAATTATTCATTTGAATTGGTTTGTGCAAAAGGCTCCAGAGAGCTCACAAGAATAAATTGAAAAGCTATTAGGACTAACAGGCAAATTTAATAAAGTGGCTGGATGCAAAATTCAATAGCTTCCTCATCAACTAGCAATAACCAATTAGAAAATGCAGCGGGTATGAGTGGATGGAGGGGTAGAGATAGCAATAACAGTAACAAAAATACATAGGATTCACTGTACCAACAGGTAAAAAAATAAGAAAACTACTTCTTAAAATCTTTTAAATTTTGAAAACCCATGAAATAGAAAAGCATGTCAAGTTCCTAAATAGGAAGATGAAATGCTCTACAGAGTGAATTTGTATATTGAACCCAGTCTGATTATGAGAACAAAGTTTATTGTTGCGCTGCTGTTAGGCAAGCCACAGTTATTCTAAAGTTTACTGTGAAAAAATAAAAAAATAAAGTTTGCTCTGAAAAAAAATATATTCGGCAAAAGTAGCTGAGAGAACAAATGGAGATGTAGCTCAGCAGCTGCATACTTGCTTAGAATGAATAGGGCTCGGGGTTCAGTCCACAGAACCACAAAAAGAGAAAGGAGATATGGCATGATTTGATAAACAGGATAGAGATAATTGGCTGACAGTTTGGGGAAAAGTTAGACTTTCTCTCACATCACAAATCCAAATAAATCTCAGGTGAATAAAAGAGGTAAATGTTGTTACAGGCTGAATTTTGCCCTCCTACTCCTCAACAATGTTGAAGTCCTAACCCAGAAATTCAGAATGTGACCTTACTTAGAAATAGGGTCATTGCAGGTGAAATTCATTGAACAAGATGAGGTTGTCCTAGAGTACTGTAGAGTACTGTAGGCTCCCACCTCAAAATGACCAATGTCCTTGTAAGAAGATGGCATATGAAAATAGAGGTAGTTGTCCATTACTAAAACCCAAGGAATGTCTTAGGCTACTAGAAGCTGGAAAAGGCAAGAAAGGATTCATACTATAGGTTTCAGAGAAAACATGATCCTTCTGACACCAGCCTTTTGACCTTCAGAACCACAAGACAATAAATTTCTGTTGGTTTTTTCTCACACTCAATTTGTAGCATTTGGCTGGAGCAGCCCTAGGCTAATACAGATATACAGCTGTAGAACCATTTTTTTAAATTCAAAGAAGGGGCTGTGGATTTACCTCTGTGGATTTAGCTCTGGTTCGATCCCCAGTACCCCAGAAAAAATACTCAAAGAAAATAAAGGTGAAAAATGTATACACTTTCAAAAGCAGAAGGATTTATAAGCATAAAAGTAATGGAAAAATTCAAAGCAAAAATCAATACTTTTATGTATAAAAAAATACCTTTACCAAAACCAAAAAGAAGTAGAAGGGCCAGGGAATTAGCTCAGTGGTTCCAGCGCCTGCCTTGCAAGTGTAAGGGCCCAAGTTCGATCCCCAGTATCAAAACAAAGAAAGAAGGAAGAAGGAGAAAACTTGAAAATATAATTGCCTCAAAATGACACATGGCCACTATTATTAATATATAAGCAGACCCCAAAAATATCAATAGAAAATCGGGTGAAGAAAGCATAATCCACAGACTATACATGACAGCACATAAATATAAAAAGTGTTCAATCTCACTAATGATTTAATTTATATAAACAAAATATAATTATTTCCTTTATACAACAATATTTTATGTGCTGGGCCAGGGATTTACCTCAGTGGTTCCACTGCCTGCCTCACAAGTGCAAGGCCCCAAGTTCGATCCCCAGTACAAAAGTTAAAAAGTGCTTTTTCTAATTCCTGATAAGGGTGCAGTAAAAATTGTACCTTTCTCACCCATGACACTGTTCACTACATTTTTAAAGTGCTGTGTATAAAAACATTTTAATAATTCATAGACTTTACTTCAGGGGTTTTCTTTCTAAATATCTTAAGGAAACAGATATTTAGGCAAATATTTATCTACAAAGAAGTTCATTGCTGCATTACTCATAACAGTGAAAAAATTAGAAACCACAACCTTAATCCAACAGTTGGGGGCTAGCTATATAATGTTAGATTATACAAACATTGAAAGTGGTGATTTCAATGTATTTAATAACATGGCAAATATCTACAATAGAAATGTGAAATTAAAGAGTTTGTGACTATGTGCATATTATATATCTTTTTTTTTTTTTATCTGGACCTTGCACTTTTGAGGCAGGCGGTGGCACCACTGAGCTAAATCCCTGGCCTTTTTTTTTTTTTTTCCAAATTTTATAAAATATGTATCCGTAGCAGAATGAAGGGTTCAAACAAACCCAAATAATTTATCTTTTCCTCTAGATAGCATGATATTTTTCATTCTTATAAAATACACATAGCAAAATTTACCATTTTAGCCATTTTTTTGCTTTGTTTTGTTTTTTGAGGCAGAATCTGTCCAGTTCAGGCTGGCCCTGAATTTACTATGTAGCCCAGGCTAATCTTGAACTCTCTGCAGTCCTCCTGCCTCAGCCTCCCAAGTGCTGAGGTTACAGGCATGCACTACCACACCTGGCTCCCAATTTAACCATTTTAATCCAGTGGTATTGTACACATTCATATTATTTTTAACCATCATTACAACTATAATTTTTTTTTTTTTTTGTACCGGGGATTGAACTCAGGTCCTTGCGCTTGCAAGACAGGCCACCGAACCGCTGAGCTAAATCCCCAGCCCAACTATAATTTTTTTAATCTTCCTGAACTTTTCATCTTGCTATACTGAAACTCTGTACCCATTAAACAGTAACTTCCCATTCCCATTAACTTCAGCCCGGTTACCTCTACTGTACTTCATCTCTATGAATTTGCCTGTTCTAGGTACTTGTAGAAGTGGAATCGTATAATATTTTCCTTTTGCATCTGGTTTATTTCACATAGCATAACGTTTTCAAGGTTCATCCATGTTGTAGTACTGCAGAAAGGTAAATTAATTAGATATCTTGTAGGCAGTTAGACAGGGTGCCCTTAAGGAGCCAACACAGCAAGGAGACAACCTGGAGGACAATCAAGACACATTCACTGAAGGCCAGAATTGTAAAAGGAGAAAAACTATTACACCCCTGTGCTTTCCCCGGAGATAATAGCAATGATTGATATTCTAAATAGGTTTCAAACACCTGGGTGGGAGCCAAAGTCTTAGCCCAGCCTTTCCAGGAAATTTCCCTGACTGCCACCCTTACTGAAAATCCTTGTATACGCTTGCTATGTGACTTGCTCCCCCATTTGACCCCATTTAATCAATATTACCTGGGTGGCTGTATTTGTAATCTTATTGGTTGGTCGTGGTTTTGTCCCCCCTCATGCCCCCCTTGTAATTTTCCACTGGGTCTTACAGTTTTGTCCCACTCTGCACCCCCTCACCACATGGCTTTGCTGTATGAAAACATCTTTGAAAAGTGGGGTGAGCGGGCAATACACTTTCTGGTGCCCCTTCTGTCTCTCTTAGACAGAAGCTTTCTTTGCCTCAATAAGTTTTTCCTACTCTTAACCTCCGCTGTTCCTAGAATTCATTCTTCAATTTTAGAGAACATGAACTTCCATTTCGGATATCTTGCAGGTTTGGGAGTTAATCTCTTCCCCCTATATCAGTAGCATGTATGAAAAGTTCATTGCATTTTATGGCTGAATAATATTCCATTGTATATAACTTCATAGCACATTTTATTTATCCATTCATCTACTGATTGGGTTGTTTCTGCCTTTTGGCTATGATAAATAATGCGGTCAACAGTACACAAGTACATATTCAACTCCCTGTTTTCAGTCCTTTGGGGTTATACATCAGTGAGTAGAACTGCTGAATCATATGCTAATTCTAATGCTTTGGTTTTTTGTTTTTTGTTTTTTTGTTTTTTTTGTACTGGGTTTTGAACCCAGGACCACATGCATGCACCACAAGCATTCTGCCACTGACATACTTTCAAGTCTTTCTTTTGAGACACGGTCTCATTAAATTGTCCAGGCTAATCTTGAACTTGTGATCTTCCTGCCTCAGACTCTCAAGTAGCTGGGATTACAAGTATGAGCCATCACAACCAGCTGTTTTAACATTTTGCAGAACAGTTGGTTTCAATTTCTAAAAATTTTTCTTCTGCATTTTTCTAATTTTCTCTATTGAGTGTGTATTATTTTTATGACCAGGGAGAAATGAATTTATTGATTTTTAAATGTCTCCCACTGCTTTTCTTCTTCGTTCTACATGTAATGCACTGCTCCCATGAGGCCAAGCAAAGAGTCGCTCATTATTCTCCCCTCCTCTGAGAGCAAGCAAGGCCGCATAGGTTCAGAATGACCATTTTAATAAATACTCAAAGGGCTGGGTGGTGGCTCAGTGGTAGAGAGCTTGCCTATATGCACAAGGCCAGGTTCAATCCCCGGCACTGCATTAAACAAAAAATTAAATGGCAAAACATACTCAGGATTTGTTTTAATCAGGTGGTAAGAGGACAGGCACGGGCAACAGTGTCCCTTGAAAGAAGAGTTTACCAGTGGGCCGGCGATTTAGCTCAGGGTGCTGCCCCTGCCTTGAAAGAGCAGGGTCCTGAGTTCTATCTCTGCTACCAAAAAAAGAAAATTTAGAAGCGTTTACTACTTACAGCCCTAGAGGAGGGGACAGGTCTTACCATGCAGTTACACCAGGAAGCACGAGGGTTGATAGAGAGGCAGAAGGAAAGAGGGAAAACAGGAGCCATAGCCTTTCTTGTGGCTTCTATCCATGAGGAGAGACTGGTTTGATAATTCCAGCAGGGTCTGGGCTAGTGGGGTAGTCCCTGGTTGGCTAGTACCTCGCTCCGGGTGGTTTAGTGGGGGGAGAATGTTGGTTTTGTGTGAGGGTCAGATAAAGGAGTTGAGTAAGGGCTCTGTATTGATTGTTTTGCGTCTGGAAAGGTGTGCTCACTGACAGTCATTTATTGCCTCTAGGCGTTAGCTGGGTAGTCTGCCCAGGATCACCAAGGCCCCAAGATGTCAAAGCATCATCAACAACAACACATAGAACAATGACGTGTGTGCAAGTTTTCTTTACAACAGCTTGTAATAGCAAAGATTGAAAGTGGAATTTCTATCATATAAGGAGCTGGTATGGTACATGGATAAAATAAAATGTGTCACCATAGAAAAGAATGGCAGACATGGTGTAAAGGAAAGAAGGTGAAGCCAGGTCATCTCCACCACAGCACCCTGTCAGGAAGCCCAACAGTGGTGCCTCCGGGAAGGGAGTTCAGTAGCTGAGGACCCAGGTTGGCTGCAAGGTACTCACTGTATCCTCTCAAGTTTGTGCTATATGAATATATTGCCTAGTACGAAAAGAATTGCATTGTCACTGGACAGGGTCTGGGGAAGTTGGGAATCCACCCACCCCACCCATAGAATAGAATTTAGGATTCACTGACTCCGGTCACAGAAAAAAGAATCTTTAGGACACAGAGAGGGTTTATTAGACAAAAATTTTAATACACACTCAAATAAATAGAGCAGGGGCTCTGGAGAGAGAGGGGCACATTATTTTCTTGAATGGGGAATATTCATGCTTCTCTTGAAAGGGTAGAAATCCCAGGAAAAGGTAGCCCACCCACCAGAAGAGTGCTAGCTCATTTTACAAGAATGGACCTAATTCATTTTGGGTACCAGGGATCAAATTTGGGCCCCTGCACTTGCAAGGCAGGTGGTGAAACCACTGAACTAAATAGCTAAATCTCTGGCCCATTCCTGATTTTTTTTTTTTTTTTTTTTTTTTGGTAGTTGGGTTGAACTTGGGGCCTTGCACTTTCAAGCAGGCAGCAAAACCACTGAGCCAAATCCAAATCCCCAACCCACTAGTTTTGCTTTGGGTTTGGTTTTTTCCTAGATAGGTGATTTAAATATTCTTTGGATTCTTTCAGTCTATTCCTTTCTCTTAGGTTCAGCTTCCTATTTACCTTCCCACTTAAACCAATGTGTGGACTTTCAGTGTTCCTGAGGAATTTTGGGTTGGATGGGTCTGGAAGGAAAGGAGTCCAAATTTAACCAATGGGATGCTGATGTGGGTTGTCTAAGGTGACTTCTTCGACTGGGTTCTGGAAGTTGTAGTCTTCTTAAAAAGTATAACTTTTAGTTATGATTTGTTTCTTTTCTGCCTATCTTTTAATTATTCTACCTCAATATGAAGAATTGTTTGTTTGTTTGTTTGAGGCAGGGTCTCACTATGTAGTTGAGACTAACCTGGAACTCACTATGTAGCCCAGGCTGGTCTTGAACTCACAGTGATCCTCCTGCCTCAACCTCCTGAGTGCTGGAATTACAGGCATGCGGCACCACACCCGGCTGAAGAATTGTTTTAAAAAAATAAAAATGTAAACTACCAGAAATGCTGTCATCAGTGGAATTGTGTTCCCCCAAAATGATACACTGAAGTCTTAACTCTCTGTAACTATAAATGTGATCTTTACAGATGTAATAAATTTAAGATGAGGTCATTAGAGCGGCCTTGATGACCTTATAAAAGGGAAGCTAGGGATGGTGGCACACACTGGTAATCAATCCCAGCACTTAGGAGGCTGAGGCAGGAAGATTGCTCAAGCCTAGGAGTTTGGGACTAGCCTGGACAACACAGGGAGACCTTATCAAAAACAAAAACAAAATTAGGCACTGGGGGTATAGCTCAGTGGCCTAGTATATGCTTAGCACATGCAAGGCCCTAAATTCAATCCCCAGCACCATTACCAAAACTTTAAAATTCTAGCAAAACCCAGACATTAGAAGAGCAAGGATTGTATTCTGCCTTGTGGCCCTCAGAAGCACATCCAGCGCCTCCTCCCACCCATCACAATGAAGGTCAAGGTGGAGGCCCAATCTTGGAACATGGACCCTAAGGACCACACAAGCCCCTGCCCACCAGAGTGCTGTTCTCTGGACCCTTCCTCTGAGGTCTCTGGGCAGAGCAGGGTTAGGCATAGGTCAAACATGGCATAAGTGTGTGCTTGGTTGCTGGAACATGAGCTGCAACACCACAGGGATGATTATGTGCTCTCTGTAGCCCTTTGGAGGAGCACTGGAGGCCTAGTAAACAAAGGGCTGGCCTGCCTTGAGCCTTTTAAAAAATTTTTCTTTCTTTTTTGGCACTAGGGATGGAACACAGGGCCTCAACCATGCTATGCGAGTGCTCTATCACTGAGCCACGTCCCCAGCCGAGCCTGTCCTTCCTGATCATCCCACCAGCATCCTAATAGCACCCATCTCCTGGCCTTGTAGTGAGGATTAAAGACACTAACACCCCCAAGACCCTCTCCACCACGCCTGCAACCCAGCATGAGCCTGCTGACATGCAGTGGTTAATTCTGTGTTCTCTTTTGCCAAAGAAGGCTGTGCCCTTATTGCAAATTGGCAAGTGGGCTTCACCTTTCATGCCAACTCCGGCTGTGTTGAAAGTCTGCCAAGGTCCGGGCTGGGAGTGTCGAGATCGATTAGCAAAGGTTGGACGTAGAAGGGCTAGGAGAGCCAGCTCCTCACAGCACTTAGCCCCAAGGATGCTCAGGTGGGGTCAGCAGCCCCTCACGGAGGTAACACGTGGGAACAAGACACACTTTCCTTTCCCTGTGTGGCCCTAGGTGCAGAGCCTCACGCATTTGTCCTGGAGTCCCTGCAGAGGCTGCAAGTAGGGCCAGCATGCACCCAGGCCTTCCCAGGACTCTGGCTGTGCCTCCCCTGCATGGGCTTCTCAGCAAGGGCAGAAGAGGTGGCGATTAGCTTTATTTTGGAGGTGAAAAACCATCCTTTCTCCTCTGTTCTGTGAATTCACTCAGGATATTAGGGCAAAAAGCACCAGAAACCCTTCTTCCCACACTCCTCAGTCTCTTCTCTCCTCCTAGTTTTTAAGCTTTGCTACATTAGTTATTTCCTTAGTCCTTGATACCATTTCTAAAGTGGGCTTTATCGTCCATATCCAAGGTCATGCCCTGTCCCCGTATCCATGCAGCCTCCTGAGGGGCTGAGCTGTGGAGTGGGCAGAGGGCGAGCTTAGCCCCAGATGGCATACAACCCCCTGGTCGGATGGTGCAGCAGCCCCCTGCTTGTCAAACCAGAAGGGCCCAGCTCTTCTCACAGTGCTACTGAAACTAGGAGCCTCAGGGGCCTCCGCCTTCCTCTGGCTTTCACCTATTTTGTCTCTTACTTACCTGGAACAGCTTAAATCCATTCACTGACCCCAAAAGAAAGGGCTCAGATCCCTGTTAAGGCCCATGTCACCAAAAGGCTCAAAAAAACATAGGCTCCATGGTAGGTCCCTGGGATCCCATGCGGGCCCTGCCCTGGCCCAGCATATAGCGCTCCAACCCCAAAATGTATGCCTCCCGAAATGGCCTTGGGGACCACCATCACTGCATTGGTTTTAAGTACCTGCTCACTATCAAGTATGCTTTCCACCCCGCAAAAAAAAATCCGGGCAGACAGAAGAGAAAGACCTCCAGCAGGGAGAGAGGGCAGGCTGTGACAGAGCCCTCAAATGGCTTTGTGAGGGCCCTTAGCCTGTATCTCTGCACATGCCTCCTGAAATGCGAGAAAATGCATGAGGTGCTCCTGCAGGGCGGGCAGTGAGTTTCCTGTCACTGTAGTTCTTCAGAGAGAAAGGGACCAACTGCTTTCCCACACAGAGAATCCCTTCAGTCTTTATCTGGCCTCTGGTCATGGTTTTACTTAATTAAATAATTCTTGGCCCATGCTTGCTACACATTATTGTTCGCTGGTATTAACTATTATTTGAGTATAGGGTGTATGTCCTTGTATGGAGAATGAAAGCAGAGAAAGCAGATGGTTTTTCCAGGAACCTGTCCCTTTCCTTGGGACTCACTCTAGTGGCTGGTTGCCAGGACCATGCACACACAGCTGGCCGCAGTGCAGGAAAACAGGGCTGCAACTGGTCAGTGCTGGCAGCTGTCCCTGCAGACAGGATCAAGGGTATGTGATTCCCTGAGCAGCCACTTCAATAATAATGTCCCTTTAATAGCCCTTGTCAAATTGCCATGGCTCTCCCCAGAGATTTTCATGACTATGGAAAAACAGCCATTATCTGACCTCAGGGAATAGAGATGTCTGTGGGGTTCCGGATTCCAGGAAGGCAGTTATAAAAGTGCATGGAGTCCATCCACCCCACTGTGTATTAGCAACTCTCTCTCAAAGTCAAGGTATGCAGCTAGGCTCAGGCCAAGAAAATCACAAAATAAACGTACTCAGGGCTCAAAACCTATTTTGGGCTTCTGGTAGCATAGGAGACAGAAAACACACATGACTGATTATTTTTGCCCTGATGGTATTGGGGAGGGCGACAAAGGGCTCAATTTTTAAGTCAATAATTACTATGTTAAGTCAATAAAAACTATGTTACATAGAAGGACATTTTATACCTGAAGGACATTTTAAATTTTTGGATTCCCCATCCAAAAACATGAGAATGAAAATGCCCTTCCTTTTCTTACCACTTTTTTTTTTTTCTTTTTGTACTGGGGATCAAACTGAGGCACTGGTGAGACAGGTGGTGGAATCACTGAGCTAAATCCCCGACCCTCTTACCACTTATTTTTAAAAAGAGAAGCCGGGTGTGATGGCACATGCCTGTAATCCTAGCGCTTGGGAGGCTGAAGCAGGAGGATCACTGCGAGTTCGAGACCTGCCTGGGCTACATAGTGCATTCCAGGTCAGTATCAACTATGTAGTGAGACCCTGTCTCAGAAACAAAACAAAACAAAATTAAAAAAAAAAAAAAAAAAAAAAAAAAAAACATGGAAAGGGGCTGGGGATTTATCTCAGCAGTTCGGGGCCCTGCCTCACAAGTGCAAGGCCCCGAGTTTGATCCCCGATACCAAAAAAAAAAAAAAAAATTTAACCCTAAAAATATTTGGTGTACCTAGCAAAATGTTCTCAAATATCACAGATAATTCCTTAAACAGCCCCTGGAGATGGCACTCTGGGCCAGGTGGAAGTGTACTCTGGTCTGATCCCAGGCAGCAGCAGGAACTCTGGAGCAAGCCTGGACTTCCCTACATCTTCTCTGTGGCTATAACACAGGAGGTCACACTTGCCCCTCGATGACCTTTGCTAAGCTTGATGGAAAGTTCACAGACGTAGGAAAAATGAAAGGGGTTTAAGTCGGGCAGCCCTGCTCTTCATGACAGTAGCAATGTTCAAGCTGGGCACATGACATGGAGGTGCATGATGAAAACTGTAAAATTGCTTCTTCTCACGCACCAATTGCATGATGCACCAAGTTGAGACTGCCCCAAGGTGAGGTTTGAAAGGGGCTTCAAGTATCCGGCCTGAACTTCCCACAACACTCAGGAAGAACCAGGTCCCACAGGACACTCACTATTTTACCTGGCAGAGCAAAGTCTCCTCCATATACCCATGCACGTCAGGGGCTGTGAAATGGGGCCTAATGCTGTGTTTCTGGGATTGACAAGTATTTACCCATAAGCACATGAACACCTCCCCATTTGCAGTATCTGGGATGGAATCAGGGCCTCACACATGCTAGGCAAGTGCTCTAACCACCAAGCTATACCCCAAGTCCAGCAAAAAGTCTTGAGGTAAGGGTAAAAAAACCAGCAGGCTGGGTATGGTGGCGCATGCCTGTAATCCCAGTACTCGGGAGCCTGAGACAGAAGGATCGCCAGGAGTCCAAGGCCAGCCTGAACCACTTAGCAAGACCCTGTCTCAAAAAAAAAAAGCCAGGAAGGGGCTGAGGCTGGGGCTGCGTGGTCGAGTATATGCAGGCCCTGGATTTGACTGTCAGCATCACGCAAAAGAAAAGAAAGGCTGGAAGATTAGGAAGTGGGGATACCTCAAAAGAGTGTACTGGGTACTCTCAGAGCTCCAAGCACAGGAGACAAAGGGTTATGTGCTACTAAATGCTTAAAATGGGGCCTCGGGGGGAAAAAACGTATGCATGTATGTATATATGTATGTAAGTTTATCATAAATTTTATAGATAGAATGCGCAGCACATAATTTACAAATAAAAATAAAATGTACAATCTCTTTAATTCTATAATCAATTTTTCAGAATGCTTTTGTTGATTAGTTGCCAACTCTAGTATCTGCAGGGAACTTGTCTATTGTTGCAATTCAACCATGACAACACAATCTGACTACAAATAAATGTTTGATCACTCCTGGATTCAGTGGTCACTCTGGTTGAATGGATACAGGCCATTGGCCAGTGATAGGACAGGGTTCAGGGTTTCGGGTTAACTCACCAAGTTTCCATCCTGTTGACAGGCTCAGAACCAAAAGCCCCATCCAGGTCGGAGGATATGGTGGGGTGACCCTACCTCTCTGCTGCTGTCCCGAGAAAATGGGATGTGAATTCCCAGGGGCGCTGGCCAGCACTGAGGGCTTCTCCTCTTGCTGATTTAGTGAGAGAGGCCATATTCAGACTTTTAAGTGGGCTGTACTGGCCACTTGATCTGGGCCAAAACGCTCTGCCCTCAGAGTTGTTCATTTTATTTGTGGCACTGCCCACTTCTGAAATAATGTAGGCGTACTTTTTTCCCCAGAACCCTGTTGCCAAGTGGTACCACTCTTGATGGCTGGGCAATGGCTCCTATTATACTGGAAGAGATGTTTGTCAGGTGCTTTTAAAACTATATTACCCTAGAGGGGATTTAGCTCAGTGGCACCATGCCTGCCTCACAAGCACAAGGTCCTGAGTTTGATCCCTGGTTAAAAAAAAAAAAAAAAAAAGTATAGGAACATTCTGGGCCTCTCCCTCCATCCCAGGTGCCAAGTACTACGATAGGGTCTTCCCCACCATAGGCCAGCACACAAAGACAGCATGTATACTGTGGTAGCGTCCAAAGAGACAATGCCACCCAAAGCATGGTATTTGAGTCTCTTTTAGCTGAGAAAACACATGCACGCAACAGTGAAGTGTCAGGCCCCCAGAGGAGAGGAAGACGGAGAGCTGGGGAAACAGGCTGAGGGGAGAACGCTTGAGAGTCAGTTTCTTTTTTCTTGCTACTGGGGATCAAACTTGGGTCCTTGCACTTGCAAGGCAGGAGGCCAAACTACAGAGCTAAAATCCCTGGCCCTATGAGAGTCAGTTTCTTATAACTGGCGCTTCCTGCATTCAACTTTTGCCATCCAATTCTGTGTACAACAACTGGAATACCTTGGGTGACAGGGGACAGTAATGGGAGGGGCTCTGGATATGACAGATTAAGCAACATCTGAGGGGAGCTGTGGTGGAGTGAGGCTCAGACAACAGAGCAAAAGAGAAGACAAACTGGAGGAGAGACTGAGAAGAACTGACATTGTTAAACCACCTAAGATGACAGACATGAGCCTGAGCAAGAAAGAAAAGAGACACCTTACACTTCATCACCCTCAATAGCTAATCACTAGCCAGGCATGGTGGTACACGTTTGTTACTTCCAGTTACTCAGAAAGCTGAAGTAGGAAGGTCAAAAGTTTGAGCCCAGCCTGGGCAACTGAGTGAGACTGTTTCAAAATAAAAAATGCAGGGGCCAGGGATGTAACTAAGTGGCACTGTATCTGCCTGGCAAGTACAAGGCCCTGAGTTCAATTCCCGGTACTAGGAAAAGAATATATACAAATAAAATAAAAAATACAAAGGGCTGGAATAGAGCTCAGTGTAAGGCTCAGGGTTCAGCCCCAGTACTCAAAAGAGAAAACAGAAATCACCAAGGCAAAGAAACAGCTGCACACCATCTTAAGTCTTTAGAGGTCTTATCTCTGAGTGTAATCAAGCAGAAAAATGCAAGTGAAATTGGATAATTTTGACTGATGGCCTTCAGTATTTGACATTAACAAAAATGTTTACTGTTTTTATTAACCCAGTAGTCTGTAACTCAACCTTTATGTTAATTCAGAAAGTCCCATTTCCTGAATCGTCAGGTTTTAAAGTAAAGTACAGCTGGGAATACAGCTCTGTAGTACAGCACCTGCCTGGCAAGCACACCCTGAGTTCTGATCCCCAGTACAGAAAAAATAAAGTAAAGTAGAAGTGAGCATACTCTCATGGCATTAATACTCGCAAGGCAAGGGTTCAATGAACTCACCAGAGAACCCATGGGAAGGTGTCCCAAAGAAGAACACCACATATGGAATCCAGTCGTTGAGAAAGCAGATAATTCGTCCTCATACCACTGTTTTTAAAAAACTGTGCAATAATAATTTTCCAAGCAACTGACTGATGTTTTATACACTGGGTTGCTAAAACTGTTTGGAGAAATATCTGAATCTAAAAGAATCTGGCAACAACCATCTGAAAAAACACCAATTCTATTCTAAATGTTAAGATACATTTTCAAATCTTAAGGATATTTGTATACTGGAGAAAAAGTTGTAAGCAGACACAGAGTTGGCCAAGTGCAAAGAGATCAACTCACAAGCAGGTTGTAGCCACTGTGACACCCTTAATAAAGGGCCTTCTTCCTTCCACATTTAGGACAGATGAGTTGCTAGGCTCTTGTAAGAATGCTTGAAACTTCCAGAGTCTCAGTGTCTCAAGGTGACTGTGATAACTGTAACATGTCAACATGACATGAATAAAAACTAGAACTCACCTAGCAGATTACTGAAGCTCTGGGTGTATCTGCAGATGACTGACACACAGGCTGTAAACTAAGGGGAAGACACACATGAATGGGTGTGGCACTGACCAAAAGGCTTATAGCCTGGATGGAATAAAAAGAGAAAGAAGTCTTCCCTCTTCTTCGTTGAAGGAGCCCCAGTCTTCACCATGGCCTTTAGACATCATCTCCAGTTCCTTCAGCCTTCCAAACCAGATCCTTTGCTTTTCCAACACAGACTCATGCTGAAGCTCCAGGCCTTCCACCGGCTGTCCAGCATACAGGCGGCCATTTTACAGTCCTTCACTCCTGATTCTGAAGGTAGCCACTGTACGCCTACTCAGAAAATCCTTTATATAACCACATATACATTTTATATTAAATGTTTTTTGCCAGGCATGGTAGCACATGCCTACAGTCCCAGCACTTGGGAGGCTGAGGCAGGAGGACTGCCACAAGTTCAAGACCAGCCTGGGCTATATAGTGAGTTCAAGGGCATCCTGAACTACATAGCAAGACCTTGTCTCAAAAAAAAACAACAACAAAAAAATCTGCCCTTCAAGCAAACCCTAACTGACATAATGACCCTGGAGATAGCACTTGTCCTTTGATCTGTCAAAAGGTCTAAATATTTCCATTGCCTCCTCTTCATCCATTCAAAACCAATCAAGGACATTTTGAAGAATTTGCTAGTTTCCTGAGACACTGCTCCAATCTCTAATTCAGCAATGGTTCCCTGAAAGTGTCATCTGTAGCACTGGGTAGTAATCAAGCACTCTGGCGTATGTCTCCATACTGTTTCCTGCTCTTCTCCCCTCCTCCCTTATATTTTTTTTTCATTGAATAAATATGTATTCCATACCCACTAGGTGACAGGCTCAGTACTAGGTCCTGTTTCCACAGAAGCAAACAAGAGAAAATCTCTCTCCAAAGCAGATATTTTTAACTGGAGAGACAAATGATTTTACATAGTGATTAGTGCCAGGAAGAAAATAAAAGATAAAGAGAATTCAGTAAGGGGTTGGACAGAAGGGGAAGGGGGAGCCCTGCCTTAAATAATCAAGGAAGTGCTCCAGAAGAAAGTGACAGCTCCTTGAAAGGCTAAGAGACATGCAAACACCCCAGAGAAAAGCTCTCCAGGAACCAGGAACAAATAGAAAAAGGCTCTGAGGTGCAGAGTCATGAGAACTAAAGGCAGACCTGTGTGGCCACAATGGATAAAGACAAGATAGAAGAGATGCTTGGGCTGGAGAGACCAGTAGTACCCTGCTTGTTATGATTCTAGTCAAAGTGAGATACAAAACCACAGAAGCCAAGACTATCTCAAGAATCAGAGATAATGAGGATACAGTGTACAGAGGCTACTGTACAGATAATGATAGCCAGACAGTCTCTAGAAAGGGGGCTCAGGGACTAAGGCAAGACACGAGGCAGGTCTTCAGGTTATCTTGGGATCAAGCATTAGTACCTAACCAATCCTTACCGTCCCCTCTAGCATAACTCTGTGGCACGGGAGACCATCTACACTGGGATCATTCCAGAGATGGACTCACTTCTCTGACAACTACGTTAAAAAGTTCTTCCTCATTCTGAACCAAACCGATTCCCTGTTGGTTTTATGTATCTGCCTCCATACACCCTTCTGGATTCTCCCCACGTCCATTACAACCCACAAATCACACTTTCCTTCAGCTACTCATCTATTTTTTTTTTTAACTTTTTCTTTTAGAAAATTTCAAATGTTCACAGAAGCAGAGAGAACAGCGTATAACAAATATCCACTTACCAGCTTCATCTGGTAATTTGGTTTCCTTCACTTACTGGTCACAGCACTTAACTTGCACATGCTGAACAGCTCAGAGTATAGCACCTCACTCAAGACCTCAAACGCCTACTGAGACAGCCACCTAAAAGTCCCATTACATCTGCGGTGGCCAGACTGCTGCTTTGTAACAGGAATTCAATGACTCCAACTCTTCTACCAAAAGCTACGCAGCTGGGTTTTAAGACCCAGGCACAGGGATCTGTGTTTGTTCCCAGTGATTTTCACCTTTCAAATTCTGCCCATTCTTCATGTCAGAGGATTCCTATGGACCCAGACTCCCTAATATTCACCTCCTGAGTTTTTCTTTAGAAAAGAAAAAGAATTTGAATATGGACAAGAATGAACTATAAGGAAGCAACATTAAAACGCTCATTCTAGAGATGAGGAAACTAAGACCCCTAGAGAATCCACAGAGTAACGGCACCTAGGCTGCAGCCTGTGCCTCATGCTTACTGCCATTTCCCACGCCCACTACTTCTGAATCCCTAGGAAGAAGCGCTCCGTGAGAGAAATGTGGGGTGTCACTGTCCAGGCAAGCATCTGTACCACTGTGAACTGATGCCAGCCACCACCCATTCCCCTTGTGCAGCAGACACTCAGGAAGCCATACCTACTGTCCTGGGCCATTCCTACCATCCTCAACTGCTAACTCAGTATGCACCGCCTGCAGAAATTAGGTTAGTATGCATTTTTATTTAGTTGACTCCTAAAGTATACAGGACCAAATAATTGAATTAGGAACGTCAAAAATATTCACAAATAATAAAAAATTTACATATATTAGAAATAAGATCAGTCTGTTATTCAAAAAGCCACACAGCATCTCATTTAGAGGATGCCTAACAAAATATATATCTTAAAAATTCAGTACTCCAGAATGCTTTTTACAAGTGTTTCCATCTGAGAATCAGAGAATAAAAAAATGAGTAATAATCATACACACAACTTCAGGCAATAATGTGAATAATATGCAAGAAGCATCATGACGTTTTTGGGGTATTTGTGACTAAGCACACACCAGAGGGGGACCAAAGTTCAGAAGTGCACAGCCCAAGGAACATGCCAACAGAAGCCCTCAGGGATCTTCTTTCCTTCAGTGACAGACATGGAGGTGGACTGGGGTTCGGAGCTTCACCAGAAAGTGCAGAGCCAGCTTCTTACCCAGGCTGCCAGCTGCATCAACTATCAAACCATTTGCTCCTCTTTGCAAGAGGTGCACCTTTAGAAGGTCCCAACAGTTTCTGCTTATATTGTTCAACCAGCTGGTTGAAGTGAGTTTCTATCTTATTTCCCTTAGCTTTTTTCCTAGGAACCTATAAAAGAAAAGAGGCAGGAGACAATTATTTTCAAACTCTAAATATCACCTTACCTTCAGGCTACCCAAGACAAAAAGCAAGCAGGTGCATATAGTATGTCTACCAGAGGAGGTGTACTTCCAGAGAGAGACCCTTGGAAAGAAAAGCTCAAAAGGAATCACACACTGACTGGGATCAGACCAAGAGTCCATGGCAGCAGGACCCAATAAAATGCTACTTGGGCTGGGCATGGCGGCGCATGCCTGTAATCCCAGCACTCGGGAGGCTGTGAGTTCGAGACCAGCTTGGGCTACACAGTGAGTTCCAGGTCACTCTCAACTACCCTGTCTCAAAACAACAACAACAAAATAAATAAGTAAAGTGTTACTTGGATGTTTTGAGGCCTCTCCCAGTCTAGCTCCCAAATGCTCACTTTCACCTCAACACCACCCAGCATCTGGACATCCTCACCTGCCTCTACCCTCACCAAGAATACTCCCACTTTATGGAATTTTAGATATAGACCCTAGAACATAGCATGCAAAGTCAAAAACTTCCCAGAGAGATTTCTTGTATAGGATGCAAAGTTGATGATTCTTTCAGGAGACAGACTAGGGAAGAGAAAAGAAAGTCCGACCTCAAATTTTCAAGAACACAGGACTAGTATTTCTAAAGGAACTAAAGGGAGCTAAGGCTCTTTGGAAAAATGGCTAATGCCAGGCCTAGGGAAAAAAACCACACAAAATCAACCTGGGACATCTTGTACTAGAGAAAGTAACAACAGTTCCCAGAACAAAAAGTTCATATCAGAAGGACTCAGGAGCCAATCTCAAGAGGCTTGTGCTAGTCCAAGGCCAGGACAAGAATAATGACTACAACTGATTAAAACATATCAAGTATGTGAAACTTAGGACTCATAATACTAAAAAATTCTATGGGTTGGTAGGGCAATTACTCTGAAACTTGATACATACTGGAAAAAAGTAAGCCTTTACCCTGATTTTCCAATATAAATGGTATTTTGTGGTAACTAAGATTCTTCTTTCTAGAATTCTATTAAAATATTTAAAAATAAATGTGTGAATTAGAAAATCACCATTCTGCAACCCATAATGAAATAACTTTAAGTTTAAAATTACAGTGATCCCTAGGGCCAGGGATTTAGCTCAGTGGTGCTGGGACTGCCTCACAAGCACAAGGTCCTGAGTTCAGTCCCGGGTAACAAAAACAAAACAAAAAAACCCTAAAGTGATCCCAGCACTCAAGAGGCTGAGTTAGGAGAATCTCTATTGGGCCCAGGGATTTAGCTCAGCAGTTCGGTGGCTTGCCTTGCAAGCTCAAGGACCCAAGTTCAATTCCGGTACCAAAAAAAAAAAAAAAAAAAAAAAAACAAAAAAATCACTATTTGAGTTTGAAGCCAGCCTGGGCTACATAAGGAGTTCAGTGCCAGCCTGAACTATACAGCAAAATTCTATCTCAGAAAGAAAAGGGTATAAGAGGGACAAGGATTTAGCTTAGTGGTTCTACCACCTGCCTCACAAGTGCAAGGACCCGAGTTCAATCCCTGGTACCAAAAAAAAAAAAAAAAACAAAAAAATCACTATTTGAGTTTGAAGCCAGCCTGGGCTACATAAGGAGTTCAGTGCCAGCCTGAACTATACAGCAAAATTCTATATCAGAAAGAAAAGGGTATAAGAGGGACAAGGATTTAGCTTAGTGGTTCTACCACCTGCCTCACAAGTGCAAGGACCCGAGTTCAATCCCTGGTACCAAAAAAAAAAAAAAAAACAAAAAAATCACTATTTGAGTTTGAAGCCAGCCTGGGCTACATAAGGAGTTCAGTGCCAGCCTGAACTATACAGCAAAATTCTATCTCAGAAAGAAAAGGGTATAAGAGGGACAAGGATTTAGCTTAGTGGTTCTACCACCTGCCTCACAAGTGCAAGGACCCGAGTTCAATCCCTGGTACCAAAAAAAAAAAAAAAAAAAAAAAAAAAAGGTATAAGAAAGAGAGTATATAATAAAATAAAGATTTAGGAAATATAAAGGACATGTATAAGAGCAAACTTTGGATCCTGTCTGTCCTAAACAAGTACAAAAAACATTTTGAGGCAACTAGGAGAATTTCAACAGGGGATGTGTATTAGATGACATAAAGGGTTTTTATTAATTTCAGTCGATATAATGACATAATGTGCGTGTGTGTATGACCTGATCAATTAGAGATGGTTTTTCAGAGAGATCTCTCTTCAAGTATATTTAAATGGGAAATGAGGGTTTTTTAAAAAATATATAATCTAGCAAGAAAAGAGCAGGTATGGAAAATAGGGGAAACTACTTAAGCAAAGAGATAGACATGAGGGTTAATTTTATTTTTCTTTCCACTTTCATCCTCTTAAGAGCCACAGCCCTGCGTGTAGCTGTAACCCAAGAAGCCTGTGCTGACCTGACAAACTGCTGTGCACAACAAAGCCTCCTCACATCACAGCTGCATGCCCTGCAGAACTCACCTGCTTGGATGACCGCTGCTGTTTCTCTTGCTTCCACTGCTTTATCTGGGGCTTTGGCTTCTTGGGAGGGAGAGGCTTCACTTTGCCTTTGTCTCGCAACCTGCAATAAGATGGCCAAGTGTCACCCTGAGTCCCTCTGAGTTCTCTCAACCCACGAGATAAATTCTTTTTCTTTTACATAGTTCTTCTGTCACTCTAAAATGGGATCCTGCAACAGACTATCCTACGGTTCTACATTTGCATACTGACTGGGTTTTTTGTATTTCAGAGAGTTTTGTTTTTGTTTTTGCTTAAAATTTCAGAACACAAAATATTTCATAAAGATCTATTTTTGTACACAACGCTAAATTTGTTGTCTCAAATACAAATTTTAGAAATGGGGATTTAGCTCAGTGGCACTGTGCCTGCCTCACAAGTGTAAGGTCATGAGTTCAATCCCTGGTACCAGAAAAAAAAAATACAAATTACAAGTGAATGTCAAGTTATGTGCCCTCAGCTGACAGAGCTGGCCATCTGGACAGGAAAAAGCTTCAAAGACTGTCCTGGAAGGCTCCTCTGGGCTCTCTCTACCATGTGATCCAAGAGTAGCAGCCCTGTTGGTATTGTCTTAGGTATTAACACCTACCAGGTGGGCCTGGCACACCACTAAGCACCTTACATCCAAATGAATGCCACAAAGAGGAAAAGTTCTACATGAAAACAAACAAACTTAGAAGCAACCCCTGTTCTGTGCCACCCTCCGGCATCTCACCTAATTTTGGGGCCTCGGTGAGAGGGAAGGGCCAGGACCTTTCTTCTCTTCTTTCCATCGGGTAGTTCCACCTGCTCTACTTCAGCCTTGGTCTGGAACCCTGTCCATGAGGTGGAGCCCATCTTCCCCTTCTGCCCCGGGGGGACCTTGCTTTGATCCTGTGTGTGGGCTTGAGCTGCCTTCTGTTGCTTCTCTTTTATAGGCTCTTTCTTCTGCTTTTGAGGTTCACCAGTTGCAGGCTTTGATTTCATTTTTTGCTGCATAAAACAAGAAACTGCTATCTGGCTTCTGGGTGAGGAATGCTTGCTGTAAACACTCAGCAGAGAAAGAGCATCATATGAGCGTGGTGAAAGAAGGGAAATTCTTCCCTCACTCAGCTGGAGAGTACGGGAAAGTGAATAGAAGCAGCGCAGAAGCCCCGCCAGTAACAGTGGGTTACTGGATAGGGGACACAAAATAACCATTCTCCTTCCCACAACACAGAAACAGAGTGGACTGAGATATTTAAAATCCTGAAAGAACAAAAATATATCACCAACCTAGAATACTGTATCCAAAAAAATTATCTTTCAAAAGTGAAGGAGGAATAAAACATTCTTAGACCAAAAACAAAAAACAAAACAAAACTGAGGGAATGTATTACCAGATCTGCTTTGCAAAAAATGCTGAACAAATTTCTTCAGAGAGAAAGAAACTGACATAAGTCAAAAACTCAGACCTAGATAAGTAAAGGAAGAGCATTAGAGAAAGAATAAATGAAGACTAGAAAAAGATGCTGTGGTTTCACACAAAAAAGAGTATCAGATTTATTTGTACTAAAAATGGAAGAAGATTCAAGAGAAATTAATGTCAACTTAAATAAGTCTTTATCATTTTGCCGCTCACCTTAAAGATCCAGGTAAGTGCACTGATAAAACCAACATTTATTGTTTGCCTATTATGTGCCAGACTGTTTCTAAATGGCAAGGAAACAGATATGAAAGATTTAAGTGTCTACCTTTTAAGATCCATAGCCTGGTAGAGATAAGAAATGTATTCACAAGTAAAGCAAACTAAAAAACTGAAACTGTTTTAAAAAGTTCATGAAAGTCCAAGTATTGAGGACCTATCTGAGAGGTGGGAAGAGGACTTGAGGAAGGCTCATGCGACCTGACTACGGAAGGTGAGAAATATCCTTCTGAGTCAGATGAAAGCATAGTATGTGCACCCATGTGGGCAAAAAATAACACAGGTCAACCTGAAACAATGGCTAAATTCAGGAGACAGCTGTATTAGGGGAGATAAAATGCCAATGTGAACAATAGGTACTCTAACCCAGAATCACTGTCTTAACCACTAAAATCGCTCATCCATTGGTCATATTCTTGGCATTCATCAAAAAGACTACAAATGTTCAGGATCAGTAACATAGCGCCTGCCTCACAAGCACAAGGTCCTGAGTTCGATCCCTGGTACCGCCAAAAAAAAAAAAGACTACAAATGTTCACTACATAGGCAAGTTAAGGTATGACATTGGTGAGAGCTATAATAGTTATGTAATCCACAACAATCTGGTCCTGTATGTTCTAGGGGAAGATAAGCAAGAGAATAAGTAATAAATCCATGCTGAACATGGAGTAAGGTAGGCAATGACAATTATTTAATTCTCATTCCGTTAAGTGAGGCAGATGTTGTTACCCTATCTTATAAATAGGCTCGGAGAGGAAATAATCTGCCAAGGAACATGTGGCAAAAAAGGGGCAGAACCAGGGTCTGAATGCAAGTATGCCTGTTCTCAAAGTCCCTGTTATCCCTCTCTACCACACAAGATTAGAAACACTACTAAAAGCACCAGGCATCACATTTCTGAACCCATCAAAGAAGAAAAAAGAAAGCTGAAACCAATAGGTGATATAAAACCTTCACCTCAGCCATTAGATTCACCATGGCTCACATCAAACACAATTCAAAAATTGTTGACTAATAAGAACACTGGTCTGCTTCTCCCCTGTCCTAACACAAGATGGGCTAGCAAGGAGAAGATGGCCTAGACAGTGCTAAGGAACTGAGAGTAAATGGTAAAAAAAAACCCTAATTGGGCAGAGAACTACTCTAAGGGAGCAGAGTCACAGACTGAACAAAACTGAAGTTTAATTATGTCCTTAAAAATAATAATAAAGGGCCAGGGATTTAGCTCAGTGGTGCTGCCACCTGCCTCACAAGCACAAAGTCCAGAGTTCAATCCCCAGTACTCCCCCCTCCAAAAATTAAAATAAATTTTAAAAATAAAGGACCATTTTGTACCAGGCTGCGCTGGATCCTTAGTTCCTTCATTTTAAGTTTCCTTCGATCTTCCAAGGAGAACTCCACTATTGGTCTCTGTGTCAGAGGGAGATAAAATATTTCTCATTATTTCCCCACCAATGCTGGGGACTGAACCCAGGGCCTCAGGCAAATTTAGACTTTAATCTGAGTACAAGGAGCTGAGTTGTCCCCTGCCCCCATCACTCTCCTACAACACAGAGGTCACTGCTCGCTCCCTGTACTTGAAGGTAAAGGGCCAGTTCTATAAGCATCCTACCCAGTTTAGATCTCCCCCTATCTTCTTCTCTGGAATTGCCACTCGTTCCCCTCCCCCTCTGCCCACTTGCTACTTGTTCCCACCACCCTAGTTTCAGAGGAAACAGGGTGGACAAGACAGGTGGCCCTCAGAAACCAGCTCTCCCCAGACGATGAGACTAACCTTGTGAGGCCCAAAAATCTCTGGGTTGTTGTTGATGTGGCGGAGGGCTCTCAGGGCATGCTCATGTTCCTGGAACTCAGCAAAGGCATAGCCCAGGGACTGGCCCTTCATGTTCCCATGAACTCCTTTAAGGTCTCGCATCACCCTACACTATGAGTAGAACAAGAAAAAGAAGCAGCAATTATTAAATAAGAAGCCTTGCTTAACATAAAGTATGTTAACAGTCAATGAGAAATTATCTATGGGCTGGGGGTGTGGCCCAATGGTACAGCACTTGCCCAGCATGTATAAGGCACTGGATTTGATTCCCAGCACTTCAGGGGGAATGGGCAAAGAAAAAGGAAAGGAGGGAGGAGAAGGAAATCAGTTGATAGAAACAGAATCTTCATTTATACCATCATAACAAAAAAAATATTGGAATAATTCCATCTAATTAGAATACACCTACTGAGAGCACAAAACAGATTATATATTTTCTTGCTTTCTAAGAATTTACAGACATCAACACAGACCTACAAATAAGCACATAAATATAAGAAGACTTCCTGAAGAAAATTCGTAACAGCTAACTGTTCATAATACATACAAGCTAAGACGTACATGGTACTTTAAGTTACATAACGAGTCATCACTGAGCGTGGAGAACTGCCCACAGCTCTCATCACTGAAGAAAGCCCCTGGGAAGGAAACTAATGAAAGGAGGCCTAATGACTGCAAATGAGAAAAACATTTCAGGCATAAGAAGATGTTGTCCTAACGTGCAGCCAATGAACTCCTGTTTTTAAGACACTATCTTGCTGAGACACCATACTCATAACAAATGAAAGAATTAAGAGATAATCATTATAATGTATGTATAGGATAAACAGAAATTTCTCTAAATTACAACAGGTTGTAAAGGTGCAGACACTAAGTATGGTGGATGCTAACATGAGAAATTATACAACCGACCCCTGTGCCAGTAACACTCTGAGCAGAGGAGAGATATGTGCTGACACACTCACACCCTCCGATGTCATCTCCCCAATCCCAAAGCATACCTTCTGAAGACTTTCAGAAATGAGGAACACAATTTATGGTGATGCAATAGAGCAAAGCAGACCCAGTTAGCAACAGCATACAATAAATACTTAAAATAAATACTGATCAAGAAATTACTAGTTGCCAGGATGGGCCAAGGATTTGGAAAAAATAAGATAACACTTGCCCAAAGATCAGTATAGTTGACAATTTCTGGGCGGTATAGCATTAAGTGCTACCAAAGTGATCCACAAAGGGTGCTATGGGGGCAGAAGAGAGGATTTTGTACTCACAGACAGAGAAATCAAGTCCTGCTGTGAACCCAGTGCTCTCTAATTCAACTGTTGAAGGTGAGCACAGATTCCTGTGCTCACTACTAGTCATCAGGTAAGAGCCCAACTCCTAGTAAAATGCTCTTATTTTCTCAGAAATCATATTACAGAATCTAGTGTAATGCTGAGGATATTCAGGCATTTAATAAATACTTGCTAGCTGGACATGGTGACACGCACCTGTGATCCCTGCACTCTTAAGGCTAAGGTGGGAGAATTACCACGAGTTTGAGGCCAGCCTGAACTACACAGTGACACCCTGTCTCAAAAAACAAAAGAAAACCCAAAATAAATACTTGCTAAATTAATTCATAAGGATATCTCCTCACATTCTGCTGTAATTTGGTCAGATGCAAAAGACAGATAATAAAACCAAGAAAACTGCCGAATTCAGCCTTGCATGCTGACAATACATCCAGAAGAAAATCTGCTGACTAGCTGGCACCACAGACAGAAACAAACACTTGGTCCAACCTAGGAGAGTGAAAGTTCTGAAAGGGCAAAGCAGTACTCACCTCCTTGATGCACACCCTCTTCTCCCCTCTAGTGGCATTCAGCAGCAGCTTTCTGAGCTGTTTGTCATCCACAGCCTTGGGAAGATTATGCAGGCAGAGCCTGGTCTGCGAGACAAAGATATTCTGGTCCTTAAGTTTCTGATGCTTCAGAAGCTCAAACTGAAAAAAATTTAAACCAAAAAATCATTAACAATATAATCCACCTTTTAAAAGGCAGGTTCATAATTCTCCAAAAGGAAAGAACTATGGCCCCCCAACTTCCCATAAAACACATACAAACAAAGGAAGGAAACTGCCCACCATTATAGGCTTATATTACCCAACATAGGAAAAGGAAGGTTCAAAGAGGCAAGACACTGGGTGGTAAAATCACATACTCCAGCCTCAAATCTAAACTAGAAAGCCACCAAACTGGAGAAACTGCATGAAATCTTTTTGTTTTTTTCTTTTTTGAGACAATGTCTCATTACCCTGGCCTTGAACGTGCTATATAGCCTAGGATGGCCTTGAGCTCACAATTCACCTGCCTCAGCCTCCTGAGTGCTGACATTAAGGTATGTACCATCACCTCCAACTGTCATATGAAATTTTAAAGAGTTGATTTCTCACCCACATAATGGAACTACAGATGAAAACATAATACGAATCTCTTACCACTGATGGGAGGCCAAAATGAGATTATAAAAGAAAAAACTTCAAGTTCAAAATGTGACCCATAATAAATAAGAAATAATACTGCAGTTACAGTTAACATCTATTTCTGGGGCCGGGAATTTAGCTCAGTGGTTCTGCTGCCTGCCTCGCATGCAGAAGGTACCAAGTTCAAACCCCAATAACAAAAAAAATTCTATTTCTGGTCATCATCTATTTACTAACTCAAAATAATTACCTAGTGCTTCCTTCCAAAAGGAAATGGAACTCATTTAGACAACACTTGAAAGAAAGGTGTTTTGTCTCAACTCTGCCACCTTGAGGCAAAGGCACGTCTGTAACCACAGAAGCATACTCTGCTCTTAATGCAGCTCCCTCAGCTGCACTGCCGTAAACACTAGCACCCTGGTGACCCATCTCTGAAGAGAAATGAAGAATGATACTCTAATTTGTTTTTTTAAACCAGGTTAGTAGAAAAAAAGCTCTCATTTTTTTCCTTTTATCAAGTCTTCTCATTCCTGTTGCTTCTTGTTTGGTAAAGGTACTAAGAAATTACAAAAATAAACAAATACTCTGGAAATGAATATTAAAAGGACATCTGAAGAGACCATCATGACTAAGTTCAACAGATTATATTTGCCCCAGGAAGAGCTGTACCTGCTGTGAATTTATAATGTGTACATACAATCTAGTGAGCTTCTTGCTAACAAAATTAGTTCTAAAATTCATGTCATTATTGCACTGGGGTCAGAAAGGGGCATACAATGTTCCCCCAAATATCATGATTTTCAGATGCTTACTACCAAAACAGTTGAGAACACTATTATAGAACCTGTACATTGTAAAAAAAGATCCAGTGCTTCTGGCTGTCACTACATTCTCTGCTCTGCTCAGCATTTTTGGCACTTTTAAATTCTAGCTAATTCTGTTAAGGGTTATCAGTAATATCACCATTCTAGGCTTTTTTTGGAGGGACAGGGGTAATAGGAATTGAACTCAGGACCTTGCATTTGCTAGGCAAGTGAGGCACTGCTGAGCTACATCCCTAGCCCCTAGGATGGCTTTCTGAAAAGTGAGCTATATAGGCAAAAGTAAAACTTACTGGAAGCCAACATTACCAAGGCGTAGAGGAACTTACTGATATTAGTTAACAGTAAAAACCCCTACAATATGGACTTTACCTAAAGTGATTTTATAATCTGGAGATACTAACACCTCCCAACTAGCAGCTTAGTCGCTCCTTCCAAAATCCACATCTCCTCCCTATCCTAGTACCTCTAGTCCACTGATCTTTCCAATGTTATTCTATGTTTATGCTGACAATCATGAACAGCCCTAGCTTCTCTGTGTCTACTTCATGATCTGGCAGCATGTTTATTCAGCAAAACATTACTACTGAATTAGGTAAACCAGAGTAAAACCCAGTTCTTACAATGGCATATAACCCCAATATAATACTATGAATAATGTCAGGTTATTTGCTATTTCACCAGTGTGCTTTTCTAACAAGAGTGTAAATACTGTCTGTAACTTAAACTTGGCTCTTTGGCAAGCAAATACGGCATTCAGTAAGTGTTTTTGATTGATTCACAAACTGTGGAGAACCTGAAGGCTGGTCCCTCATCTACTCACCCGTTCTCGTTTGGCCATATCAGCAGCACTCACACCCTCAGCAGCCTTCGTCCCAGCACGGATCACTGCAGAAAAAGGGAAAAAGGCCAAGACATTACCAAGGGAATTTTCACTGAGCAACAGGAGGAATGTGATTTGAATGATGAAAACTCTATGTACGGGGCCCAGAGGACTATGTTGGCCAGGACATGGTGACATTTGGTTAGGTCCAAAAATAGGGTACAGGGCTAAGTAAGTTCTGAGCTTAAGAGCTGCTCTCAAGGACTAAAACACTGAACGTTTTGTGATTTTGTTGTTATTCTCCTTCTCTCTCCTCACAGACATACACAATGTCTCATGGAAAGGCCTGGAGGAAGTTCTGAAAATAAGTACAATTAAGGCATTCAGAATACAAAATGTTCCACCTATAACCTGCCTCTGAAACTTATCTGCTCCACATGTACTTGGGAGCAAATCACTCATCAGTAAGACAAACTAGCTTAGAGAATAGACCTACTGCCACAGAGGCTTAAGATCAAAGGCTGGTGCCTCATATGACTAGATAGGATTGTGTAGCTGTGCAGGAAGAAAGCTGAGAAATACTATGTGACCTAGAAAAAGGGACTTTTTTTTTACTTCAAGCTAATTTCTGATTTCCCTTCTGACAAGAAGAGAAGGTTCTAGTTGCACATTTTAAATCCATCAATAATCCAAAAGAGAAATTTTAGTCATAATTTTCAATTCCTTCATAAGGAGCAAAGATAATCTAAGTTCTCCCTTCCTCTTTGCCTTGTTAATCCTCTAATGAAAAAGTCTAAAAGTAATCAGGCAGAAAAGATAATGAGACTGTTTAATCCACAAAATGGGTGAAAGGTGCCTAATAGAGAGCCATATCTACTAAAGTGAAATAACAATACAATTCAGTAAAGGAGAAAAAAAATTTTTTTGAAACATGCCCTAAAACATACATTGCTGGCTTACTGTCATGGCACAAGGCCAGCTACTTAAAAGCTTGGCTCCCACCTCAATGCACTACTCACAGCCTTCTCGGGCCAGATAGAGGTTCCGGGTTCCAGTAGGCTTCTTCACTTTCTTTGTCTGAAGTTTTGCAGCCTCATCACGGGTGACCGCCAAGTCAACCTTGAGCTGCCGGCCATCCAGTTTAAGCCCACCACCCTGTAACAGATTATAATCCTCTCTTCAAGTATTTAACAAGCAGAAATTAAACTCCTGACAAGGAACATCAACAAAAAGGAATCAGTGAACTCACAGTACAATTATACTATGGATACCAGGACCCTGGATGTTTCAGCCTGGCCAGCTACAAATAGATCTCTAAATCTCATAACATTGAGTCTAGCTGTGCAAAAGATATACGAAGGGCAAGCTGGATGTGGTGGCACATCCTTATAATCCCAGCACTCAGAAGGTTGAGGCAGAAGGATGGCTGCAAGTGCAAGACCAGCCTGAGCTGTACAGCAAGACATTATTTAAAAAAAAAAAAATGTACCGAGAGTAATCAGCAGTAAGGAATTTACTTTATGGCAGTTGATTAGAATGAAAGTAGGCCCAAATTGAAAAAAAAAGATCTGTTAACAGACAAGTTTTTAGCTGGGCATGGTGGCGCACACCTGTAATCCCAGCTCAGAAGGCTCACGCAGTAGATCGCTGTAAGTTCAAGACCAGCCTGGGCTACATAGTGAGTTCCAGGTCAGTTTCTTTCTTTTCTTTTTTTTTTTTTTTTTTTTTTGTTGTACTGGGGATCGAACTTGGGTCCTTGCGCTTGCGAGGCAGGCCACCGAACTGCTGAGCTAAATACCCGGCCCGCAGGTCAGTTTCAACTACATAGTGAGACCCTGTCTGAAAAAAGCCAAAAAAAAAAAAAAAAAAAAAAAAAAAAAAAAGACAAGTTTTTTTAGTATTGTAAATAACGCTAATGAAATGGTAGTATGGTAGTACTAACTACTCAAGAGAACTGAAGAGATAATACAATAAAGGATAACATATCTCAAAACAATATATACTTGGTTATGGAATATTTTTTAAAAATTCTCAATCATATACACACTTTATCTCTTAAACATGTGCTCCACTTCACTGATTCTTTCTTATTTTGTTTTTTTGAGATAAGGTTTTGATATGCTGTTCAGGCTGGCCTCAAACTCACAGCAACCCTCCTGACTCAGCCTCCCAAGTGCTGGGATTACAGGCTTTATTGATTTCATAATACCTTCTTATTCTAGTCTTTCATATTATCAGTCTAGGATACAGGCTGATACCCACACAGCAATCAATATCAGACATTATTATACCTGTTTCCCAGACTAAGAAATGGGGATAATTCTACCTACCTAATAGGACTGATACACTGATTAAAGGCACTGTAAAATTCAGTGCCTAACACACACCAATTTCTCAGTATTAGTTTTATTATTAATAAAACTTAGAACATTGTATCTTACTCATAGGAGCCACTATTTCCTATCTTATGGTGCAGTGACAATGAACCTTTTACAGCTTTCAATGATACAGAGCCTGCTGTGGCATGCACATCATAGGTTCACCCCCTATTATAGAGCAAAAGAGGGGCCGGGGATTTAGCTCAGTGGTTCTGCCGCCTGCCTCACAAGCACAAGGACCTGAGTTCAATCCCCGGTACCAAAAAAATGAAAAATAAAAATAGTAATATATATATATGGGTGGAGATTTAGCTTAGTGGTTCTGCCGCCTGCCTCGCAAGCACAAGGACCCGAGTTTGATCCCCAGTACCAAAAATGAATAAAGAGTGTGACAAAAGAAATGCCTTCCTAAACTGAGTATGGTGGCACCTGTTTATAATCCCAGCACACAGGAGGATCAGTGCAAGGTCAAAACCAACCAGGGTTACATAGCAAGGCACTCTCAAAGAAAAGAAAAAAATGCCTTTCTCACCTCGGTCTCTGGAGAAGCAGCTGTGAGGCATTTCTGAGCAGCTTCTTGAGTAATGAATTGGGCAAATGCACAACCTACATAGAAACAAAATTGTTAGATCTCAAACTCCCATGGTCAACTAGGAAGCCAAAGACAATACTGTACAAGAAATGGCCACAACCTAACACAGAATCAAAGGGGTATGAAACACCCATTTATTAAGCACTATGAGACAGACTCTATGTTAGGTAATGAAGGGTCAAAGGCAAATCTGATAGTATACCTGCTCTCAATGTGAAATGTTATTGTTTCTTTCTTCTGCTCTAATGTATCCTAGTACTGCAGCCTTATCAACTCTCTTCCTAATAAAATCCATATGAAATAGTAGAAAAATACCAGCTGAGAACTTCATTCATCATCACTTACTGAGTGCCTATTACAGGACTAAAAGATGAGGCAGGAACCACTTACCCCTAAAATTAAATTACATCTCACTGTTTCAGAGTCACTTGGGAGGCATCAGATAATAGCAGATCTGCTTCCTGGGGTAAAAGAGGCCGCTATTACATGAATACTACAGGAAATCAGAAAGCCACACGCTCAATTCTTGGCTCATGCTCCAGAATCTTCACAAGGCCTGTCATTCATTGGTTAGATGGAGGACCAAGCAGCCCAGACAAATTTATGCTACTGACAATAAGCAGCTTTATAAGCAAAGGGGAAAAAATGTCTCACAAAAAAGAAACACATGTTTAATATTTCGTGTCTCTCCCCCTTCCCATTTTCCACTCACATCTCTTACAGCACTGGGCAGGTCATATTTTCCCAAACAGAATGAATACCTCAGGAATAAGAACCACCTAACACAGTATAAAGCATTAACAGATATTCAACAGGAAGGAGCAAATATAATTAGACTCCATTTCCATGAGTTCTGCATTGCTGGATTTAACCAACCACAGAATGAAAATATTTAGTGGGGAAAAAAAATGCATCTACACTGAATATGTATATTTTCTCTTGACATTCCCTAAGACAATACAGTTTAACAGCTATTTACATTGTATTATGTACTACAAGTAATCTAGAGCTGATTTAAAGTATAGGGGAGGATGTGCACTGGTTATATGCAATTTTTCATAAGAAATATGAACATTCACAGATTTTGGTGTCTGCCTGCATCCCGGAACCAAGCAATCCCCTTTTTGTACCACAGGACAAGTGTAATGAAGAAAATATGGGGGGAAGTGTTTTTAACAAGTATGTTAGCCAACTCATCTAAAATGAAGAAAATGGGTGTGGTTCCAGTAGCTAAGAATTTATCATTGGAATTTTCAGGGTCAGTAATGGGCTCAATGCTAACATTTCCCTAAAAGTCTACAGGTAATATTTAGCTCTTTCAGGTAATGAAATGGCACAATCAGAGGGATATTACAGAAGGAAGACAGGGATGCATGAGTAGGCAGAAAAGATGTAAGAAAAAATTAATATAAGCTAGGAAGACAATACATTAAGTAAAAAATTAAAATTGTCTTAAGATCATTAATTGTTCACATTAATAGACCAAAAAAGACAGTTAGCAAATTAATTATAAGACCACATTCTGAAACTAACAACCGCATACACTACTGTGCTCAAAAAGAGATAAAAGATTCTGGATATCATCAAAATAAAACAATATTATACCTACACTGGGAATATTCTAATGAGTTCTAGTCGCTGATTTTAAAAATAACAACTAGAAATGAAGGAGGTCTAAGAAGTGTAACTATCAGAGCTAAAGACATCTCAAGTCATTAACTCTTATCTGACTCTACATATTTTACATAAAATAAACTAGAGTCCACAATAGTTAAAGAACTGCAAAAAAAATCAAGCAGCCAGACTGTGGCACAGCTGGGACTATGTCCCTAATCTCCAATAAGATATTCAGTACTGCCTTGTTTACATTTTTTTTTAGCTGAGTAAAGACCAAAATAGAACAATTAAAAAATAAGGTGGAGGTTCAAAAAAAACAAATCCTCCCATCCACACACATACAAATAGGGGTATAGTCAGTAGTACGGAGGACTTGCCCAGCATGCATAGAACCTAGGGTAGATCCCTAACACTGGGGGTGTGTGGGGAGGAGTTTTTAATCCATGGATAAGCTGTAGAGAGGTCATAAACTCTCTATAGTGGCATTTCCCTTCCCACAGAGAGAGAAGGTTTACAGCTCTGCTAGACCTCAAAGGAAGTAAGACTCAGAATTATGCACTTGATGCTTTGGGAGAACTGATATAGTCCCTAAAGTCAAGGATTAAGAATGGGTTAAAAAGATGTTTCTCTAATAGTAGTGCACTACAATGAGGAGTGGTTAAGTCTTCCAACACAAAATAAATAGCTTTATAGAGAAAAAATTCATTCAGGTAGCACTTCTGCTACAGAGTTATTCTTCTGACTGTTGCCATGCAACAAAGTTTCTCTGTCAGCTTCCATCTCTAACAAAAGCAACAGGAAAACAAAAAAAAAAAAAATCCCAGTAATTTCAAGCAATGCAGAATGATTAATACCCATGAGATGCTATCACATTTGAAATTCAAAGAGGAACAACAAATGGAATTCATTACCCTAAAGTAAATAAGCAAGAGCTTAAAATGCTTAGACAAAATTATGGCTGGCAACATCATTAAAGATGTTGAATTTGACATTATAGAAGACAACTCCAGAATGTCCTTGAGCTTCTGTGCAAGCCAGTGGGCTGGAATGGACTGTAGACCCCTCAGAATAGCATATTTTGCTCTCAGGTAAGCTGGTCAATGCCTGGGCAGTGACCAAAAAACCCTTTTAAAGTGAGGCCAATGACAGAAAATACCTTTAGAATGTTCTGTGTCTGGATGCAAGACAATGCGAACATATTTAAGATCTCCAAACTGCTGTAGGAGCTCCCCAAGTTCTTCTTCCTCTGAGTCAAAGGACAGGTTTCTATGGAATACAGCAAAACAAAAAAACAAAACAAAACAAATAAAAAGTCATAAGAAGGTAAACGACAAAGTGAGATCCCGTGTTCAGGGCTAAGTACATGACATCAAGTGTCCTTTCTTCACAACACCCTCCTTTGTTCAAAAATAGGCCCAACAGGGCCAGCAATTTGGCTCAGTGGTGCCGCCACCTGCCTCACAACACAATGTCCTGAGTTCGATCCGCAGTACCAAAACAAACAAAAGATAGGTTCAAAAGATATGGCGACCCTCAGTAGCCAGGCCTCTGACTGACCTTCCTTTTTCTTGCCCAGGAATCTGAAACTTAAATGAACATATACAAAGTTAAGAAGCTGAAGATGCAGAGTAACTTCAAAAGAGTCTCACTAGTCCAACACAGTGGTACACACCTGTAATCCCAGCACTGAAGCAGAGGATCACTGCGAGAGGTCAACCTGGGCTACATAGTGTGAGACCTTTACTAAATAAATAAATAAAATAAAAAGAAAGAAATAGTCTCACCTGAGGGAGACATCAGGGTGCTATAAACATTATCATGATCTGGGTGATGATTACATGAATATGTACATATGAAAAATCTCACTAAGCTGTACATTTTGAGTGATTGACTTTATACCTCATTAAAAACGAAAAAAAAAATAGTGGAGTTCCCATAGAAAAGACCCACAGCCCTCTCCAGCAGTGAGGGTCCCAGAACTATCCAGACTTTCATCCCTTTGTTGAGGTCTGTTCTTCAATAATTTTTCTTCTGAGACACCCCAGAGTTCATCCAACAAATATTTTTTCACTTAATGTGGCCAAAATTAGTTTCTCTTACTATAGACTTTCTCTTATATAGACTCAGACTGATAGGCTACTGAGAAAAGTTCTCCTCTCTCAGACATGTTCTCCTGTGACATTAAGGAACTCAGATTTCATAAAAAATTTTACAAAAGTAAGAAAATCCTTCAGAGGAACACAAAAGCAAATACGGTAGTTTACTAGCTAATTGCAAAAAAATAAAACCACATGTATAGTATCTCTAATTCAAAAATTCAAAGCCAAATGTGTTGGTACATGCCTGCAATTGCAGGCTGAAGCAGGAGAATTGCCGTAAGTTCAGGGCCAGCTTGAATTACACAGTAAGACCCAGTCTTCAATCAATCAATCAATCTATCTATCTATCTGAAACTTCTTGGGTAATGATATAAAGCTGAAAAGTTCTGGATTTTGGAGCATTTTAGATTTCAGATGTTTGGATTAGTGATACTCAAATGGTGAAGCCTATGCACATATTCTAAAATCCAAAAAACTCCAAAGTCTGTAACATTTCTGGTCCCATACATTTCAGATAAGGGATACATGACCTGTACTTATTTCTTTTGGTAGAATTAAAATGTTGGAAGATTTTGTTTGCCTAAACTTTAAAATAGTGTAGAGTCCTCATTTCTCCAGCTGTGCTCATCTTTCCACAGGTAGAACAGCCCCTAATAAATACCTACAACCCTAACCCTGATTTTATTTAAAGGGAATAATCCAAATACAGTTTTCTTCAATAAGATATATCCTAGTTACATTATATTCCAATTTGCCTTATTACATACACTTAGCCTTTTTTTCCTCCCTTCTGTCCTTTTACTTCTCTAGTATCTTTATTTACTAACAGACATCTAAGAAATAGTGTTCTTGGTATTGAGGCTTCTGAGTGTAATGCTTCTTCCTTCTTGTTAGACAGAATCCTCTACAAATATCAAATTATTTACATGGAAGTTCCAAATAATGTGGTTAAAAAAATATAGAAAAACATGCTGTTAAGTGAGAAAGCAGGCTATTATGTAGGCTAACCTCATCTTTGTAAATATTTATGATGTGGGCACATGAGGAGGTGTTCGCTGAGTAGTGAGTGAGGTTAACTTTGTTTTTTGCTTAGCTACTTCCTAAACATTTTGCAATGAACATGTTACTTGTATAACAAAAATGATCTTAAAAGATTCTATAAAAGAATAAAATATATATCTCTAAAAGCAGATCCAAATGACCCCAGTGCAGTGGAAACAAGGAGAAGATGAAAAGGCTGCCTGAGGTATTCTGAGGTTGTCCTGACCAATGAAAATGCCAATCTATTGTAGCTGGAAGGGCAGAAACAGAACCATGCAATAAACCTATCTCACCCCCAAACCCTGCCACCCCTGTTTTCCTAAACACAGATGCCATGTCTTACTTTATTTTCAACAATGCTTTAAAAATTAATTAGGTATTTGTGAATTATTTATGACTTACAAATAAATGATGCAAATATATAACCCCCCCAAAAAAATTCATTAAGCACAAAGAGGCAAATCATTTGTGAAAAGTGGGTTATCACTTCTGTACTCTCTCTAAACAAAGTCCAATACCAGGATTATTCTAACAGTTGAAGAGTTGATTTTTTTTTCTTTTGTTTTTTTTTGGTACCAGGGATTGAACTCAGGTTCTTATACTTACTAGGCAGGCAGCAGAACTTGAAGAGTTGATTTCTTCCAAAGATACCACCTCAGTGATAAAGAATGAAATCTCACAGGATAAAATACCAAGACCTCTGCTATTATTGTCTTCTGTTTTATAGTTCTGATTCTCCTAAATCTCTCATTGTTTGTAAGTTCCTGAGATCAGAAGTGCTAACAGTCTCATGGCACCTAATATTCTAGGCTAGGTACAAAAACAGTGCCAAATGGACCAGGGATTTAGCTCAGTGGTTCCAGCATCTGCCTCACAAGCTCAAGGACCTGGGTTCGATCGCCAGTACAAAAAAAAAAAAACAGTGCCAAAGAAGAAATCAGGAAGAGAGGAAGGGAGAGAAGGAGGGGGAAGGAGAGAGAGGAGGAGAAAAAGGAGTGCAGGGAGAAGGAAGAAGGGCAGAGGAAAGGGAAAGGGAAAGGAATGAAGGATAAGAGAGGGAAGGGACAATGCAAACAGCAGTTGTTGATAAATACCTGATAAAAACAGTTTTCCCTTCACTCACATCAGAGGGTAATTTCTTCTTCTTTTTCTTCGAGATTTGCACATCTAAGATAAGAAGAAAAATAAACTTAAAAGACTAGTGCAAATCATATGACAAAGGGCTAACTTCTTATATATACAAAGAACCTGCATAATTTTAAGAAAAATGTTTAAATGGACAAGGGATAAATAATTAAATATATGAAAACGCATCATTAAAGAAAACCAGCCAAGCTGGGCATGGTGGTGCACACCTGTAATTCCAGCATTCAGGAGGCTAAGGCAGAAGAATTACTCCAAATTTGAAGCCAGTCTTCACTACATAGCAAGGCCCTATCTCGAAAACACAAACACAAAAAGGGGAAAGAGAAACAGCCAGACAAAATGACACAGGCTGAGGCAGGAGAAGCTCAAATTCAAGGCCAGTCTCAGTAACTGGCCTTGTAAGTAAGTTAGTAAGCCTATCTCTAAATAAAAAGGGCTAGGAATGTAGCACAGTGGTAAGATATTCGCATGGCAAACATAAGGCCCTGAGTTTAATCCCCAGTATGGAAAGAAAATAAAAATAAAAATAAAAAGCAGTACAGGAGCTGGAGGTATAGTAGAAAGGAGATACTATTTTTCACTCATAAATTGGCAAAACCAAAAAGATAGGTAGAATACAATGGCAGTAAAATATGTGTAGCTATTCACAGTAGCATGTACCTGTAATCCCAGCCAGCACTCTACAGGCTGAAACAAGAGGATCACCATGAGTTGAAGGCCAGCCTGGATCAATGTGAGTTCAAGACTAGCCTGAACTACACAGCAAGACCTTATCTCAAAAAATAAAAAAATTTTTAATTAAAAAAAAAGTGTGGAAAAAAAGATATTCTCATATACTGCTATGACAGGGTAAACTTTCTGAAAATATAAAATATGTAGAACTTTCGAGGACAGAAATATACACACAAATACACATATTGTGTTTGGGTGTGTATGCATATGTTTTGCTTATAACTGTGTTAAGACATTTTCTGGATACATAAGAAATAGGGAGGGCAGAGGTAAGGGGAAAAAATGAGACCCAAGATCTGTCACGTAAAGGTACAAGTTCCCAATGATGAATGTAACTGTGCTGTATACCTAAAATGTACCAATAAACTCAATGAGAAAAAAAAATAGCAATATTAACACTGGATGTCTCTGGGGATGTGTCCTATGAGCCTGAGGATCTAGTTATTAAGGGACACTCCCTGCTTGTTTTGAAGAATACACATACACAGAATATTTCTGGAAGCTTATATGAAAACAACAGTGATTACTTGAGGGAATTGATGGACAGATTGGTGAGGAATTTTTGATTTCCTATTATACCCTTTTGCATTGTATTTTTTAACTTTCCTTCATTATCAGAAACCAGTCCTTTAAGTTTTCAGGTGAAAGAATGGTAAGACAGAGCTGAATTTGAGAATCTCATAGTAGCATCACTGGAAAAAATTCGATTCTGTGGTATCTGTCACTATCTGCACAAAAGAAGCGTATTTCCTCAGATTTTTTTATACGGTCAAGCCAACAAATCAGGCTTACAGAAATGGAAGCAAAATAGCTGAATACAAATCTCTAACCAGACAAATCTGGCTACTAATTGGCCATTTTTCATTCTGTAATGAACTGCCGTCATCAATAAATGAGTTTATTCTCAATAAAGGTAGCAATGGGGACTGGTAATAGTTTTAAAAAATGCTCCCAGGCGTCCTTGTTATGAACTGAACTGTGTCCCTCCAAAATTCATATCCTGAAGCCCTAACTCCCAAAGAGACTATATCTGGAGACAGGGAATTGAGAGAGGTAATTAAGGTAAGTGGGGTCATACATGTGGAGCTCTAACAAATAGGAGTGGTGTCCTTACAAGAAGAGACCAGAGCTGGTTCTTTTTTTGTTTGTTTGTTTGTTTTGAGACAGGGTCTCACTATGTAGTTGAGACTGACCTGGAACTCACTATGTAACCCAGGCTGGTCTCAAACTCACAGCGATCCTCCTGCCTCAGCCTCTCAAGTGCTGGAATTACAGGCATGTGCCACTATGCCTGGCTCAGAGCTTGTTTTTATTCTTTCTGCTGCCTGAAACATACAGGGAAAGGCTACTGAGGATACAATGAGAAGGCAGTAGTTTGCAAGTCAGGAAGAAAGCCTCCCTAGGGACTGAATCAGCCAGCATCTTGATCTGGGACTTCCAGCCTCCACAACTGTGAGAAAGCATATTTCTCCTGTTTAAACTGCCAGTCTGTCCTGTTTCAACATGGAAGGCTGAATTGACTATCCAGTCCTTCACCCCTCTTCAACTCAAAGGAGCTGTTTAAAATCTACTTTGGTGTTAACATGTAATATATACTATTTATCCAGTATTTATTCAACATGGACAATCAAGAGAGAAAGAGGTAAATACCTCAGCATTAAGGGAGGTTTTAAACTTCTTAACAAAAAATCTTTTTTTTTTTCCTAACAAAGGATCTTAATTCTGAAAACACCACTCCAAACTCATTTAAAAAACAAAACAATAAAGCAAGCACGCAAGCAAAACAACCCTAGAATAAAGGAATATAAAGGTTTCTTTTTAAGTATTTAAACGTAAGTTTGATAGCAGTTAAGGTCCTACTTAAAAAGAGGCCTCAAGCCAAGCATGGTGGTACACACCTGAAATCCCAGCACTCTGAGGGACTGAAGCAAGAGGGTCACAGTTGAACTTGTAGTCCAATATGGATCACATAGCAACTTAATGAGACCCTGTCTCAAAATTAAAAATAACAAAGGATGGAGCAGCCATCGCTCTAGCGCCCAGAGGTAGGCTGAGCCCCGATCCACCGCGGGAAGGAGAACCACGCCTGCTCCCGACCCAGCAGCCATCACGCAAGCGCCGGGAAGGTAGCCGGCTGAACCCCCATAAGCCTGGCCCCCACCCCACCCCCCCAGACCTCCTGTGTCAGTCTTTGGACCCACTCTGCAGAGGCAGAGGTGGTCATCAAAGGGTATTTTTCTGAGTTCCCAACTTTGAACATCTTTAAAGAAAGGGCGTGGGAAACCTGTAATAGAACATTGCGGAGTTCAACCATTCAGAAGGTTGGGGAACTCAATCTGGGCCTTGCAGCCCGAGGTCAGTCAGCGTCAGGGGTTCAGCCATCAGCTAACTGAGATCAAGGGTCTTGCATCCTCGCTCTGTCTGAGCCATTAAATGGTAAATACATACACTATATTGAAATTTTGTTCACTGCAGACATGTTCTGGACTGCTTCTTGATTTCAATTATATTCAAATGATTTAAGGGTGATAGACTAGTGACTACCACAGGTGGTCAGTGTCCAAGCTGTGCTTGATCTTAATGTGTTGCTGATTGTATCAGTTGGGGTAAAGCATTGCTGTTGATTTGATGAGCTGTTTCTCTGATGTTATGAAGATGAGAATGTCGGCGGGTCGTTAGAGACACAGAAGCTAGGGCGCAACTATATCAGGAAGATTTGGGTGATAATCCAGAGATTAAACCAAGGACAGTCCGACAACAAAAATTAAAATGAGAAAACACTTCAGCAAGATACAAGGACAGATTTCCAGTTCACCAATGGCAAACAGTAGGGCAAATGAGGATGAAAAGGCCGATAGTGAACCACCAGGACACCCTGAACTCAAAGCACAGGAAATAACAAAACAGATCAAACAGGCTCTAAAAAAATTCAAAACAGAAATAATTTTCCAGATAACCATAGAGATAGTGAGCAAAATGGAAGTCGTGATTAGAGACTCTAGAGCAGAAACTGACAAAAAAAATAGATGAGCTCAGGACCATGATAGAAGCCATGAAGGCCCAGCATAAGAAAGAAATGGAAAAAATAAACACCCAACATAGGAAAGAAATGGAATCCATAAAACAGATTCAAACAGATATCCAGGAGATTAAACACTCTATTGAAAGTGTACGCAACAGAATAAAAGAATGTGAAGATAGGCTCTCAGATATAGAAGATTAAGATTGCAGTCAGTGACCATGAAAAGAGAGGTCTCTTAAAAACAGTAAGAGATCATGAGAAATTGATCCAGCAACTCCTAGATGATGCAAAGAAGAATAACATAAGACTGATAGGAATACACAAAGTAGCAGGAGAAAATACAAATGACTTTAAAAAGCTGTTTGCAGAATTAATGACAGAAAACTTCCCAAACAGAGGGGAAGAATTTGACATTCAGGTAACTGAGGCATATAGGACCCCAAACAGCTACAATCAAAAAAAATCTACACCTAGACATACAATAATCAAGATCCCAGAAACCCAACAGAAGAACAAAATACTACAAGCAGTAAGAGAAAAGAAACAAATCACATAAAAAGGAAAGCCCATCAGAATCACAGCAGACTTTTCAACACAAACCCTTAGGGCAAGGAGAGCCTGGAATGAGATATTTCAAGTACTAAAAGAGAACAACCTCCAACCTAGACTGATGT
>NW_022900916.1:38474752-38484364 GCF_012274545.1 Fukomys damarensis | reverse complement strand
ATTGAATTTTGGGAAACTTTAACTGTGCTGCCAACTTTGGAAAAAGTCATCCCAATTTACTGTGTTGAGTTGGCATTGTACAGAAATGGACAACCATATTGGTCTAGAAATGTTTATTTATTTTTATTTTTATTTTTTATTTTTTTTCCATGTATATAGGGGTAACACATCATACTAATTATGTAAGGTCATATCTATGTGGGTTTGATTACAGAAACTAACAAAGTATTCTCTAAATAATGAAAAAAAGAATAAGATAAGACTATAAGAGCAAGAAGCAATTTAAATATGTTCAGGGACCATTTTTATCTCCAGAATTAAGGATTATTTTAATGTTACATCATTGCCTTTTCTCTTTTACTTTCCCTTTTTAGTTTTATTTTAGGATTCCCTATTTCTAATGTTCATACAGAGATTTCTTTAACTGAAATACCGAATTGTTTCCTTGGTGTGAAAAACTATAATAGTACACAGGATCCTAATGAGATAATTAATAATGTGAAATAGGAAGTAAAGGGCTAAAGCTGTAGGGCAAATGGGAAGGGTGTGGGAAAGGTAATAAGGGAGAGGAAAAAAATATGAGAAACTCAAAAAATGGAAATAAAGTGTTTGTAAATGGGGAGGGGGAGGAGGGGGTGAAGGGAGGGCAGGGACAAGGGGAAAAAATGATAATCAAGACCTATTATGTAAAGGTACAGAATCCCAGTGATGAATGTAATTGTATTGTATACCTAGGTTGTACCAATAAACTCAATAAAAAGAAAGAAAGAAAAAAAAAATAACAAAGGATGGGGATGTACCTCAGTGCAAAGGCCCTGGGTTCAATCTAGAGAATGCCAAAAACAAAAAAGGTGGGGGAGGCAGCTGAGCATAGAACTGCTGTGCATTTCTCAGTAACATATTTAAAGTCTAAGGCATTTATCAAGACGCAGGCAAACCTTCATCCTCTTGTTCTTCAGCACTGCTATCAGTTGGTACCAGTTCGTCACCATCAATGCTACCTCCTTCCTCTAGGTCACTGTCCTCGTGTGAATCATCTTCATCGCTGCTTTCTACAGGCGCTGCTCTCTTGACTGCTCTGCAATGGCAAAGCCAGAACAAAGGATGTGACACAGTGGCTACTCAACTTCACAGCACATGTCAACTCTGCAAGGGAGGGTCTGGGAAGACAGGAGGATTTTCCTGTCCCTGGCAGAATGAGCAGCTTACCTCTTCTGAACTTGCATATGTTTGGTAACCTGTGATTCTTTATTCTCCTCCTCTTCTCCATCCTCATCACTATCATCATCATCACTATCAACCCCAACATCATAATCTCCATCATTATCTTCTTTCTCTTCTGCTCTGCCATTCTTTTTAACTGACCCCTGATGCTTAGGTTCAAAGCACTTCGCACCTGTGGTGGAAGATAAAGTTAGTAATCCACTTAATATCCAAAACAAGGTTATTTTAACAGGAGTAACACTCCAAGTTTCTACTTTGTTCAGTTTTTTAGGATGTCATGCATATTTTATTTTATTTTTATTTATTTATTTTTGGTACTGGACAGTGAACTCGGGCCCTTGCACTTCAAGGCAGGCAGCGGAACCAAGAGCCAAACCCCCAGCCCACATGCATATTTTGCTGTACTGTCAGCACTCCATATCTACCAGTTCCACGTCCTCAAATTCAACCAAAGATCAAAAAGCTTTTTTTAAATTTCAACTGTACTAACATGCAGACCTTTTCCTCATCATCATTCCCCAAACCATTCATTATTCAGTACATACACAGTATTACTTTGTATAAGATAGATAAGTAATCTAGGGCTGGGCATTTAGCTCAGTGGTTCCACCGCCTGCCTCACAAGCACAAGGTCCTGAGTTCAATCCCTAATACAAAAAAAAATAATAATAATACACACACACACACATGTGTAATCTAGAGATACTGAGAGCATATGGGAGAATGTGCACAGGTTCTTACAAAAACCTACACTATTTTATATAAGGAACTTGAGCACTCGAGGATTTTGGTATGTGAGGGGAGTTCTGGAACCAATCCCCAAGAAATGATCATATATAAGTGAAAGTATGAGAGAAAAAAGAAAAAAAAAACAAAACCAAAGACCTCATTGCCCAGATTCCTCTGAAGTATATTCCATTCATCAAACACCTGAAATTAACCTGCCCCAGAAAGAGAGAAATAGCAATTGAGCCTCTGCAAACAGCACACCACCTGTATACCAGTCAGCATAGAGCTCACCCTGGGGCCCTGCCACAAACTCTGATCTCAGCAAGTTCTATTCTCCCAGACCCTGGTGGCTTAAAAGCTGATTCTTTTCTACATAAAACTTCAATTTTAAGTTTCTCTAGTCTATGAAAAGCTGGAAAAGGAGAGGAAGTAGAAGGAACAATGAACTCAAGCCTCTCCTCACTCACAGCCACACCCTAAAAGTAGGCTAGGACTTAAAAGATCCTGTTTGGCACCAGATGGTCCACTACAGACTGACACATAGCCGTGGGCTCATTTCAGTTTTTCCTAAATGCTCTATCTTGTTCTTTTGGCTAACTTTGTGATTTGGTAATTCCAACTCAATACCCCCATTCTCTTACAAGCAGGTTCTCTTTTCCATAAATACAAGACTGGCTTCCACACTCTTACCTCTTACCTGACACTACCATTCCTTACCTGGGGCAGAAACAGACTGTGTATCTTTATATTTATCCTTTGCCACAGCCCAATCCACTGCCACTGTTCGCCCTGTCAAACAGAAAAGTGGCATCAGAAAGGCTTTCCTCCATTTAACATCCCCACTTCCTGAGAGTGACTTCTTACCCATCAAAGACAGTAATGGAAACTGAAGACAAGAAATGCCAGTTCAGAGGTTGTGGGTCATTACATAAAGCTCTCAGTAGCTGCCTTTTTAAACAATGGACAGGATTTTAGCCTTTCTACAAAGCCACACTTTCGATAAGATGTAGTGCAGAAAAAGGTGAAGGAGAAGTAATTTTCCAGTTAAGACTAGCAAGGAGCAAAACAGGAATTCTGGAGCCAGGAAGAGGCAGAGGGACTTCAAGTATGAGGCCAGCCTAGACAACTAAGTAAGACTGTCTTATAATAAAATAACATCAAATATTTTAAAAAGGGCTTGGGATGTTGCTTAGAAATACAGTGTTTGCCTAACATGCACAAAGCCCTGGGTTCAATCCTCAATACCAAAAATCAAAATCAAGAACAAACAAAAAAAACACATTCTGGAATAATGGGCACCCTACTCAGAAGTGGGAAGCTTCTAGGATAATCCATTCTTTAGATACAGTATCTAATAAGCAATACCAAGAGTATTCTTAGACAGTTTATAGCTCATGGATGTTAGGTAAGTATCACAACTAAGAAGACAGAACTTAGATACTGACTCCATCTATCAGTGATTATTGCCAGGACACTCATTCTGAGCTTAAACTGGGCATTGTGGGGCACACCTGTAGGCCCAACACTCTGGGACGTTCAAGCCCAGTATTATAGCTTGTGTCTAGAGGTCCTCCCAAAGCTTTATGTAGTCATAGGTGGGGCTTTTTCAGAGGTGGCTGAATCTAGGGTTGTGACTGATTCATGGTGCAATGCTAGAATTAAAGGTGGTAGGATAAAGGTGGGTGATTATTAAATATGATTGGTTTGGCACAGATCTAATCCCAGTAGCCTGGATACAAGGGACAGAAAGAAGCTTGTCTGGTCCCTTGCTGCTTTGCTACCTTTTGCCTGCCATGAACTGTTTCTCCTCTGCAATGCCTGTCTGCCACACCAACCTGCCTTGGAGCCAGCCAATTATGGACTGAAACCTCTATAAACTGTGAGCTGAATAACTTTGGGTGTCAGGTATTTAGTCTCAGCAATGAGAAAAAAGTAATTAAGACACCCAGCCTGAGAAATTCAGCAACTTAGCTAGACTCCTGTCTCAAAATAAAAAATAAATAGCATTGGAGATGTAGCATAGTACAAGGCCCTGGTTACAATCCCCAGTACCACACAAAAAAATAAAAAATAAATAAGTTAAAAATTTTAAAGAATACTCTCACCAAATAAAAGAATCCTGGTCTGGGTTCTTAAGTTCAATACTTAAATCAAATATTAGAAATACAGTAGTACCTCTGTTCATGAATTTAATTCTTTCCACCATACTGGTGGTAGAATTCATTCTAAAATTTGCAAGCTTGCAAAAGACTTAAGTTGATGAACCAAGGCACCACTGTATTTCTAAATGCTTACATATTAGCAATGAACTTTCCACAGTGCAAACACTTTTAGAAAATGTAAAAAATAGGTCACTGTGTTAATTCAAACACCAAATACCAGAAATATTTGGGCCAATGGTATGAGTATAGAGAACTCACCTTTTATGTCTTTCATGTTCATGCCTTTGAGAGCATTCCCTGCTTGTAGGAGATTTTTGAACTGAACAAAAGCAAAACCACGCATCTTTCCATCTGTGTATAAATATAGTAAGACATTAGAGGCAGTAAGGGGGAGCCAACAGAATACTACAAAGGAAATTACAGCAACTCAAGCTGGAAGACAGCCTAAATCCTGTGAGCCAGTCATGAAGTCTCTTTTCCAAAGCAATACTTTATACAGCAGTGATAGTGAACCTTTTAGAGATGGAGCACCCAAACTGCAGCCCAAACCCATTTATTTATCAAAGTACCACAAATGCAACTAAAACCAAATACTGAAGTTTTAGTTTAGAAACAACAACTCAGATATTAACATGTTTGGTCTTAAAGAAAAACAAGTAACATGTATGCCATAGGTCTGCCACCACCGTTACGTAGTATCCTCTTGCTGAGTGAACCCACTGAGGCTTGAGGAGAGTTAATACCAACAGTAACTAATTTTCTAAAACTAACTGTGATCTATCTAAAAATACCATCGGGCTGGGGATTTAGCTCAGTGGTTCTGCTGCCTGCCTCGCAAGCACAAGGACCCGAGTTCGATCACTGGTACAAAAAAAAAACCATCAAGGGAAGAGCACTATTATTTGAGTTATTTGTCAAGTACTGTGCCAGATACTTTATAAATACCATATTATCTAGGGCTCATGAAGAGCATGACATGAATGATATATTTCTAGTTAAAGGCGATACGGGAAAAAGACAGGTTAGATAACCTCAAACTAATCCACATAAAATGAAAGCATACTAATACCTGGCTTCCTTGGAATGTTTACTTCAAGAACAGCTCCAAATTGAGCGAATACTGTTTGCAAGTCATCTTCTGAACACTGAAGCCAAAAGTTTTGAATAAAGAAAAATATCATAGCAAATAAACATAAAACACCAGCTACTAAGTTCATTCATTAGGAAAAGTTTGAATCATTTTATTATTTTATTTTGGAGATCAGGACACTAAACAGTTCTGAATAGAGGACATCTTACTTTGTATTTAAGAGGACAAACAGACACCAGAGAGCTTTTTTAACTCCCTTTATCTGTGCCAGTTTCCCCCAAAGGAGGCATCTTCACATGTAGTGTCCTTACTGAAATCTTAAGGCCGTTTTCTTAATTCAAAAGGCTGAGTTTCAATTCCAGGAGGAATTAGGCCCAACAATACCACTTTGGTGAAGAGTTCCACCAGTGAGCACGCCCTAGCTCCAACACTTTCACGACACACAGTGTTAGTTCACCACTTACCTTAAAGCTCAGGTTCCGAATTATTAATCTGGCTTTTTTATCTGCCACTTTGGCCTTCTTAGTCTTCTGCTCCTTCTTTGGAGACTCTGAATTTTCTTTACAAAAAAAAAAAAGCAGGGTATTTAGCTCAGTGGTTCCACTGCCTGCCTTGAAAGCATAAGGACCCGCATTCGATCCCCAGTACCAAAAAAAAAATCTTGGGATGAATCTGTGTTCTAAAACCACCCACGTTTAGGATAGCCATCAGAAAGAAAAGGCTACCAGTACCAGACGGCATTTACTACAGGGTTAAGCATGGCAGTATCCAGAAACATGAGATTCTCCACACTGAAATGGAAGCAAACGATTACAATGAGCATCAAAGTATGTCAGATGACTTGGATGTGGAAACAAAATACAGAGGAAAAAAAAAAAAAGAAAGAAAGAAATACAGAGAGCTCTAAGATCTAATGCTAACCCCCATGCCACTCTGCCTTGCTCTTTCATTTCACAGTGTTGCTCCTCACCCTGCGGGAACACTCTTCAGTTATTACAAACTCACCATTTTTCCTCTTTCCCTTGGACTTGTTCCTTAGTTTTTTCTTGGCAATGGTAATGTTGATCTTGCAACCTTCAAAGGTGGTGATCTCCTTGAGGGCCCTCTGAACATCTTCCAGCATGGAGAAAGTGACATAACCAAAGCCTCGACATTCCTTACTCCCTAGTATAAGGCAAGAGAGGAGTAGAGGTAAAAAGGACAGAGAACCAGAAGCCAAGAGCACTAAGCCAGGAAATCCTCAAAGCCTAAGCTAGCAGTCTGATCCTGTGAAGCCATCCTGTGATCAGTTTACTGAAGGTCTCAGGAGGGAAAGAACTAAGGCTAACATCAGCAGCTTCTTCCCCACTTTGTTCCAAAACTGTTAGGTTTCCTCTCCTCTCCTAATTTAGTGTCTTCCTGCTAGCTTCTCTTCTTCCCCTCTGAAGAATATGGAAGACGAGGGTTAGGAATTTAGCTCAGTAGTGCCACACCTGCCTCACAAGCACAAGGTCCTGAGTTTGATCCTGGGGGGTAAAAAAGTGGAAGACCATACTATATATTAACATTAGGCTGCCAAAGAATACAACATTGAATAGAAGAAAAGATCCCCAGAGAAAGTAGGAAAAGTAAGTATGATAGCTTCAAAATAAATAATAGAGTCCTTCCTTAGAACAGATCACCAATAAATACCTGAATCTCCGAAAAAAGAACCTCAAATAATAAGCACTGATTTGGGAGTCTGGAGATATTACCAAAGCTTTAGCTATTCAGTATCAAATTAAACCTTTACAAAGCTGCTATAAATCTCTGACCTTATTGTATCTTCAGAACAGTCAAAGGTAGATAAAGCAAATATTACCATCCTTTCTTTCCAAAAATTAATCTGAGGGCTGGGGATTTAGCTCAGTGGTTCTTCCGCCTGCCTCGCAAGCACAAAGACCTGAGTTCGATCCCCGGCGGCAAAAAAACAAAAACAAAAAAATAATCTGAGATAGAGGGGAAATAAATGAATGTTGTAAAGGATGTTAGTAGCCAAACTAATTCTTTTATCAGAGAAGAATATTAGAACCAAACAAATAAATAATTGCAAATATCAAATGTAATCCCCCTTGGCATTTTTTGTATAGTAAAATTTTAAGTAATTCACAATATCAGAAAGGAACAATACAGACCAAGAAGTCTGCCCTAGCACCACAGAAGAAACAAGAGCTCAAATGCTCTGCTTCTCTTTCAAAACCGTTTAAAGTTGACACTCAGCACCAGGAAAACATACTGTGACATGATGACTGATTTCTTTTCTCTTGAAACTCCCTCTCAAAAACCTGCCCAGTCACCTTTCAGAAAACAAGAAAAATCAAGGCATTTCCTGATCAGTACAACCAAAAATAAAGCAGCTCAGAAGTGAAGGAATTCAGTGCCCAAATAAAAAGCACATACTAACAATAATTACATCTGCATAAAGCACTCCCACTTACATCTAGAACCCTTACAAGAATCCTGTGAAACTGTTCCATCTTAAAGAGGCTGGATGACATGCCACCACTAATTAAGGAAAACCTCACCTCACCCACCACCCCAATGAATGCAGCACTCTTTCCAATATATCTCAGCTGTCTGGATGGAAAAGTACAGCTTTCTCAAAAATGAAATAAAAGATGCTGTAAAGGTTTTAGACCAAGTTCACAAGGCCAGCAAGATTACACATAGCCTATATTCTGAGGACTTAAAAGAGAATTCCCATTTCATGGTCTGTTTTCTTCCCTGAAATATAACTATCTGGCACTGTACAGCAGTTGTTTCTCAAACTATTTGACAACCCACAATAAGAGTTCCTACACTGGAACCAGTAAAGACATAAATTCTTTATATAAAACTGACAGAAAAGTTTTACAAATACTCATCCTTTGGTATATATGTATTCCCTTTATTCTATTTCATTTGATTGATTGATTGATTGATTGATACAAAAAAATTGAACTCGGGACCTTGTGCTTGCCAGGCAGGAACAGTGCCAGTGAGCTAAATGCCTGCCCCATTTTTTAAACTCTAGCCACTGCCACGTGTGGTAGTGCACACTTTGTAATACCAGCACTTGGGAGGCTAAAACAGGAGAATCACAAGTTTGAGACCAGCCTGGGCTACATAGAGGTCAAGGTCAGCTTTGACTACATAGTGAGACCCTTTCTCAAAAAATAAATAAATAAGCAAGCAAGCAAGCAAATTCTAGACACAACCCACTCAAGACCTATTAATGGGTAACAATCTGTAGGTTAAGTAAAATTAATGTATAACACTCTCCTCCCTGCACTTACATCTATACTTAGAATGACAAAGAACCAAGCAGGTGGTATGGCTTGTACAACCAGAACCACACTGATGACCTGAGTTCAATCCGCAGTACAAAAACAAATTGAAACAAGGTCTCATTAAATTGCCTGGGCTGGCCTCAAACTTTCAGTCCTCCTGCCTTCATCTCCTGAGTAGCAAGAATTACAGGGATGTGCCACAGGGCCCAGAGTGCTTCAGTATCCTTGACCTTGCTGCTTCTTCCATTTAGACTCTTCCCTGAAAGGCATAAATTCACCCTCTCACTGCAGTCAGGGCTTCTCTGGCCAATCCATCCACACTGCCATTCCTGCCCCTGCAGCTCTCTTACATAAAGACTCCCTAGCCCCGTCCTCTTACTTATTTTTCTTCTTAGTATTCATCACCATTATCACTATGTAGTTGGCTTATATACTGGCTGTGGATTTCCAGTTTGCTGAGCACTGCTGTACCTCCAGGACCTACAACAATGCCCCAGGACATAGTAGGCATGGGTAAGTACTTGCTGAACAGATGGATGAATGTACAGCATACTGGCTAAGCGATTCAAGGCTGACGGTCAAATTCTGGGCCTACTACTTCCTAGCTCTATGAACTTAAGACATACTAAATTTCCCTAAATTCTAGATTCTTGCACGAAAAATAGGACTAAGGCTCCACGATAAGACTGTCAAACTCAGCACCTTGGCCGAGTGCAGTGGCGCACGCCTGTAATTCCAGCACTTGCGAGGCAGAGGCAGGAGGATCGCTGTGAGTTCAACACCAGCCTGGGCTACACAGTGAGTTCCAGGTCAGTCTCAACTACGCAGTGAGACCCTATCTCAAAAAACAAACAAACAAACAAAAACTTAGCACCTTGCCTTGCAATCAAATGGCTCTCTGTAAAGCCCTACTGATGCTTTATTAACTGTTAACAATTTTCATTATTAAAAAATAAGACATGAGGGCCGGGGATTTAGCTCAGCGGTTTGGTGGTCTGCCTTGCAAGACCAAGGACCTGAGTTCAATCCCCGGTAACAAAAAAAAAAAAAAAAAAAAAAAAAAAAAAAAAAAAAAAAAAAACGGGACCGGAGATTTAGCCCAGGGGTTTGGGGGCCTGCC
>NW_022900916.1:38467824-38474665 GCF_012274545.1 Fukomys damarensis | reverse complement strand
AAAAAAAAAAAAAAAAAAAAAAAAAAAAAAAAATACATGTGAACGTGTATAATAAACGGAAAGCGCTACGGAAACTTGAGGATGCTTTGCCTTTCATAAACCAACCCTAACGGGCCCATCTAAGGTAGTCAGTTGGGAAAAGAAACTCCAGTTGCTTCTCTTAGTGAAGGTGACGAGTGACTACCTAAAGTTTGGGACGGTGTCCCCCGCTCCCATCTCGCCCCCCAGAAACCCCACCCTCTTCGATCGCCCCGTCCCCTACCTTTCTCAGTCACCACGAAGCACTGTTTCACCGGCCCCACCTGACTGAACACCTCTTCCAGTTGCTCACTGCGGGCCGAAGGAGGCAGATGGCGCACAAACAAGGTCAGGCCGGCCATGAGACCGGGAAACCGAGATTCGTGACACCACGAGAGACAGGCCGGCGCACGCGACTCGAGAAGCTGGCTTTAACAGGACTACAGTAACGCAGGACCGGGAGATACCGGAAGTGCTCGTCACTCAAAAGACTCCGGAGGAAAACGTGAAGGGAAGCAGAAGAAACACTCCGGAACTAAAAAAAAAAAAAAAAAAAAAAAAAAAAACTGCCTTTCCAGAGGCGGAGCCCTTTGCAGGGGAGGTTCCTCCTCCTGTACCAACATCGCCCCCCCCCCAGAAATTTGGCATCTACAGTTAATCCTCTCTTGAAATCTCATTTCCAGGACATCAACTCCAAATTCACCAGAATGGTCAAAAGCATTAGGGATAAAACTGATGAGCTCAAAAAGATAGGGTCCCTGCCCTAGTATAGAATTCCAGCTAGTGATTGAGTTAGACATTTAAAAAATTTTTACAAATATATTGCTGGGCATAGTGGCAAATGCCTGTAATCCCAGCACTTGGGAGGCTAAGGCAGAAGAATCACCATGAGTTGGAGGCCCGCTTGGGCTACATAGTGAGTTCAAGGCCAGCCTGGATTACAGAGTGAGACCCCATCTCAAACACCACACACACACGCACACGCACAAAACCGAGAGAAGCCACCCCGGGATTTTCTGGTCTATGGGAGGAAGAATGATTTCTTCTAATTCCCAGGAAAGAACCAGCCTCACCTGGAGATAGAAAGCTCTTCCCTAGGTAAGGTTATCAGACACACCGAAAGCTGAGAGGTCTCACTGGCAAAAGGAGATCTGGGTGCTCATGGATTCTGAAACATACAGTGTCTGCCCTCCATGGGGCTAAGGAACAGACATGTGTGCAAGACACTGCACCTGCAGAATGCCCAGTTGAAAGAAGTACCCAAGGCATTTTAAAAAATCATTTCTTTTAAATGTCCTGTGTCTGTGTGTTTGCTTTTATTTTGTTTTGTTTTGTTCAGTGCTGAAGATTGATTCTAGGGCCTCATGCAATGGTACGAAAGTACTCTACCTCTAAGGTACATCTGCTGCCCAAATTCATTATTTTTATTTTATTTTTGTTGTACTTGGAATTGAATCCAGGCCCTTCTTACTAAACTACATCCTGGGCCTGTTTTTTTTTTTTTTTTTAAGACGGATCTTTTGCTAATTTGCCCAGATTGTGCTTGAACTTGCAATTTTCCTAAGACTTCCAGGGCCAACCTGGCCAAAATCACTCCTTTAAAATGATAGTAGCTTGCAGAGCCAGACGTGGTAGCGCACGCCTGTGATCCCAGCACTCGTGAGGCTGAGGTAGAAGGATCACTGTAAGTTCAAGACCAGCCTGAGCTACATAGTGAGTTCCAGGTCAGTCTCAACTACCTAGTGAGACCCTGTCTCAAAAAAAAAAAAAAAAATGATAGCAGCATGATAGGTAGAAATTTTTTAAAAGGTGAAATATATATAGTGAAAAACTAAGTTGCCCTTTCCCCTCAAGCCTCATTCACATTATGTATGTGTGTATTCTGATGTTGTTTGTTTGTGCCAGGGATCGAACTCGGGACCTTGAGCTTGCAAGACAGGCAGTGGCACCACCAAGTTAAATCCCTGGCCCTTGGTTTTGTTTTTTTGAGACAGGGTCTTACCTTGTAGATCAGGCTGGCCTCGAACTCCCTATGTAGCCAAAACTGGCCTTGAACATGCAGTGACCTTCCTACCTCAGCCTCCTAAGTGCTGGGATTACAGGCCTGGGTCGCCAAGGCCAGTTCCCTATTCACTTTCAATACCATTGTGAGGGACAGATGACCAGTTGAAGTGATGTAGGAGAAAGAGAAAACACTAAGCATCAGATTTATGAAGCCATGTAATCTATGCTTCAAAAAACATGCCACAATCGTGTTTGTTTGTTTGTTTTTAAGACAGGGTCTCACTATGTAGTTCAACCTGGCCTTGGACTCACTATGTAGTTCAGGCTGGCCTTAAACTCATGGTAAACCTCCTGCCTCAGCCTCCTGAGTGCTAGGATTACAGGCATGTGTCACTATACAGTTATTTTTAAACACAACTTTAAAAAGGAAGCACTGAAATACAAAACAAATTGTTAGGGCTGCAAGGTAAATCTTATGTGATATTGAGCAATACAGACAAAGGAAATGAGTTAGGACATTTGAGTAAAGTTGATTTGGGACTCAACATCTCTCCCTCTTCTTTCTGTTTCCCTCCTGCCCCATTTCCCACCAGAGAAATTAACATTCCATTTCCAAAGATCAAACTGCAAGGTTCTGAGGCTTCAGCTATGGGGAGGCTTTTCTAGTTCTGGATGTAGTATGTACAGGGAAAAGAATGCTAAGAAGGTTACTCCAACATCCAATATTCCTTATGAATGTGGTACACTGTGTATCCAAATTTTTCGTAAAGGACAAAACCATCAGAGGGCAGCAGATACCCATGGTGCAGTGCTTTGCACCCCTCAGGAAGGACAACAGTACAACTGAACCTTTCTGCTCTCCTCACGGTTCAGATGTGGGTCCACATCTGTTTCCTACCCCACCCTCTCCTACCCATTCATATGAGGGAAGGCAAATGGCTCTTCAATCAGGAATATTTGCTTATCCATCTACTCAGGACACATGCAGTTTTCTTTATTAAATAGCAGGAGCTGTGGAACCCTGCAATGTGGCTTCCAGGGGAAATAAACCATCAGCCTGCCCTTCATCCATCACGGTGCAGGAGCCTGGAAGGGAAGTCAGAGAGGCCTGGCCTGTTCTCAGCCAGCCTCTGCCAGGTCTCATCCCTCTGGCTTTAATCCCCCTTGCAAGTCAAATAGTCTAAAATACCAAACAGTTCTTATTCACCACACTTCTCACAATTGTAAACAATTACTTGTGCTATTGTGATTATTTATGTGGTTCATTGTTTAATGTCTGCCTTTCCCCAAAAGACCTACAGCTGCATAATTCCTGGGCTGGTATCATTCTCCTTTACCTCTCTATCCCCAGAACCTAGCACATTGTAAGCACTTAATGAAAATATATATATATATATATAATATCAGAGATGGAACTCAGGACCTTGTGCTTGCAAGGCAGGTGCACTACCACTGAGCTAAATCCCTGGCTCTCAATGAATATTTTAAGAGAACAAATGAGTGAATGGACGGATAGATGAATGAATAAAAGTAAGTGAGCTTGTCCCTCAGTCCCCTGAAGTACCAAGATTTGGAATTACAAGGCATCTGCATTGGGATCTACCTGGACCTCTCTGGAATAAGGCAGGGAACAAAAGGGAAAGCAAGGCTGTCTAATCCAAGCCCTGGCCTCTGTGCATGCACGTGTGTGTGTGTGTGTGTGTGTGTGTGTGTGTGAGAGAGAGAGAGAGAGAGAGAGACTGACAGATGGAGAGATTGACTGATTGACTGGGGGGTCTTTGAGGCTTGAGTTGCTCTCTTGGGAAGTGTATGCTAAACCCAGAGGGGAGAGAGAGAGAGAATGCAGCTGGCCAGGATTCCAGTGAGGAAGAGATGGTAGAGCAGCAACAAGCAGAGGAGCGGCAGATGGAAGGGAACATGGGGAAGAAAGCAAGCATTTTCTCAGAGCAGCCACAGGCACTCCTTGCCTGACACAGTGCTTCGTGGATGCTGAGCCTCTATAGCCGCTATGACACCAGTGAGAGATGCCTGCAATTAGGAGGCTGGCAGCTCTCCCAGCCTCAGCTCAGAGCAACAGTGCAGCAGGAGTTTCTGAGCCAAGCTGAGCCAGGTGATGGAGGAGACTCAATCAGGATGACCCCAGGCGCTTCCCTCAGCCTCCCCTATACCACAGCCTCCCATTTCTCTCTCTACTCTGATTCTCACTCTCCCGAAGACACTGCTGACTCCCCTTCTTCCTCTGAGGTCTGGGGCCCCGTGTGCTTCTCTCAGCCAAGCCAGATCTTCATCTGCAAGGAGAGCAGCAAATTCTCCCTCTAGGGCATGGAACCTGGCCTGGCTGCCTGGGGGCCCAAGCCCCTCCCAGCCTTCCCACTAACTTCCCCCTTGGCCCACAGCCTCCCTTTCTCCAATCTCTACCAGCTGATGGTCACAGTTGGAAGAAAACCCACTCAAATTCCTGTTCTTCCATTCTGAGCCTAATGTGCATGCCCCTTTGATATGCAGGACAATGGCCAAAACATTGTTAGATTTTTTTATTTCCATACCTAATCCAAACCCTTGCTTTTGTGCCACTCTGAACCACTGCATTTTAGCCAAATGACAAATGCATGTGATTTAGAGCTGCAAGCCAACCACTCCAAGCAAGGGAGGGATTTATACAGTGCTTGGTGGCTGGACATGTCCATAGATCTCTGAATTGTGAATTCTTTTGGAGTTAGGCTTCTGCAGGGGGGGCAGGCTTTCTCCAGGAAGGATCTACACTTATGCGAGAAAAGAGTTCTACAGAGAAAGATGGGGTGTCTGTGAGTGCAACCTCAAAAGGTATTGATTGTGAATCCCAAACTGCAGAAATGTGGCAGGGGGATTGCTAGGGATTCCAGCTTCAGGCATCCAGATGCTTTTATATGCTTTTATCAGTAGTTCCGTGAAGGACTGTAATCTTAACTAGCCAGCTGTCCTCCAGGACCTAAAGCCAGACTCCTAGGAGCACAGGTATTTCCACTGAGGACTAAAGAGCTTCTGTCCCATTTCTCAGGACTATATGCCACCTCTTTGAAAAGTCATTTTCCAGGGAGACAGAAGGATCTTCAAGGGACCACTCCCAGGACCCTCACTTATCCCAGCCACAGGACAAGATCCTTGGTCTCACGTGAAGGTCCCTGGAGTTAAAGACAGACTCTCTCACTTCCACTTCTGATAGAACCACTGCTGATGTCACTCCATTTAAGCTTTTCCAAGAAGGTCAGAACTTCCTCCTCTGAAAATATTTTATTGATAAATTAACTCTGAAAGCATTCACCTCCCACCCACCTGCTGTAAGGTCTCCAGATTGTTTCTCAGCCTTTTGGCCAAGATCGGCCCTCCCGAAAGGGCTGTGAAGCCTTCTGTGGGGAAGAGGCCTGTGGAGGACAGGGAGTCTCACTCACCACAGGGGTGGGATTCCTGGGAAAGGCAGAGGTGGGTATGGGCCTAAGGCAGGGCCCCAGGTCTTCTGAGGACAGCCCCTCTCACTCAGCACCAGAGTGGAGCACCTTGAGCTTTATTGCTGGTGAATGCCAAGGAAAGTGGGACCCCTGCCAGCCTAAAATTGCAGCGGAGGGCATCAATGCCCAGGGCTCCAGAGAAGATGGCACTAATTCCCAATCAGCAGAGCCTGGCTGCTGACTCACCCACCCAGGACCTCCTGGATGAGGAAGGAAGTGGGGAGAGGTATCTGAGCCAGGCAGGATTGGGGGAGGGTTACAGTGTACAGGTCTTGGACAGAGCAGGTGCCAGAAAGGGGTGTATAGTGTCAAGGCAGTGAGGTGGCTACCTCATCACAGGTCTATGGTGTCGCTACCCACACTCAGCTCATCGATTTGTCGACAAGCATCCAGGAATTGCTCTTGCAGCAAGGCCTCCTCCGCCTGCAGCTCAGGAGCAGGCTCGGGGGAGTCGTGGGATGGTGGGGACAAAACCTGGTAGGATCCTGAGGCCTGGAGGCTAAGGCTGCTTCCAGAGGGTCTCGGGGGACTGAGGACACAGACCAGCGGACAGCGTAGAGGCCTGTCCGGGCTGGAACATAGCAGCATGGATGAGCTGTCCCGCGAGAGTCCGCACAGGGAGCCAGATGAGGCGCTACTCTCCGCGGGCCAAGCCCCAGGAGAGGGGAGATCTGGGGCTGCTGGGGAGCTGAGGGCTTCCTCTGACCTTCCATTGTGCCCGGCCCTGGTCTTGGTCCCCAGAGAGGCGGTGCGGTAGAGGCTGAGCCCAGGCAGGGCTTCCCCGAAAGTGGGGCCCTGGAAGAGGCCAGGAGCCAGCATCGCCTCGCTACAGAGCGCCTCCTCTATACTGCGCCGCAGGTTGATCGGGGAGGGCGGGCGGAAGTCCACGGTGCATTCGCTGCAGGGGGAGGAGGCCGGGGACGGGACGGGGTTGTCCGAGGCGCCTTCGAAGCCGGTACAGCCGCAGCCCTGGAGTAGCAGGTCAGGGCCGGGACCTGCCAGGGCACACAACTGCAGCAGCTCCGCATCGCCACGAGCGATAGCGCTACCCAGGGGCTCCTTGTCTTGGGGCCCGGTGACCCAGCCTCCGGGCAGTAGCGGGGCCGCGTGGCCCGGGGACAAACGGAAGATCTTGGCCCAGCAGCGCGGCGGCAAGCGGGGGCTGCAGAGCGTGGGGTAGAGGCCCAGCAGCGCTAAAGGGAGCGCGACGCCCACCTCGCCCAGGCGCAGGCCGAGCTGGAAAGCCCACCAGGGCCAGGGCCCTTCCAGGCCAGGTTGGCCTCCGTAGCCCAGGGCGTGTAGCACCTCGTAGCCCTGCAGGGCTCCGCTCAGCA
>NW_022900916.1:38459553-38467157 GCF_012274545.1 Fukomys damarensis | reverse complement strand
GCAGGTCCAGCAGTGCCAGGCAGGGAGCACCAGGCGGGCAGCGCCAGGGCAAGAGCGCCAGAGCCAGCAGGGCCAGCATGGCCACTAAGCCGAAGAGTGCGCCTGCCCCGTACACGTGGGCCTCCCAGGCCAGCCCCCAGCAAGCCCGGGCCTCTGCCCAGTCAGCCTCCAGGTTCAGGAAGAAGAGGGGCCGCGGGGAGGAAGGAGGTTGCACTTCTCGATCTGGCAGCTCGCCCACATCCATGCTACAAGTCTCTAGCCCACACTCTGGCTGCACTGAAGGGTTTCCAAGGCTGGATCCAGAGGGGGCATCTGAGCCAGAGGTGGGGATGGTGAGGTCTGCAGGCAAAGAATATTTGCTGAGTTAATGGTGCTGTCTTTCCCCACACGGCTAGCCCTCAGCCAGTAGCCAGTGAGAGTCCATCAAATCACCCAGGATGCACCTGTCCTACTTAGAAGACTCCCCACCTCTTGGCCTTTCGCTTCCGTCTCCCACACTCCAATCCTTCAGGCCAAAGCTTCAGTTCATACCCTCCCTTCCCTCCTTACTTCATTTCCATCCATCACTCCATGACTCCACTGGAAAAGGTTTTCTTCAGAAGTCACAGAACTTTATAACTGGAACGAACTGTGGACCGCCCCCCCATCCTATCCAATCCCCGCACCAGAAAGGAAGTTTTACAAGAACAAGGATTATTGTTCCCTTTGTTCACATCTGAATCTCCATGCTTAAAAGGTTTTGTGGCATATAGTTGACACTGAGCAGATACTCATTGAATAAATGAATCTGATTTGCCAAATTAAGATACTGAGGCTTTGCAGAGAGGCAAAGTGACTTGTCCAAGGTCAGGAATCAGCAGAGTGCAGCTACAATCCAAATCCAAGCACCAATCAGAGCCTCCTTTTCACTCAAAAATGTCTTTATAATATTAGTCTGCTTATTTCCTGTTCTGCACCCCTGACTGCTAACTGCCACTTTGCTGCTAAGAGATGCTTCTCTTGACCTTTTGAACTTCTCCAACCTTGTCCCTGTTTTAAGGAACATACTTGCCTTGCACATATACACAAACACTCCCCTTCCTACAAGCTACATCCCAATCCTCAGCTTACCCCTGGCTGTGGCCCCCATACTGATTCAACAATAAGGCAAGTCTAAAACTCTCAATGCAGATGTCCCTTTGATCTCCCACACATTTTACAGAAGGTGACATTGAGACTCACCTGAGTCTCAGAGGCTGCTCTTGAACTCCCAGAAAGGAATAATCGGGGAGATCATAGGACAATAAATGTCATCTGAGTGTGTGAGGTCCTCAAGTGCTCTTGGGTTTACTAACTCAGGTCTCCAGCCCCTTCCTGTGTGCTAACATCTTCCCACATCTCTTGGGGAAAGGAAACTCTACAAAACAGTGAGGGATGGAGTAAGAAACCTGGTTCTACTCTCCTGAAGCTAGAGAGGAGTTCAAAAGAGAGCCAGGAATTCTGTCTATGGCTGGACGATGGGGAAATGTTGAAAACTGACTTCTTCCTACCCTCCTCTCACAGGCTCAACAGGAATGCAGCCTCAAGCCAAGGTGGAGAAAGAAAGGGTGGTAGAGAAAGATGGGGAGACCCTGGTAGGGATGGGGAAGAGGAGAGACAGATGTAGAATGGAGAGGGAGGTCTCCTAATGATCACACACCTGCCCCAACAGCTGGCTGTTTCCCAGCCATATTCAGCTGGACAACACATGAAGACCCCAGGAACATTCCTACCCAGGCAGTGCCAGCTCATGCGAGGGACAGGCAAAAACACAGCAGATCTGACAACAAGAAAAAGGAGTGAGAAGCCAGAAGGCAGCACTGGAGAGAGGGGAGGGGAAATGGAATTGGGCAACCGGGGAGGACTGAGAAAGAGCAACCAGAAAATTAAATCTGCATTGCTCCTTGCCAATTGCAAACAGCAGCTTGCACTCTGGTTTCCATTCCATCATATTCTCAAATCTGAACTAGACAAGAGTGCCCACTGCACAGGACAGGTGTAGGATAAATATGAAGATGTGCATAAACTCTTTGCAGTGCCTGGTGCATAATGGTCATTCAGTGTAAGATTGTGGTCAGTAACCTCATTGGCTAGTGATCATCACTGATCATCAGTTTGTGTTTGTATGAATGTGAGCAATTCTGGCCTCAGACTAGTCCTTGATTTAACCACCAAAGACTGCCATCTGGGTGAGAACCCTTTAGCATGTTCTAAGCTTGCTTAGATACTCTTGTGACTGCTTCACAACAATCAATCAAATGAGTGAACAACATATTTTGCGAATTCTGAAGAGGACCATGCTGATGATATAAATACCCCTGAACAGCCATGAAGAGAGCACCCATCAGTTAAATGAGAAGACATTTATCTACAAACAAATCAGGACATCAGCTAGCACTGGCAGAATCAAATAAACACAATCCCTGACCCTTCACCCTCTGATCCTTGCTTCTGCAAAGTAACTAAGTTAGATTGGTCTTTCTTTCACCTTTGGGCTTTGCAGAGAGGCAGAGAGGTTCCGCCTAGAAGCCCACAGTGAGGATCAGCCTGTCACTTGTTCTCCTTGTCCCCTGCACAAACAAGCATAGCTCTAGCTCCACTCCACTCTCCTCCATCTTTACCTCTCATCCACAGAAAACCTCATCTCTCATCTCTGTCCCCAAGCACTATGGCAACCAGGGCAAATTGCAACATTCATAAGAATTCAGAAAAGGAATAGAAGCCAGAAAACAGGCAAAGTATAGGTGCAGCCCATGTGTCAGAGAAGGATTCTGAATTAGGGAGCACTGTTCCCAGAGGTCATAGTGTACCCAGAGGGCCTGCATGGGCCCAGTGTGAGTGGGGATGTGGAAAGAAGCCTGGCTTCTGCCTTAAAAGGGGCCACTTGACCTCCTTTCCCTTCTCCGAATTTATGATTTCCCCAGAAGGATCCTTCAGTTTCCCCTTCAATCTGCCCCTCCCTGGATCCCTCTGCTGAGCAGTCCACCTCTTCAGGGAGGTCCCATTTTGGCCTTGTGGCCCCATTTGACCTCAGGGGTAAAGGAGGAGACGGGATATCAATGTAATTAGTGAGACTGGAGCCGACTGGAAAGGGGCAGAGGAAGGGGACATCTCACTCATGGCAAAGCCAGGCCTGATTATCCCCCGAGCTGCCCACATCAAAGGGCTGGGGAATGGATTCGGGAAGCTGCAGCCCTTTGGTGCCTGGCTCCATCCCTTCCCCCACTCCCACTTCCAGGATCCCAGAGCACTGATATTCTCTGCGACAGTGACACTCAACATATTTAACGACTAGGTAGCACAGGCACCAGACAGTCAGAACAGAGGCCCACCAGGGTGCCCAGGGAGTGGAGGAGAGCACTTACAGGGCCTCAGGACAGAGTGGCCTGAGAGTCTTTCCATGTGTTACGGCTTGTACAACTTTTGGAGGGCTTAGGGTCCAAATACAAGCTCTGTTCAGAGTGAAAGGGACCTATGATCAGGAGGACCTAGACACCCAAAGTTAATGGCAACTAGGCAAGAAAGACCCTAGGAGAGACACAGAAATCATTTACCATACACATACACACACATACACACACCAGTGTGAGCAAGGCCCATTGGCTTTATCTCCAGGAGGCTTGTAGCCCTTCTGGGTTTATCCAGGAGGAGCAGCCAGGAAGAGGCTGGGCTTCTGCAGCCACCAGTTGTGTGTTGGGGGGCTGCCAGCCTGCTGCCCCTGATACTATCCAGACTCATTAAACCTGCCTGGCCAGCGCTGTCCCCCTGGCAACAGACTGCCAGCCAGCATCCTTCCCTGGAGGCACAGAACTGCCCTCCACCCACAGTGGATCCTTCCACTGCCACACACTGGCTGGACATGGGAAGTGCTCGGGAGCACAGTGACAGTGGTTGCAGCCAGCAGGTGGGATGTGGTGCCAGGTTTGGGGCTAGAAGAAGGTAGAGAACCAGGGGTTTCCATGGCTGAGCCCAATATGAGGGAATTAAGGGGCTTTGCAGCCACAGCAAATGGTTTGAAAAGCAAAGCTAAGCTTTGAAGTCGCTCTCCATGGCTCTGGTGGCCTCATCTGCCAGACACTGTCCCCAAGCACCTATGCCCTCTGTCTGGTATTATACATTGTTTATGTGTTATCCCACTATCACCTGTGGCCAAAGCCCCGATGGCTGTGAAGTAGGGTCTGGAAGTATATTTGGGAAGCAGTCAGAGAGAAGAGCCAGGTTAACAGCCACTACTTTAAATGTATGTCTACTTTGTGACCAACATCATCAGGCAAAGAGTTTTTGTTACCTAGAAACATCAGAGTACCTCTTCAAAATGAATACTATCATTATATCCTATATAAAGGAGAGAATTTAAACTTACAGACATTAAGTAACCTGCTTAAGGTCACCCAGCTTGTAAGGAAGCAAAGGGATTCAAAGCCAGGTCTCAAGATGCCACCCACTTGTGTAGAAGCTTGATGTGAAAGACTCCCTTAAACAAAACTGGCATCTCTTTGCCTGTGGCCTCCTCCTCAATGTCCTCCCAATGAGGGACCCGGCTCCACCCATATCTGACAGTGTGTCATGTCAGATAAGAAGGTGGAGAAGAGTCGAAAGATTGGGCTAGCATGGGGGTGGTGGAGAGGTAGGCCAGGCCATCCACAGTGGAGGATGGTGGGAGTCCCGCTCCACCTGTCTCCAAGCTGCTCCGCCTGCAACTGCAAACCTCTCGGAGGACCATTTCGGAATTCCGTGTGGGGCCTTCCTCTGAAACACTTGTTCCCAGACCATTGATGTATATTCTCCACAGTGATGGTGAATACAAAGGTGATTCTGGTTATAAGGGCAGTGAAATAAAAGGGTCTCAGAACACCGATAAGTGACTGATGTGGAGCAAGTGCTCAAAACGCAGTTGTCAGTTTCAACTGAGTTGACACTTACCATGCTGCATTGCTGTCCCAGCTGAGACAGTGCTTAGGAAGGCAGCCAGGTCCAGTAGGCTTGGGCTTGAGAGTTTCCTCTCCAGAGAAGGTAGGGACGGGGACAGAGTGGTGCCAAAGAACCCTGCAAAGGAGCATATGGAGCTTGAGTGCCACCCTACCATCTAGCCCTGGCTTCTAGGACTTTGGAGAAAATTCTGTACTTCCCAGAGCTTGTACTGAGGAAGCGTACCCCATCCCCTAAGCTCAGGCTCCCTTGCACCTTTTGCTAAACTACAGGACAAGAGTCAATGCTGCAGAGAGGATATTTCCCCTAGGGCCTGGAGAAGCAGTGCAGGCCTCCCCACACACACACCCCAGCTGAGAAAGGGCGTGCTGGTTGGCTCCCTAGCACAGCACCTGGCATGCAGACAGCCCCACAAATGTTTGCTGAAATGAACACTCACCTGGAGATTCTGACACTCTGGAGGCAGAGTTTGGGGATGTTGTTATGCCTGGGGGGCTCAGGCCTGAGAAGTTCCGGAGTGGGGACAGTGTAGTGCCAAAGAACCCTGTAAAAGGAGTCCAGGCTGAACCTGTCTCCTATGCACCAGGGATGCCCAGAAGGGCTGTCTTTCAATGGGGTGGGTACTCACCAAAGGGTCCCAGACGCCCAGCAATCTCTGCCAGGCTGGCCCGCAGGCTAGGCAGGAGGGGCAGTGTTCGATGCCCCAGTGTGGGGGCTGCACCTGCTCTCAATGCCACATCGAACTTCAGCTCCAGCTCGCTGTGGTGGGATCTGGGAACACTGGATGGTGGAGCTGTCGCTGTCAGAGCAGTGGCCCAGGTCATAGGGCCCATCCTAGGCTGATATGGAGTAGTTGGCCGGTGAGTGGGCCCAGAGAGGAAGGATGCGGACTCAGGAGACAGGGAGGAGGCCCAGGGCATTGCACTGCCTTCAGCAGAGCCCCACTCTGGAGGAGAGTTCCCAGGGGGACCCACCAGCAGTTCCCAAAGAGGATCATTCCTCAGCCCACTGGCCACCTCTTCCCCTGGCTCCTGGCCTGGACCAGGAGAAAGAGCCTGGGTCTCTGTGACAGGGTTTCCCCAGACAGCAGCAGGTCCTCGAAGATGCAATTTGAAGTTTAGTCCCAGGTTGAGAGATAGCATGGAGGCCTCGCTCTGAGGTGGTGGGGTCAAAGTGGTAAGGGCCCCTGGGATAGAGGAGGCAGGCTGGGGTCCTACAGGAACAGCACACAGGACCCAGCAGAACAGCCCCAGCCCCAGGCAGCCACGCCCTGCCATGGCCACACCTGGCCTCACAGCCAGAGTGGGCAAGAGGCTCCGTTGTTCAGCACCTTTTGAGCTCCAAGGACCTGGAGGGAAGAGAGGCCTTGTGAACCCTGGCTGCCACCACTCTCTTCCCTTCCCGAGGGTCCCATGTGATGCCCCAGATGAGGCTTCTGATCACAGAGAAGCAGGGGGTGGGGGCAGGATGCAAAATCTTCTGCCCAGGAGAGACAGGATGGCTTCTTTCGCCAGCTCCTTCCTGTACCCTTTGGCCCAGCACAAATCTCTCCCCTGTGGTTCTCCCCGTGCCACCCCACTCCTGCACACGGGGAACCAGAGCATAACGCAACCAGAGACCCAAGACCTGGCACCCTTAATCACAGAAGAGAGGACGGACTTGGGCTCCCAGATGCAGATTCTCTTCTTCCCTTCCCCCTTTCTTCCCAGCCTCCCTTCCTTACTCAGATACCGGTGGAGGCCTATGGTGCCAAGCATCCTTCTGGGGATACAGCTGTGCTCAAGCAAATCCTCCTGGATGAGTCAAGCCCCCCACTTCTGGCCCCATCTGAGATACCACTGAAGACCCCCAGAGAGGCAAAGCATAGGCCTGAGCGATCGGCAGAGCCAGAGACTGTCAGGGCTCTGCCTAGAACATCAGGGTCTCTCTCCCCTCAAGCTTTCCCCTAATCCTTGGGGCCGGGTCTGCTCCCCTCCTAGGGACCCTACAAGTATTTGGGGGAGGGGCAGTTTAGCCATTTCTGGTCTGCAGTGGGAGAAGGCCAGACGGGCAAGCTGGGCCGCCCCACAGGCGGGAGACTGCAGTGAGTCCCACCCCTCCCCAGAGCTCTCCCCTCCGTGCGCAGACATCTGGTGGGGGAAGGGAGGGTGAGCCGGGGACACACGTGCACCTGGTACCTTTACATCACACACACATCCACACCTAGCATCCCTGACACACCCACTCACCCTTCACACACCCCTGCACACACATACACTCCATCCTGCTGAGCCCCCTCCCTTCTACATGGGTTCAGACCAAATCTCTGGGCGCTCCCACCTCCTCTCCCTCTCTCCCCCACTCTCCGCCCCGCACACATGCACACTGTCAGGCACACACCACACAACGACAGCCCCCCATCCCTACACGCCCACCCCTGGCAGGCACACGTGCACGCTCATGTGTACACACACACACACACACACACGCACACGCGCACTCCTATCTGGACCGGCCGACCTGCTCCTCTCGCTCCCTCCCTCACGCGGGGCTTCTCGGCCAAGTCCCCCGAGAAGGGGCGGTCGCGGTGGCCCCCAGCCCGGCAGCGCTCCTCGGAGTCTCGCCCTTCCTCTCGATCGAGCCCGGTCCGGAGATTCGGACCCCGCTCCCTGCAGTCC
>NW_022900916.1:38445261-38459322 GCF_012274545.1 Fukomys damarensis | reverse complement strand
CCTCCCTCAGCTCCTCGCCCTCCTCCCTCGCTCTCTCCCTCCTACCCAGCCCACCGTCCGAGATCCGCCCCCTATTCGGGCGGGCGCTCACAGCAGCGCCAGCAGCGGCCGCCTCGATCCCAGGCTCCGTGAGCACTCATTCACCCCGCGCTGCCAGTCAGCCTCGGCGAGCTTGGGCGCCTCCTTTTCGGCCTGCTGCTGGCAACCGCGAACTCCCAGAGCCGCCCAGCAAGCACATCCACAGGCACGTCAACCCCAGGGAACACACCCGCGGGCCAAGCCACGGTGCGTGCGTGCGCACACACAGCACCCTTCCCCGATAGTCTCCCAGGTCATAAAAGCCTCTCTTTTGAGCTTTTAGTATAAGTATTATAACCTTACCTTAGGAGTCCTCACCACAAGCCTGTGAATGTCCCCATTTTCCAGATAGGTAAATTCAGACCCAGGAAAATGCCTAAGATTACACAGCTTGACAGAGACTTGAACTCAATCTCTCCGCCTGCCCTCTCCATCACCTGGTGTTTTGCAAATGGTTGTTCTGTTGCAGAGGAGTGCCTCCAACACTTCACAGGCCAACTGCCAAGTGTCAAGCCCTGCTGTAACATTTCTTTTTGCCAAATACATCTTTGAAAAATACAGTTTTTGTCAGTGGGGAAGAGTAGTGAGCTGAGCTGCTTCGTGAGAGGTGGATTATAACTTGTTTCCAACGAGAAGGTGAAGGAAAAGGGGCCAGGGATTTAGTTCAGAGGTTCCGCCACCTGCCTCACAAGCACAAGGTCTGGAGTTCAATTCCTCCTATTAAAAAAAAAAAAAAAAAAAAACAGGAGAAGGACAAAATCCAAGTAACAGCACCCATCTTCCAGGGAACATGAGAACCCAAGCTGTATGGATAAGATTTCCATTACTGGGACAAAATACCTGACATTGACAATTTAGCAGGAGGGGTTTACTTTGGCTTATGGTTTCAGAGATGTCAGGCCATGGCTGGCTGGCTTCAAGGCAGTAGTGTCATGGCAGAAGATAGCTGCTCAGCCCCCGACATCCCAGACACAGAGAGCAGGGGAAGAACCAGGACCAAGGAAAGGGACCAAGTCACACTCGCACGCTCCACACAGAGACACCAGAAGTGTGCTTTACTAATCTTGTAGACATTTCTCAGACCAATCAAGCTGACAGTCAAGATTCACCATCACACAGGCAGCTGGTCCAATGGAGAGGAGAACCAAGCGCACTGAGCACTTGGTTTCCCACCCAGACAGGCTGTAGCAGTGACTGCCTGAAGGAGTTCTGACAAACTGCTGTAAGTCTCTAACTGCTTTCATGGTTTTTCCAAAAATGCTAGTATTAAAAAGCATAGGAGAACATAAGTCATTTGAGATTCCCCTCACCAATCAAAGCTTTCCCTCAAAATCCAGACATCCATCCCACTGTGCTGAGAGCACTATGCTGGATGCTGAGTCTCCTCTTATTCTGCACTTGATCTTAGCTAAAAAGCTGAGAAGCGATCCTCTCTTCTTCTGAATCACAAGCCAGAGTGATAAAAATTACTGTCGCTGTGTTACATTTTTGCCTTTCCAGCTATACCCCCTTTTGCTCTGTAACGTGATGGGGGCTGGGGTACTTAAAGAATTTCCTAGGCAGCTGAGTGTAGTGCCTATAATCCTAGCTACTCAGAATGCTGAGGCAGGAGGATGCAGAGTTCAAGACCAGTTCCGAGCATGAATGTGGGGCCCCATTTCGGGGGGGGATTACCTAGGGCAGGTTCTGTCTCAGAGAGCCAACTTCACACTTTGCTCATGGTAGATGCTCAGTGGCTATTTGGTAAGTGAATGATTCTGGGGCCCACGTGGGCAATGAGATGCATTTCAGAGAGACATCTGGGACTCCCTTCCTCCCACACCAGAACTCCTCCCCTGCCGTTGATACAAGTAGAAATCAGGGTACCAACTGAGCTCCTCTCAAGACCACTCAATGACAAAGACTGGGATTTATTCTGGATCCCCAAACAAAACATTGCAGGGGCGTCCTCTAAATTGCACCACTGGGCATTGCTTTTGGGCTCCCCTCACCTCCCACACTCCATTAGGGGTTGCCTCAAGACAGTGCAATACTGGGGCTCAGTTTCTGGTTGTCTTTCATATGCTTAATAAAAGCTGTCCCACTGGAGACATTTTCTTTGAATCCTCCTCATAGAAAGTCTCATTTCCTGCTAATAATATTCACTTAAAGTCTTCTAAATAGAAAGACTGAAATAAACATTCCCCAGTACATTAAAATAGCAATCCTCTGTGACCAAGTAGGGTTATTCCTAGGCATTTTATTTGGAAAAAGATATTGAAATGGGAAGTTAGGGTTCTGGGTTAAGATAGTGATTGAATGCATCATCTAATTCCACTCTCTCCCAAAACTCTATTAAAACTTCAGTGGAAGGGTTTTTAAATCAAGAGATAAACCTCTAAAGATAGAGTGACCGGGACAAGAGACAACAGCAGCAGGATTTTTGATGCTAGGCAGTCATGTGGTGACTGACTTAACACTGAGGAAAAAGACCTCTCCAACTGGCAGTAGGGAAACTGGGAGTCAGCTTGATTTACATTGCATGATTCTCAGAAGGCACAGAAACTGGCAGTCCAAGGTACCGCTGTAACTGCGGAAGTGATGGCTAAAGATTAAGGTGAAATGTGTTAGATTCCTAGGTCTCTTCCCTAACTCTAAACCACGGGGCAACAATCCTTTCCATGTTCCAGCCAGGATATGGATGTTTTCTTCTGAAGAAGCTAAGACAGAAGGTAATGGGACTTGAGGCTTCTCTCACAGCCAGACTCCCACAGTGGTGGGAGCAGGATCTTTGTTCTCCAGGCTGGAGACTGGAAGACTACTACCATGGGGCATTTCACCAGCCCAAGAGGAAAGACCCATAGAAACTGACATCTGGTTCTGCAGATACAGTCCAGATAGATCATTCTACAGAGCCAAACTCATGTTATGAGCTTGGAAGCTCATATACCACCTTAATCATGACCCAAGATCATCTGACATCTATGACATTTTCTAACACAAAAGAGAGACACAAAACAAACAATGAAAAAATAACATGGAGGAAACTGGTTATACAGAGAGAAAAAGGGCATTAAAAAGACTGTTTACTAGTAGCTATAGGGAATGAGATGATGCTACATCCATGATATACAAGTAAGATGCCAGACAGGTGCTGTGGTGCACAACTGTAATCCCAGGTTCTAGGGAGGCTGAAGCAGGTGGATCACAAATTCCAGACCAGCTTGGGAAACTTACCAAGATTTCGTCTCAAAATAAAATTTAAAAAGTTGGTGATGTACCTCAGTGGTAAAGCATGTGCCTAGATGCACAAGGCCCTGGGTTCAATACTCATCATGAAAAATAAAAACGAAAAATGAAAACAAAACCACTACCACCGCAACAACAATGACAACAATAAAACAGGATTCCATACAAAGGAACACTCAGAGATTCAGAGAACAGCAATAGCAGTAATAATGTTTTAGAAAATAAAATCTCAGGGAGATAGACTGTTTACAAATGGGGAGGGAACCAAAGGCTGGAGGGAGAAAGGGAGGAGACATAAAAAGAATTAAGATGTGTTATGTAAATGTACCCACTCCTCACGATGAATGTAATCACTATGCATTAATAAAAATTTTTTAATTTTATAAAAGGAATAGAAAATCATGATAGCAGAAGCAAAAAATTTATAGAAAATCAGAAGATAAAGTTGATCAAATTTCCGTAAGTATAATAAACATACTAAGAGCTGGGGATTTAGCTCAGAGGTTCTGTCACCACCTGCCTCACAAGTGCAAAGTCCCAAGTTTGATCCCTGGTACAAAAAAAAAAAAATGAAAAGAAAGAGAGAGATAAAAAAATATAGTACAAAAATAAGAGGACAATTCCAGATCAACATCAAAGAAATAGAAGTTCTAAAAAGAAAAACCAAAGGTCAGAGGAAATCATCAATTAACTAATTCAAGTAAATTTTCCAGAACAGGAGGACCTGAGTTGCCCGATTGTAAGTTCACCAAGACCCTGGCATTGTGGATGAAAATAAACTCACACCAGAGCATATTAAACAGAAGACTCCAGGAACTTCTAGAAAAAAAGAGTAATGTACAAAGTAACAAATGTAAGAAATTATACAAAATTCTCAACTGCATTACTAGAGGTTAAAGCAATACTTTTTAATTTTTGAAGATGTATTTAAGCTTAGAATTTAAACATAATTAAACTATCAACCAAGTAAGTTACAACATACATTTGCAGAACCAGGACACTTACCTCCCACACAGTTTCTGAGCAAGCTGATAGAGAAAGTGCGCCACCAAAACCAGGAGTAAAGCAAAAGTAGGCGATGCAGAATGCAGGAAACACGTCCAGCACAGGAAAGAGGTAAAGTTAGAAGCTCATTGGAAGATGGTGAAGGGAGATATTAGGATGTCAGCTGTGGACCACAAGGAGAAGAACGTCAATTCAGATTGAAGCAGGCAGACATATTGACAGCTGTCATTTACAAGATTCCTGCTACCAAGGCACTGTCTTTGGAACCTTAGTTCAGAATGTCTGGTGAGCCTGGCCTCCATTCTTATTTGTACTTGCTTTCTCCTGACCAAGGGTTATAAGTTACAAGGCTTCCCTCCATTCTCTGCTACCTGATCAAGAGTTCTGCTCCAAACTGCTCCTGAGAGAAAGAGATAGGAGCAAGCTCCAGAGCAGAAAGCACAGAGCAGCCTGCTGCCCTGACCATATTTCCTCTAGAATATGCCACAAGCTCTCACTGCAGTGAGCTTTGTCTTTCCCAGGACTCCATCATAACCTTGCCCATTGATCTCAGAAAACCTTCAGGGAAGCTAGAGACAGCCACACCAATACCTACAGGTTCTGTCCAGCACCTCCTCTTCTAGGAATTTGCATCTAATACCAAATTGTCCTTTCCTTTCCTGGCTTCCTATGCTTGTTTATCAGTACTGTTTAGCAATGCACACATATATGAGAAAACCATTAAAAGGCAAAAGAAAAATCAAGCGAAAAGTGGAGGGAATCATTCCTGCGCAGGGGGAAGCAAGGATGGTAACTCTAAGAGACTGATCTTGTGCTTTGTTTCGTTTTGAGACAAGGTCTGACTTTGTAATACAGTCTGGCCTTGAACTCACTACATAGCCCAGGCTGGCCTCAAACTCATGGCAATCCTCCTGCCTCAGACTCCCAAGTGCTGGAATCATAAGCTGACCTTGTTTTATTTCTTAACCTATATACTAGATACATGGGCATTCATTTTCTTATATTTTACAATTTTAATTTTTTCTTTATATTTTTTGGCGCTGAGGACGGAACCTAGGGCTTTCTAATCAAGTGCTATACACTGAACTGCACATCTAGTCATTTTCTTATTCTTTGAAAGGTATTATATATACTTTTTTCCTTTTTAAATGTACAATTGTATGCACGCTTTTGCATATATGGCTCATTTTCAACACAAATTTAATGTAGTGATATAATGTATTATGTCACTAGGCCAACTAAGAAAAATGTATGATCATTTAGATACCCAAAAGACATTCAGAAAGTAATAATAGGGTATTTCCTTGAGTGGTATTCTACTTCTAAAGAATAGTTAGCCCCACCTTAAGCAGTTAAATACAAGAATAATTCTCATTTATTTAGAAATGGAGGGTCAGGAATTTAGCTCAGTGGTTCCACCACCTGCTTCACAAGCGCAAGGTCCGGAGTTCCATCCCTGGTACAAAAAAAAAAGGAGATTTCTACTATCAATTTTTTTTCTGGTACCAAAATCCAACTCAGGGCCTTGCGCTTGTCAGGCAGGTGCTACACTGCTGAGCTACATCCTCAGCTCTCTGCTATCAGTTTTGACATCTAACTTTGTTTTGAAAGTTCTAACCAATGAGTAAGACTGGAAGAAAAGGACAAAAAGAATAGAAGAAGGAAGGAAAGAAGTAAAACTAAAAAAGCAAAAGGGCTGGGGATGTAGCTCAGAGGTGCCACACCCACCTGGCAAGTGCAAGGTCCCAAGTTCGATTCCTGGTATAAAAAAATAATAAAAGGAGAGGAAGGAGAAATAACAAGTGCAAAATATCAGAAAACAATCATAAAGAAGCTGAAATATCATAATTGTGTGAAATAATTTGAAAACAACAGAAAAATATAATTAAATTGAAGTTAAATACTCCTCTTACTGGTTTTTCTGTATAGAAATTGAGAGAAAAGTGTCATCCAATTTAGGCAATATGAACTAAAGAAAGAAATAACTTTATCGGGAAATTTTCTTAATCAGGACATAGCAGTGCCTGTTTGTAATCTCAGCTATTCAAGAGGCTGAGACAGGAGGATCACAAGTTTGAGGCCAGGCTGAGAAACAGTGAGATACTCTCAAAATTAAAAAGAGAAAGAAGGAAAGAAAGAGAGTGGTACAGCACCCCTGGGTTTGATCTCCAGTGAGAGAGAGGAGGGGGAGGAGGAGGAGGAGGAGGAGGAGGAAAGGAGAGGAGAGAGGGAGAAAGGTAGGGTGGAGGGAGGAGGGAAGGAAAAGAAAAGGAAGGAAAAAAATGGACTTGTGTGAAGAAAACAAAAACTTTATCAAGAGATAAAAGAGGGCTTAATTAATGGAGCAGCAACTCTAGTTTCTGAATAGAGCCCCTCAATATTTTATGAAGTCATAAGTTCTCTCCAACTTGACTAATATTTTAACACTATTCCAATTAAAATATCAATATGATCTTTTAAATTTTTGAAATAATTACTCTGAAACTCATCTATAAAAATAACAGGCAAAAAGTACTTAACCTTTCGGAAAAGAGGGGCAAATGGGATGTGTGGCAGACACGTGCTCCTGGGTGTTCAATACTCGCTCATTTACATAAATGCTAAACTATACGGCCAAGCTTCAGTGGTTTTAAGCAGAAACTGTGACACTGGCACAAGAATCGACAGGAAGGTCCGGGAGCAAGAAGCAATGCCCAGCAAGGCCCCTCCTACTCCTTTACTCTTCCCAACAGAGCCTCGCCCTGCCTTCCTGGCCTTGCCCACACCCACTGTTTCCTCCCTCTCACCTCCCATCCCAGTCTGGCTTCCAGCGCATGCACTGCTGAAAGAGCTCTTGTCAAGTCACGACGACCTCTGGTTGCCAAGTGCAGTGAACCCGAATCTTCTTCCTTGACTTCCTTGAAATAGTAGACACCGTTGGCCATTGTTCCCTCTACCAGGGAGAAACAGAACTAATCGGATGTGTACATATACTGTACAGAAGGAGATGTATTATGAGGTACTGACTCATGTGATGCTGAAGGCTGAGAAGTCCCACAATCTGTACTCTACAAGCTGGAGGCCTAGGAAAGCCAAGCATGCAGTTGTAGTCTAAACCCAAAAGCCTGAGAACCAGTGGAGCTGATGATGTGAGTCACCACCTGACCAAAGCTCAAGAAGAGGATCTCTGCTGTCCAGGGGCAGGACAAAAATGAATGTTCTAGCTCAAAAGAACAAATTCACCCTTCCTCAACCTTTTTGTTGCATTACTATTTGTTCAATCCACTGATTCAGTGCTAATCTCTTGAGGCCCTCACAGACACACCTGGAAGAAAAGTTTTTCAGGCTATCTAAGCACCCCTAGCTCTGTCGTGTAGATGCAAAATTTAGCATTACAATCACTTATTCTTTCTTGAACATTCATTCATTACTCTTCGCTTCAGAGACACCAGTCTTTCCTATGCATCTCATCTTTCCAGAGGTACCAGCCCTGACCCCCTACCCTAAGCCGAAGCCTCTACTGTCTGACTACCTGACAGCTGCTCAGCTGTCTGAGATGATTTCACTTATGTCCAAAGTGGAACTCTTTTTTCCCCAAACCACTTCCCACAGAAAAGGCCAGTTAATATCCCCAGATATTAGAGATCTTTGCCCTCAGCTTCCCATTCCTTCCTGTTTTATTTAATAACGCCACCTTTCTCTATTCAGGTGACCTAACCAAAAACTGTGAGGTATTCCTGACTCCTTTCTTTCTCTCACCCCCATGGATAATGCACCACAATCCTTTCAGCTTTGACTCTGTCAGCTGCCCTCACCCCTCCACTGACATGATCATTATCTCATTAGGTCACTGCCTGGAACTTCGGTTCTCACTCCTGCCCTTAATGTTCTCTAACCAGCATCCAGAATGACCTTTTCAAAACATAATCAGCTCACATTAATCCTGCCAAGGTTTTCCTATTGCAAGTACAATAAAACTAGGTTGCTTTATGGTGCATATGAGGCTCACCTATGTGGTGCAGTTCCCCAGTCACCCACTCACCTCTATCATACACCATCTCCCCTCTGTCTTCATCTGAACCTGCTTCAGCGTCATCTCTTCCCAGCTCCCTGTCCCCTTTTTCCTGTCCTGCAAACACTCCATATTGGTTCCTGCCTCAGGGCCTTTGCAATGGATGTGCCCTCTGCTAACAGACTGCTTCCTCCATCTTCACATGGCTAGGTCCCTCCTGTCACTAGAGATGCACCTCAAATGCCATTTTGCATTCCCTTGTTCTCTTTTCACGGTCTGATAGGATCCTGTTTATCTGTTTGTTCCCTGGCCTGCTATCCACCACTGTGTAGCAGAGAGTGAACTCTAGGGGATCTTGTCTGTCATGGTCAACCCTGCATCCTAATCACTCAAAAGAATGGTCAGTACCTAATAGGCTGCCAATAAACAAACAATGCTTTTGTTATGCGCTGGGTTTTTGAGTCTGGTGCTCAGGAAACAGATCAGCACAGGAGATGTAAGATTTGAAATTATCAGCATTCAGATTCTTAAAGTCATGGGCGTGGCTGAAATTACCTGGGGACCAAGAATAGGTAGAAGAGAGCTGTTGACTTATGGGTGCAGCCTGGGGTGCTTTGACATGTAGAGGTCTCAGGAGAAAGGCTGGAGATCACCACTGACAAGGAAGGTCCCAGGAGGCAGAAGGCTGATTTCTCAGGGACCTCCACACATTTCCCACTGAGGTCTCAACTCAGAGAGCTAATGGACACTTCACCCTTGATCCGCTGACAGATCTGCTTATTCCCTGCTTCCTTGCCTCTCCTCTCTTTCAAGGGCACTGCCATCCACCTACTCACACAGGCCAGTCAAGGAGTTAGCCTTCATTCTCCTCCCTCAGCCCACATCCAATCCATCAGCCAGTCCTCCAACATATTTCCTTCTCATGAAAAGATGCCATACAAATTAATAAGAAAAGCATTAACACCGTAATATAAATGAATTATGATTTATAATTTTCCGATGCTTTTTCCAAATTGAAGAACAAGGCCTACTGTGACTTCTTGGAAGGGAAGGGCTTTGATAGGACCCTTACTCCTTGACCAATACGCATGGGAACAGGAGTGACGGCTTCATAACTTAGAGGTAGATGGGGAAGATGAGCTAAGCCCATTAGAGCCTCTTTCTCTCTCTCCCCACTTCCCTCCTTCCCTCCTCCCGCTTTCTCTTATATTTCATTTTGAGTCAGGGTATTGCAAGTTGCCCAAGTTGGGCTCAAACATGTGATTCTCTTGATGTGCATCATAGTACATTCCTAAAGCAGCTGCTACAAATAAAGTGCTAAAGACTGTTCCAAGGAAGGGATTTAGCTCCATCCTCAGCACCTCAAAAAAAAAAAAAAAAAAAAATTGTAACAAATAAAGTGCTAAAGACTGTTCCAAGGAAGGGATTTAGCTCCATCCTCAGCACCTCAAAAAAAAAAAAAAAAAAAAGATTGTTACAAAATAGAAAATAGCTGCATTACAATGTTAACGTTTTCAAACTAGATGGAACTAAAAGGAGAGAAAGCAGAACATGAAAACAGACGTACAATGGAATCACAACTATGTTCCTAGAAATAGATCAAAAAGGAAATACACTCCCCTTTTCTTTTGTAGGGTCTCACTATGTTGCCCAGGCTGACCTCAAACTTGTGATCCTCTTGCCTCAACCTCCCAAGTAGCTGGGCCATTGCACCTTGCTTACACCAACATTTTACAGTGGTCATTTTAGGTTGCTAAGATCACGGAGAGTTTTTACTTTCTTCTTTGTAATCTTCTGTGTATTTCTAACTTTTTTGGCCTAAAAATAGATCACTTTTCTTTTTTACATCTAAGGACATTTTATTTGTATCTATGTGCTTTTAATTTACATGAATGATGTTGGAAAATTGGCCTCTGTGTTTCTTTCCTTTTTCATTCAACACTTTTAAAATACTTTGTAGAGTTTTTTTCTTTACAGAATTTTTACATTCACTACACATTTGAGTGAAAATAGAGAGTTTCCCACAAGCCCTTGCCCCCACATCACCAACATCCAGTGATAAGCCTACATTGGATCACTATCAGCCAAAGTCCACTCTTGGCCTCCTATGTTCTACAGACTTAGACAAACATACAATTTTGTTTCCACCCTCATACTCTCCGGTAGATTTGCTACCCTAAAATCCTCTGTGCTCCACGTATTCTTCCTTTCCTCCCCGCACCTTCTGGCAACCACTGATCTTTTATTGTCTACATAGTTTTGCCTTTCTCAGAATATAGAGGGTTGGAACCACACAGTTGTAGCCTTTTCAGATTGGCTGATTTTATCTCATTATATTTATTTGTATTACCTCCCTGTCTTTTCACAGTTTAGAAGATCTTTTCTTTTTAGCACTAAATAATACTCTATTACCTGCATGTACAACAGTTTCTTTATCCATTCACCCACTGAGGGACATCTTGCTGGCTTCCACATGTCCACGGGTGTAAACAAAGCTGTTAACATTCGAGTGTCTGGGTGTGGTGGTGTGTGCCAGTAATCTCAGACTCTGGGGTTCTGAGATAGGAGGATTGAACCCAGCTAAGAAGTTTAGCAATTTGTAGTCTCTGTTTCAACAAATAAATAAGATAGATAGATAGATAGATAGATAGATCTATATATAGATATCTATCTATCTCATGGGGATGTTAGTTTCAATCCCCAGTATCCCAAAAACTAATGATAAAAATTTATGTGCAAGTGTTAAGTGTTTGCATGGACATAAGTCTTCAACTCGTTTGGGTAAATTCTGTCCAGCGCAATAGTTGGGCTATGTGTGACACAACATTGAGTTGTGTGAGAGCCTGACCAACTGTCTCTGAAACAGCATAATTCCCACCAGCCATAAGTGAGAGTTCTGTTGCTCTACACCACTGCCAGCATTTGGTATTTAGGGCTTTTGCCATTCTAGCAGGTGTCCAGTGTTTCTCATTGTTGTTTTAATTTACAACCCCTTAATAACATATGATCTTGAGCATCTTTCCCTATGCTCATTGATTAGCTGTATATCTCCCTCACTGAACTGCCTTTTCAGGTCTTTTGCCTATTTTTAAATTAAGTTGTTCATTTTCTTACTATTAAGAACTCATTGTATATTTTGAATAACAATCTTTTATTAAATGTCATTTGCAAATATTTTCTCCCAGTGTAGGCCTCTCTGTAGATTATTTTTTAGACACACACACACACAGTGCTAGGCTGCATATTCAATACAAATCACCCAGCTTGAGTCTTGACACCTTAAACACCTCTAACATCTAAGAATCCGGTGATTTTCCTTGGCCCAAGATTAGGATCCCCACTCTTACTCCTTGGGGCCCTGGCTAATATCTTCCTAAAAGCCACTTCCTTTCTAGCCATCCTGAGTTGAGCTGTTCTCTCTCACTTCCTCTCTGTAATCTGGGATGTCAGCTGAGATCCGGTGAGGCCACCTCAGAGGGACACTCTAGGGCTGGGTCCCTCATGAGAGGGGACACTGGCTCAGGAATGTGTGGGACTCCCGCACCGCTCACCTGAGAGTGGAGTCTGCTTTGGTCCTGGCAGGCAGAGGAGAGGATGGCAGGAAGGAAGACCTACTGATGGAGTGTCAAGAAGAGACCGAGTGGGACAGCAGCTCCTCCGCCCAGCTCTTGGGGCTGCCCCCAGAACACTCCCCGGCACCCACCAGCCTGTGCTAGCTGTAGACAGCTTGAGATGAAGAAAACTGGGGTGAAAAAGAAGCACATTGAGGAGGGAAGGGGCATTGAGGAACAGAGCTGAGACCGAAGAACCCTAACCCAGTGGGTCCTTCATCCCTATTCCCTACCACTGGGCTAGGAGGCTGCTTTTCATCTGAGTATATTTAATTTTAAACAAAACATTTATTGGTACATTTTAAATATACATATAATAATAACACTCATCATAGGGAATTTGCACCTGTACATGATATATCCTGCCTTTGCTTTTCTTCTTTGCGTATTTAGCTCCTAGGGATTAGGGATAGACCAGACAAAGGTCAGGAGGCCCACTACATAAATTACTTTCTAATTTAAAAAACAGCAGTGTTTTAATCTTTTGACAAGGACAGCTGCTCCCAAATGCCTGCTTTGAGGGTTTCTACCTCCTGTCCTCAGCCCTTAGACTTAACCTTCTCATTTTTCCAAGGTATCAGATTCCTTGCTCGCAAATGGTGACAAACACAGTCCTTTCCTTTTAGAATTACTGTGCCATTAAATGAGTCAACAAGGCAAGGGTTTTGCCTGGCGTAGAAATGCTGCTTGTTGCTACTGTCATAACTCTGTTGCTGTGAGTCCCGGTGTGACAAAGCCCCGGGCTGGAGTGATTGTGTGTCTAGCATGTTCAAGTCTCTGGGTTCAATGCCCAGCACCAAAGAAAAAGAAAGACCTTGGTGGGGTGGAGAATTGGGCACTGAACAGAAAAGAATGGAGAGGCTGCCAGGAGCAGGTGGGGACAGGTAAGAGATGGACACGGTGAACAGAGGAGGATTCCTAACAGGGAACGGGCTGCAAGGTGCCCTGAAACCAGCTGCAGAGGCAGAGGCTACGGCCCGTGGGAGCTTTGCCTCCATCTGCAAGTACGTTTGGTAGAGCAGAGTAGGCCCCAGAGAAAACGGCCCTGGGTCTCACGTCACTCTGAGAAGGCACACGGCTCCCCAAGTAGACAGAGCAAGGTCCCTTACTGCTTGCTCCCTCCCACCCTGCCACAGATCACCCAGACAGATTAAAAGAGGGTGGAGTGACAGGTGGAGGGCAGCTCTGAGGGCTTCGCCGTCACAGAGGCACCAATGGCGAGAGCAAACCTCAGCATCCGACAGCCTGAAGGCCTCCACAGGTGCCCCAGAGCTCAGCTGTTTCCCACACCAGAGGAGTGCGGATCGCAGAGTGGCCCCTCCCCTCCTGAGTAGGCCCCTGGCCCCAGGTCCTCTGAGAACCCAGAGGTGCAGCTGAGGAGCCTGCAGCCGAGGGAGGGAGAGAGGGAGGATGACACCAGTGCTATCAGGACAGCACACCTAGGGAGCCTACTCATGCTGCCAGCGGAGGCAGGGACACCTCCTCCCACTCTGGAGCACAGTCCCGGCTTGTCTCCATCCCCTCTCCATCTCTGTAAGCCTCCCTCCTCCTTGCAGCCAAGAGCTGGGGAGGAACCCATGGAAAACTCTGGTCCCTCATCCCTCGTCTCCCCTGAGATCGGAGGCCTTCATTGTGGAAATGTCAACTTGGATGCTGGGGCTACCTGCTGCCTCCACTAGAAGAGGCAGCCTGAAGCAAGGGGTGAGGTAGAAGACACATTCTGTGTCCACGACTTTTGGGGTATCCCTGAGCTCCTTTTTTCTCTTCTTCTCACCTGTTCCTGGGCAGTAGGTGGGCGGTTTGATGTCTGGAGTGCAGGCTATGTAGACCAATGGTTTAAGTCTGTGTTTATTCCCTGCCCCTGCCCCCACCACAGGTGTATCCCCGACTGGCCACCTGTAGAGGGTGCAAGAGGGGCACTGCTGTCTATTTATCTATCACCCTATTTATTTATTTATTGGAGACAGGGTCTCACTGTGTAGTTGAGACTGACCTGGAACAGGCATGCACCACCATGCCCAGCATGAGCACTGCTTTTTAAAACCATGAAGGACACCAGGGATTTAGCTCAGTGGTTCTGCCACCTACCTCACAAGCGCAAGTTTGAGTTCAATCTCCCGTACCAAAAAAAAAAAAAAAAAAAAAAAA
>NW_022900916.1:38424514-38445157 GCF_012274545.1 Fukomys damarensis | reverse complement strand
AAAAAAAAAAAAAAAAAAAAAGCCATAAAGGAGACTGGGATGAAGAGGGCAAACCAGAAACAAGAGTGCCTCTGGACTGCTCAAGATACATCTCCTGTGTTATAAGACAAAACAGGATATCCACCCATCTCCATCCCAAATTCCGAAATCCTAAACATGTGTCTGAATCATCTTTTTCTGGGCAGGGGGCGGGGAGCTGTGTTCCAGTACTGCCCTGGCAAAGCTGTATAGAGGACCCCCCCTCCTTCTGTCAGGCCAGCCATGGCCCATTCCTGGGAGGACCAGGGACAGAAAAAGCTTGTGGGGTGGAACTACCGTGAGACTCAGGCTCAGGGAGGTCACAGATTACCTGGTGTATTGTCAATGTAATCACAGGAGCCTTTATACGGGAGGCCAAAGCATAAAGTCCAAGCAGATGTGACCATGAAAGCAGATCAAAGGGGGAGATTTGAAGACATTATGCTCTGGCTTTGAAGATGAAGTCACAAGTCAAAGAATGCAGCACCCTCTTGAAGCTTTTGAAGGCAAGGGAATGGATTTTCCACTAGAGCCTTCAGAAGGGACTCAGTTCAGACCCGGCACAATAGCATGAACTAACCCCAGCTACCCAGGAGACTGAGGCAGGAGGATAGCATGTTTGAGCCAATCCTGGCCAACTAAGTGAGATCCTCCCTTAAAAATAAGAAGGGCCATGGATGTTGCACAGTGTGAGGGCCCTGGGTTCAATCCCCAGTACTGAAGAAAACAAAAAACAAAACAAAAACAGGAGCATAAGCTAGAGGACCCATTCTAGACTTCTGACCTCCAAAAGAGAGGAATAGTAAATTAGGTTGTTTTAAACTACAGATTTTTTTGTAATTTGTTACAGCAGCAACAGGAAACTAATACACTTGGGCTTGCCAGGTAGAGGCTAGGCCTGAGGAGCCAAAGCAGTGGGGCTTGAAGGGGAGGTTAGCCGGCAGCTGGGCCAAGAACTGAGCTTCTGATGAGAGGGAGGAGGGGCTGGGCATGGAGTGCTCAGCCTGTGACCTCACCCTTGGCCAGCCACAGCTGCCCCAGCACCCGGGCCTGTCAGCTCGAGGTTACATGCTTGACTAGGCCAGAAAGGGATCCCTGTGTAACCTGTCCTGAGGCAAGGCTGGAAGGTGGCACAGGCCAGAGCCAGAGGCAGGCACCAAATCAGCCTGGGGGGCTGCGAGGACACACCGGAGAGGGCGGCAGCACTGGCTCGTGGGGCCCCTTGCTAGCCCTGCCTCAAGCTCTCTCCCAATAGACACGAAGCACCCGAGCTCCTTCCCTTCTGCTTCCCTATTCTCCATCTCTGGGGTCTCCTGAGTTGCCCTGGAAGAGCCAGTGGAGAGGCACTTTGGGCTGGGAAATGAAGATGAGGTCACACCCTCAGCACAGTAGCTAAGCAGCTGGGTGACCTTGGGCAAACTGACTTTGCCTCTCTGAACCTAAATGAGGATGGTAATAGTCTCCACTGCACAGTCCTATATTAAATGACATAATGCACATAAGCATGGTGTCTGGCATAGAATAAGCTCTCCGTGTGCATTATCTTTGTGCATTACCTTTGCATTATCCTTACATACACAGTGTATTTCCTACAAACACAAAATTAATCTTTGTGCTAGGTACTGAGTTACTCAAGAGAATATGCATGTTATGTTCAAATCCTCAGCACTGCTGTGTTTACTGGTACGTATTAGATAAAGGTGGCCAGGTGTGGTGGTGAATGCATTTGGGGGGATGAGACGGGAGGATCGATGCAAGTTCAAGGCCAGCCTGGGCTACATAGTGAGTTCGAGGCCAGCCTGAGCCACAAAGCAGACCCCGTTTCAAAAAAAAAAGGAGATAAATGTGTTTTCTGTGTTCCTTCACTCATTTAACAAATATTAATCAGTGACACTGTTTTGGAGAATGACATATGAGGGACAGCAGCCAACATAGGTACAAACAGGGAGGATGTTGGGATGTGTTTAGGAAGGGAGGGAGCGTGGTCTGCTCTCGCGTTCCTGGTGAGTGTCTACCAAAAAAACCCAGGCAGATACCTGCGCGAGTGAGGGGGGAGGAAAGGAAGTGGCCCCTGGTGGCAGCATTCAGGACAGCGGGGAGAAAACGCTGGTGGAACAGAACGGGTGGAAGGAAAGCGACAACAGACAAGGTCCCAGACAGGCTGTCAGATCATGAGGGTCTGGAGGCCACAGTGAAGGGCTGTGGCTTTTACTCTGACCTGGGGGAACCACTAGAAGGGCTCAAGCACAGGAAAGGCTTGCCCTGACTCACATTTTGAATGGATCACCCTGGCTGCTGTGAAAGCTGGAAAATGAGGGCCCATTGCAGTAACACGGGCAAGACACAGGGTTGGAAGTTACTGGAGTGGTCAAGCAGGCTGCATCATGAAGGCAGTGCCAGCGAGGTTTGCTGATAGCCTAAGCATGGATTCGAAAGAAAGAGAAGTCAAGGATCACTCCAAGGTTTTGTTTTGTTTTATCTGAGCAACTGGAGGAAGGGAATTCTTTTTGAGGGGGCGATAGGGTAGATTTTTAAAGGCCTGGGAGGGTGGTAGGGGGTGTGATGGTTAATTACATGTGTCAACCTGAGTCCGCCCAGGCATAGGGTGAATATAGTTCTTGGAGTGTCTTTGAGGTGTTTCTGGGTGTGGTTAATGTTGGAATCAGTAGTCTGATTAAAAAGGCAGACTGCTCTCCCCTATGTGGGTGGGCCTTAACTAATCCAGCCAAGGCCTGAACAGAACAAAAAGGGCTGAGTAAGAGACAATTTGACCTCTCTGCCTGACTCTGAGCTGGGACAATGGTCTTCCCCTGCCTTTGGACTTCGGACCTCTGCCATCAGCTCTCTTGGGTCTCCAGAATGCTGGCCACAGGTCTTGGGATTTCTCAACTTCCATAATTATGTGAGCCAATTCCTTATAATAAGACTGTCTGTCTCTCCAGATATAGATAGATAGATGATAGATAGACAGATAGATAATTGATTTTGTTTCTCTAGAAAACACAAACATAATTTAGGGAGCTAGTTCATTAGTGGTTATGTTCAGGGTGAGATGTGAAGTAGGCAAGCAGTGGAGATCGTAAGGGAATACAAATTAAAGAACTGAACTGAATTTGAATCCTCCAAATCTGCCCCTTGACCCATTTGAATTTGGTTTTCTCCCTCGCACCACCCCTGAAACTGGACCCCTTCCTGCCTCTCCTCTCCCTAGAACAATCAAGGGCTTCAGCTTTGTGTCCTTCTCGGACAGCTCTCCTGTTTCAGAGAGGTCACCTAATTCCCCTTTCCTCCACCTCTGCAGACCTGTGACCGAGGAGAAAGAAGCCCACTAAGAGTGAGCAGAGTCCCTGGGCACAGGGGGACCGACAAGGAAAGCCCTGGGCCGGAAGGGGCTGGCTGTGTTTCACTGGCCCTTGCATGCTGCTCCATTCCTGGGCTCGGTAGCAAACCTCATAGCCAGCTCCCTCACAGGGCTTGGACCCTCCCCGCTGATACGAAGGGAACCCACAGGAGGACATCTAGGCAGGCACAGGGTCCTAGCAGCTGGCGGCTGAGGCGAGCCACTCTCTGAGCCTCATCTACCCGATACGTAATAAAGGAAGATGCGTTACTGCGTTACTGCCTTACACGATTGCTGAGGACCAGCTTGTCACTGGTGCAGAGTAAAAATGGCAACAGAAAACAAGTCTATTACTCCCTTGTTTGCATCCCAGCCGGCCTCTTTCTAAGAGATTATTTTACCCCCTGTACCCCTCTTGTCCTTCAGAAGCCAGCTGTACTATGGATATGTACATCCAGGGGATGGTTGCCCAGGGCAGGGCTTTCAGAAACGATGCCTGTTGCCTAGAAAACTGCCCCACTCCAGTTCCCCGAGGTCCCCGCGGTTGATGGATCCAGATGCCATCTGCTGGATACAGTGCACACTGCTTCTGAAACACCCGGACAGGGAGGCCCACAGCCTGGGAGCAGGGAACACCCCTCTGGCCACCTCCCCCTCTCCCACCCATCTTACAGAAAAGCGCTTTGCTTCTTTGGGCCCCACATCTCCTCAGAGACCAGAGATGTTAAAAAAAATAAAAGACCGGACATCGCGAATGACAACGAGGAGAGCAGGAGTCATGTCCTTCTCCATCTAGAGAGGAAGACAGGGGACAAGGGTTCGCAGGAAGTCCCTCCCTTTAATTGATTTCCTGACGCTCGGAATCCGCAGTGCAGACGTGCCTTTTGCTGTCCACTGGCCCGTGTTCCACAGGGAGGTTGCAAGTGTACAGCTGGGTTGGGAGAGTGACAAGTGGGGTCCCTCATCAACCCCTCCCGCTCCCCTTCCAGCTGAGCCGCTCGGGCCCCTGGTGCCTAGCCTCACACTCCTCCTCCTCTGTGGGAGGAGCTTCCTTACTCACCATCACAGTTACCTCAGATCAGCCTTCCTCCCACAGAAGAGAAGCAGACGGACGCCTCCTGTGGAAACCAGGGCTCCTCACTTGATTCTGCCTGAGGCAGCCCTTGCCCTCAGCCACTCTGAGGCCATCCTGAGGTGCAGAAGGAAGTACAATATCCAAAGTGTGGGTTCAAGAGAGCAGCTGGACAGGCACATGCCTGTAACCCCAGCACTTGGGAGTCTGAGGCAGGAGGAGCACAAGTTCCGGGCTACCCTGGGCTATACAGTGAGATTGCGGCCAGCCTGGGCTACATAGTGAGATCCTGTCCTCCAACACAGAGCAGGACAGGGGAAGCTGCTGGGCTCCCTTCCTTGTTAGGTCATCAGTCTCTAAACTGAGGTACAGGGTGCGGGGAGACTGATTCACCCGACCCAGGCTAACACTGCATCTTGCTATCCTGCCTGCCCTCTTCCTTGAGCCAGAAATGCCAGATCTCATCCCAGAAGCTGATGTTGCCAATGGGCTTAATGAGCAGGAGTATGGGGACCAAGGTCTCCTGGGTCCTGACTCACCCGTCTTCCCTCCTGAGCTGAGCCACAAGGTAACTGAGGGGGAAGGTGACTTCCACACCCTGCAAGTGAGCCCAGCCCTGGTACACCAGATGTGCAGCTGGGTGCTTGTACCCTGCCACTACCCTCTGACCAGATTCCCTACCTCCAAGTTCAGGCTGGAACAAAAGGGCTGCTGCAGGTGTGGGGAAGTAGGTAGAACTGGTCCCTCAAACCTCTAGTAAGGTGGTCTGTGTGTAAGGCAGGGCTGGAATTCTGGCTCTTGCAAGTCAAAGGGAATCCAAACCTGGGCGTGGTGGCACATGCCTGTAATCCTGGCACTTGAGAGGCTGAGGCAGGAGGATCACTGCAAGTTCAAGGCCAGCCTGGGCTACACAGTGAGTCCAAGGCCAGCCTAAACTGCACAGCTAGACCCTGTCTGAAACAAAACAAACAAAAAAGTCAAAGGGGATCCTGGAAGGATAAGAAGCTCGGTTAAGGGCAGGAAGAGGACCTGCCTCCCCCGCAGCTCCCCTCTGGGCAGGGGGTGTCCTTCATGTGCCCCAACCTGAGTCCAGATGGAAGGAGAGATTGGGGCAACCAAGCATCCACAGCCAAAGTACTGACCCTTCCTACCCTTGGGGATGGCTGTCCACTCCCCAATTGGCCCTGGAGCCACTAAAGTTGAGAGGGGCCTCGGAAGGCCAGTCCGGGCCCGTCAGAATTCCTGGGCCATGCCCACCAAGAGCCCCGTTCTCAGCCTTCTGAGTAGAAGCCATAGGTGAGGGCCGCCCACCGCTCCTCCTCCATCTGTCCCCATGAATCCAGAGATGGCCCCAGTGCTGCAACGGTGACATGACTCTCCCACTCCATCCACTCCCCGCCAGGCCCCTGGCCCCACCTGCTTCTGTCCTTGCAGTTCTTCCTGATCCGCCACTGCCTGTGCCCCTTCCAGGACTGCTCTGGGCTGCTCAGGTGCTGTGGGGGCCTGGGGCACTGGCTGGCCCCTGCTGGGGATGCACACCCTCTTCCTGAGTGACTCTACCATTGCTCTGGTGTGCTGGTGCCTTGAGCTGGGCCCTGGGCTGCCAAGGCAGCATGGCTTGGCATTGATCTTTGACAGCCTGGTAGTGGATACCCTGGACCACATGGCACTGGGTGTGCAAGGGAGAGGGTAAGGTGCACCTGGGCCGCATGAGCCAGGCTGCACTCTAGATGGGCGTGAATTTATGCTGACCAAGTTTGTCCCAAATGTGGCTCTCAGCTGCATCTACATATCCGTTTCACACAGCCTTCCTGCCAAGGGCATCTGTCCATTTGTCCTACCTGGGTTGTGCCCACTGTAGCAGAATTTGCAGCCTAGAGTGCAAACGCTGTCTAGGTTATCCCCAGCTGCTACTTCTCTGGACAAGAGGGTAAACAGACTCATTTACTGAGCACCTATAACCTTGTCTGGTTCACTAACATAATCCTAAAGTATTGAGGCCATGAGGTAGGTGCTGGGGCATCAGAGATGTTTTCTGTAACATGTGCTTTGGAACGAGTCTCAGAAATCAGGTAATTGGGCGCTGGATTTTTCCTATAACAGCAGTTCTCCAACTTTGGTGTATATGAGAACTGGGGGCTGGGTACCCAGCCAGACACTCAGCCTCAAGCCCGCTCACTCCAGTGAGCCTGGGCCTCTGGAGTCTTTACTAGCTCTCCAAGGTATTCTGATGTACACAAAAACCTGAGCAGCACTGTTCTAGAACTTCCTCCAGTAGGGCAATACGAATGCTTACATACCTCAAGTGATGGGGTAACCCACCCACTCCTCAGTTCTGTTCATAGACTGGCTCTAGTGCAAAGGAAAACACTCCCTTGATCCACTCCCCTCCTTAATTCAGAGCAGCCTAGCCTTTACCTAAAAACCCAAGACCTTTCCCATCTCAACTACGGGTCACACTACTTCCTATAATGGTTTTTGTAAACCAGGGTGCAAGACTGGACATGAAACACAGCCTCAGTTTGCTCTTCTCCCCTGGATCAGGGATCCTCCTCCCTGCCATCTGCATCATCTCTGACCTTGGGTGGGGCACAGAGACCACAGACTCCAGAGCACAAGGCCACCAGGGGCTCCCAGTGATCCATTCTTTTTGTGACAACTCCTGGTACAGATGGGAAGCCAACTCTGGAACTATACATCTTGCTACTTAACTTTACCCTTTTCATCCCTGAAGATGCCACAAAGCTGGATGCAGCAAAAACTGAGCCTAGACATGCTATCCACAGATATCAGGTTCCCTGGCCAAAAGGCTGTCAATGGGGGCCTGAGGGGGGACAGTGTGCCAACAGGGTGCTACAGAGCCCTACCTCGGTAGTCATGGGAGCATTCCAGATCCTCGTTACCTATACACAAGGATCTTCCTCTCCCTCTGCTTGTCCCTGCCACCAGGGCAGCTCCAAATCATCTTCCTGGTTCTGTCTGAGTGTTGTCTGTCCCTTGCCTCGATGGGACACCTTTGCATCCACTGCTCAGCCACAGCACTAGAGGCAACGTGAGTGTCCCAAGATCTCCCAATTCTAGGGGCTATGCAGCAGCCTGTGGGGCAGCCTGTCTGCTGAGCAGAGGGCAGAGGTGGAGGGCAGGACCTGTGCCACATACGAACAGTGAGCGCTCACCTACTCTACCTGGTACTTACGGGCATGTCTCAGGTGATGACACTACAAGCCCTGGACCAAATGGTCAGGTCCACACTGCCGTCTCCCTGTGCCTGGGCTGTGTCATTTGGCGTTACCAAGATGCAGTGGTGCTGAGCCGGGCGTGGTGGCGCATGCCTGTAATCCCAGCACTAGGAAGGCTGAGGCAGGAGGATCGCTGTGAGTTCGAGACCAGCCTGGGCTACATAGTGAGTTCCAGGTCGGTCTCAACTACATAGTGAGACCCTGTCTCAAAAAACCAAAAAAAAAGAATAAAGATTCAGTGGTGCTTTCCAGCAGTCACCCATGATGCCCCCCACTCCTGGTCTTCTACAACCACAATGACCTCTCTGTGTCACCGCCAGGCTACGGGACCTGCTGGCCAGCTGGCACAGCTGTGGGAGACCTCCTGCCACATGCCCACCTGCATCCATACTGTCCTCGGGCACTGTGATGCCCTCCTCATCATCCTCACTCCGATGGGGCTCTAGTTCACCACCAAGAGAGGCACCAGCCACCGTGAGCAAAGGACACAGACAGGAAAGTAGAGGCGTTGAGACCCGCTTGATTTATTCAGACCATTGAATGTACAATGACACATCTGTGACCCCAAAGTGTGCAAAGTTAAAGCCTTCAACTGCAGCTGAGAGGAGAGGGCGGACTGGTACACCTGGGGACAGTGGTGAGGCAGGAATGAGAGGCGGGCAGCCACTTCCTCAGGCCAGGGGAAGGGGGCAGAGACCTCCCCTACGGCCTAGGTCTGGAGCCCGAGTGCCACATGGCTAAGAGGGCAGCAGCCCAGGAAGGGGCCAGAGGCAAGGCCAGGAGAGCACCATTTCCTAGGGGAGGGTGGCAGGGAGGGAGGTGCCCTATAGGAGAAGCCAAGAGGGACCACCTGCCCCAGGGGAGGGAGCCGGGCAGAGCAGGCTGCAGCAAGAGAGAGACCTGAGGCAGGCACAGGGCCTGTGAGCCCGGGCTGGCTGGGCTCAGGGGGCTGAAGAAGGGAGAACCCGGGAGGCTGCCCAGGGCAGTTCTAACTTGTGAGGGGTCCCCAGGGAGGGGCTGCAGTCCCCTCAGGGCCTCCCCTCCTCTCTCCCTGCAAAGGAGCCGGGGAACCCGTAGTGCAAATCCATGGACCACTCAGTCATGGAGGGAGGCTGTGCCCAAAGTGGGGTTCTGGGGTGTGCCCCCTCCACCACCACGGCCTCCACCGCCATCCTCAGTACAGCCGCTTCTCGAAACTGTGGAGACAAGAGGTGCCCAAGAGTAGGTACGTGGACCCTGTCCCCTTCCTGAAATCCCCTTCCCCGGGGATCCCCAGATTTGGGGGTGGGAGAAAGCAGAAGGTGGGCCTGGGCCTCTGGCCTCCAGTCCAGGGCTCCCTGAAGAACCAGGCCAAGTCATCGACAGCCATGCCCCTAGCCACTTTCACACCTAAGTGAACTGTCCTTGGTGCTGGGGTGGAGAGATGGCTCAGGAAGGCCTGGCCATCCTCACAGAGGAGGCCTGACCAGACCTGAACCTCTGCTGCCTTGTCTCCACCCCAACCCCACACACATGGTGGCCCAGCCCCCTTGTGGTACTGGAACCTCTCATCATCCCAAAACAGGATTTGTGTTGGCCGGATGAGGGGCCGTAGCTGGCCTCCTCCACCATGGTGCTGAGGACAGGGGCCAGGAGGGCCCAATCCCAGGGTCCACGTCCCACCAATCCAATATCCATCCTCCCAGTCCAGGCCCGCCCCAGACTGCCCCTGCTCTACTCTAGGCTTGGCCCGGGCAGCGCAGTTACTTACACGGCACAAAGGTATAGCTATGGGAAGGTGAGGCAGAAAGAGACACATGTTAGATGCCCGTCTATGCCTGGGGAGATGGGTCCTCTCGACCAGGGTGGGCCACATGCCTGCAACTACTGCTGCCAACTAGCTCTGCCCCCACCCACAGTCGCCCCAGCGCCAGCCCCGGCATCTGTCTCTCTGCCTTTCTCCCCACCAGAGGCCTCATACCTCATCTTCTACCTGCCTGCCTGGGGCTGCCACCAGCAAGAGCCCAGCATCACCAGCCACCGCCACCTGCCACCAGCCACCAAGCTTCCTGAGCAAGCAAGGGCTGGGGGGCCCTGGTGGGACTAGCGGCCACGCCTCTCACGCCCTGCTCAGAGAGATGCCTGAGGGGAGTAGCCTGGCTGCCCGGGGCTACTGGACAGGGCTCCAGGGTGGCTGGGCCCTATAGGACAGGGCGGTGGGTCCATCCTGCAGCAGCATCAACTCTGGTGCAGACGGTCCCCGGGCCCCTGGAACGTCGCTCAGCCTCCGAACCCTGGCCCCACCTGCCCATCCCTGCGCCAGCCAGCCAGGGTGAGCAGGCTGCCCCACTTACGAGTGCAGGCTGTGCACACCACCCTCGATCTGGGCCGACATGGTCCTCTTCTCGAACTTCAGCTCTCCTGAGTACATCATGGACCTGGCAGGCAGACAGGTGAGAGGGTCAGCGCACCAAGGTGGAGAAGGGACACAGAAAAGCAGGACAGTGGGGAGGCTTCCAAGGGCCTCCACCCGCCGCCTGCTCCAGTCTCAGCACTCACCGAAGGACAGACAGGCTCCGGGCCCCGATGTCCTGGCAGCCATGTTGGATCCCGGCTATGAGGTAGGGCACGAACTTCTGAATCGAGCCTTTGTCCTGGATGGAGCCTGAGACACCCTGCGCGATCTTCACCTTGTCCCCCTCACTGTGGAAAAGGGTGGAGGGGCCAAGCCCGCTAGCTTTTGGCTCAGAGGTCCCCTCCCCACCTCTCAGGGCACAGGCAGAGAGGATGCCACCCACAAGAGTCCCTGTAGCAGCTACTCGCTGAGCTGTAGCAGAGACAAGCACAGCCCCTGAGGCAGGTGGCCCAGGTCTTGGTACTTCGTCTGCTACTGTGCCTGTGCCTCAGCTCCCAGACTCTAATATGAGACTGAGCATCATCAAGGGAAATGGGGGCTATGAATGGGCCCAAGGGCTACAGGTGGCTCTGTAGGGGCTGGGTCCAGGGCACACACCTGAAGTATCGTTTCTGGCTGCTGCTGCATTTCTCCATGGCATCCAACGAGCCCATGCCACGGTACTTCTTGAGCCTCACCCCATCCGAGAAGAAGTACTCACCAGGGGCCTCTGTGGTGGCCGCCAGCAGGGAGCCCATCATCACTGTGGGGGTCAAAGGGTCAGTGCCTCCCACCCACAGCAATCCTACTGCCTCCCCCAGCTCCCAGCCCTACACGCCCATCCCCAGGACACCCTCACCTGTGGAGGCTCCAAGGGCCAGTGCTTTGACCACGTGCCCGACGGTCTGGATGCCACCATCGGCTATGACCGGTACACCGAAGCGCCGGGCATACTCAGCCACCCTGTACACAGCAGTGCCCTGGGGCCGGCCACAGGCCATCACTGGAGAGGGTGGGGTGCACAGAACAGAAACGACTCAGCAGCAGTGCAGGGCAGGCTCAGGGGGAGTCAGCCTTGTCCCTCTGGCCACCTGCACTCTGGGAGGGGGATACTGGTGTTTCTGAGGCATAAGACAGGTGCCAGCAAGACCAGGGTGTATGTCACTCCAGAGACTCAGGCCACCCACCCCTAACAGCACCACAGGGGATTCAGTGGGGGGATCAGGGCCGACTCCCCCAGAATACAGCACTCCCAAACTGGTGCTCCCTAGCATCACCTACTCTGGACAGACAAGCTCCTCTGGGAAGTTCTCATCTGGAAAAGCTATAACTAGGGACTCATGGCCTCCTGGGGTTGGGAGCTTGCACTCATTTCTTTATTTGTCCAAGGTCCTTTAGGTTTAAGGTGGAAATCCTAAGTAACAACAATTTGCTATGGACAGGTACAAGGCAGGCCATTAGCTTTGTCCCTACTTCTACCCCAAAGCTTAGCACAGTGCCTAGCACACAGCATGGGCTCAATTAATATCTACTAGATGAGAGAGGAACATGTATCACCATGGTGGTCAGCTAAGGTGAGGGTAGAATCTCAAAAGGCAGATGCCCTGAAGACGAATAGGGGGAGATATTCTGGACAACGGTGGCAAAACCAAGCAGTGTTCCAGCGAAATTTTCTTCACAAAAGGAACCAGATCCATTCCCACTGACCAAGTGTGCTCTAGACAGCCACCCTACAAGTCTTCAGGAAGAACACTCAACCACATGGGGGACACGCAGCAGGGTGTCCCCTCACCCTCCACACTGCAAAAAGAGCTTTGTGACTGAGTGCAACTCCCCCTGCTACTCTAACCAATGATAATATGAGTTCATAAGATCCCTATCTATTCGGGGACACAGTGTCTTTGGGTCTTAAGCATCTGCCCTGGTTACAAATCCAAAGAAAACCCTCAAGTGGCTTCCGACAGACACCATGAAAAAGTAGTCATACTAGCCTCGGGCTCTAGAATGGACTTCCTTGACTAGAAGACCTAGAAGATCGAGCAGGCAAATTCAGTGCCCTCATCTGCTTATCCCTGATTCCCACCAAGTCCATGAGCCTGCGTCACCCTGAGCCTAAATCCCAGGAAGGGCCTGGTGGGGCCAACACTAACTACACGTGGAACAAGAACAAGGCCCCAGGGCCTGTGGTGGGCCAGGGGCTGTTTCAAACAGCAGTCACCCCTCCTCCTGGACACCCACCTTCTTGGGTGATGCAGATGGAGCCACAGCCCATGCCCACACGCAGCCCGTCTACACCGGCGTCAATGAGGTTCTTGGCCTGGGCTGCTGTCACTACTGGAAGTTGGGAGAGGCAAACAGAGGAACAATATGAGGATGGGGTGTCCCTGCCCTGCCCAGCTGCTTTCTGGAACCTCCGCATAGCACCCCACACATACCCACAGTAACCAAAGCCCTCCTGTCCCTACCACCTGTGCAGTAGCAACGCCATCCCTTACGGTGCTGAGGGACAGAGACGGGTTACACAGCGAGGGGGCAGGAGCAGCAGGATGGGGGCAGCCTGCACTCACCATTCCCCCCAATCACCTGGAGGTGGGGATACTTCTGCTTGATATAGTGCACCATGGCGATCTGATACACTGAGTTCCCCTGGGAAGAGTCCTGTAAACAGGGGGACAGATGCTTAGGCTGGACAGCTGTGCCTCCGCCCTGGGCAGGGAACCTGAATGGGTCTATCCTCAGATTATAGGAAAGCTGTCACAGGAACGCGTTTCTTTTTTTCCCTAGGAAGTCACTTGACAACTCAGCTGAGGGCCAAAACAGACCTGCTTCCCCAGAAGGCCAAACAAACAGGTACATTCTCAGAACAGATGGAGCCCCTTCCTATGCCTGGAGAGAGAAAATAGCCTCAGATCTGCTACAGTTTGGGTCCCTTCTCCTCCCTTTCTTTTGCGGTGTCAGGAACTGAATGCAAGGCCTATCACATGCTGCTCAAACGATCTGCTACTGAGCTACATCTTCAGCTTTACTCTTTTTAGGTTGACACAAGGTCTTGCAAAGTTACTCAAGGTGGCCTCAAACTTGCAGTCCTCCTGCCTCAGCTTTCCCAGTAGCTGGGGTTACAGAGGTGCACCACTGTGTCTGCCTTATAGTTTGGATCTTGAGCACCCCCCCCCAAAGCAGCTTTGCGTTGAAGGCTTAGACCAGGCTGTGGTACGACTGTGAGGAGGTGGACTTTTAAAGAGGTGAGACGATCTGAGGCATTCCCTGGAAGAGGCTATTGAGATCCAGCTCCTCTTTCTCCTTTCTGTTTCCCAGGGCACCATGTGATACACATTCTCCTCTGCCACAGTTCCCACCATGATGCACTGTGTTGCCAAAGGCCCAAAGCCCTGAAACTGTGATGTAAAACAAACCTTTCTTCCTTTTAAGTTGGTTGTGTCAGATATTATGTCACAGTGTTGGAAAACTGACTAACACAGGTAACCAAGTAACATTAATCAAATACACGTAAAGGTCGTAGCTTGGTGTCTGGTAAGCGGTGGGCTCTCAGAGAACGTGCTCAGTCACTGTTAGAGTCACAAGGAAGGTCCTCGAGTGCTCTGGGCTCTGCAGAAAGAGTGCCAGTACCCTCAGAATTCTGACACCAGCAAGCACACAGAAGCCCAGAGAGAGAGCAAGAGGGGAGAACCATGGGCTAAATTAGAGGTGAACGTGGGTGGGTTCTGGGGAACCACTACCCTCCTTACCAGTACGATGACATCGGCGCCCGCCTGGGTGAGCAGGTCCAGGCGGTATTTGTCATCCTCGCGGGTGCCCACGGCTGCCCCGCACAGCAGCTGCTTATGGGAGTCCTTGGAGGCCAGAGGGTAGTCTCGGTTCTTCTTTAGGTCTGTGCGGGCAATGATGGCCACCAACTCGTCGCAGTCATTGACAATTGGCAGCTTCCCTGAGCAGGAAGGCAGAGATGAGGTGATGAGGGAGGCTCGGAGGTGAGTGGGGGGATGTGTGTTGGAGAGGGGAATAAAAATAGCCGAGGCCAGAAACGCCACTGAAAATACCCAAATCAGCCACTAGGTGGCAGCACCTACCCAGGAAGTATTCCTAAGAACCTGGCCCCTGTCCTAAGGAGCAGGAAGCAAACTCCTGGTCGCAAGCAGCTTCCTAGGGCTGTTCCTGTCCTATGACCTGGCCTGGGTGGGAGGCAACGTCTGAACACTGACAGCCCTTCACCTGCTGGGCCATGGGCCAAAATGGTCAAAAACGCCTAGACAGGGCACAGAGATGAGGCCATCCTGCATAGGGAATGTGCACCTGCCCCATACACACCCCAAAGAATCTCTACCATGGGTGGGGAAGCAACAGCCCACAGGATCGAGTGAGCATGGTGTGGTAAACTCTAATATCCAGATTTAACTGCGGGACTTTCAGGGCATTTAACCACTAACAGTTTACCCTGAGCATCACTTGGGCAGCATCAGTGCATCTGTTTACACGCTGACTCTTGGGCAGGTGTCTTTTTGGCTTCGTCAGCTCTGGTACTGAATAAATTTGATAAAATTGTCATTTTATATTTCCTGCTAAATTAGCTTATAAAATTAACAAGAACACTATGCAATTTTTGGTCATCTGTATTATTATTAATTATAAATTAACTGTTAAATAACCCAACTGATAATTACTAAGCCAAAGTGCTACTGCAAAATGTGTGAGTATAGGAAGCAACATTTCTCTAGCTTTTAAAACCAAAGAACCTTTTGGTGCTTGGGACACAGGGCCTTTGCACTAAGCTACATCTCTAGCACTTTTTAAAAAATTTTGTTTTTGTTTTGAGTCTCAGCCTTCCACAGAAGTTTTAATGCCGTTGTTATTGTTGGGTTTTGTTTTTTTGAGATAGGGTCTTACCATGACGTGCAGGCTGGCCTAAACTTCCTGAGTGTTGGGATTCTAGGCACAAACCCTCACACGCACCACCACACCCACTCACAGGTCCTTTTTATGTGGCAAGCACCTCACAGGACCAATTTTGAGAAACATGCATTGTGGGGATGCTGAATTAAGACAGAAGTTCCCCTAAGACAGGAGAAGGACATTGAAAATCATGCCCTGGCCTGCCTGGGGTTATTCAAACCTTCCTGAAGGCCCAGGGAGGGGCAACTTGAGGGGCCCTGAAGGAATAGAGGGGCCAAGGATATCAGGAGTTAGGCTGGGGGTTTAAATGCTCTGCCTGCTCCCTAGTACCTTTCTTGCTGCGCTGTAAGATCTCGTTTGCCTCTTTCAACGTCACACCTGCAGGAGCCACCACCAGTTCCATCCGGGGCGTCATCACCTGTAGGGCCAGGAACATTTGCCTGCAGGTTGGCAGGTGAAAGAGGAGCCAGGCCTCCCTCTGGTCCCCAGTCTCAAGCACCAACCTGGAGTCCCAGGGTGTGGGGACCTCTCTGCACCCCAGCCCCACCTGCCCTGCCCTGCAGGCACCTCACTGAGGAGTGTGGTATGGTCCTTCTCAGCAAGGAAGTCAATGTCTCGGGAAGTGACAATGCCCACCAGCTTGCTGCCCATAGTGCCCGTCTCTGTGATGGGGATGCCAGAGAAGCCGTGCCGCATCTTGGCCTCCAGCACATCGCCCACAGTGTGCGAGGGGCTCAGCACCACAGGGTCTGTGATGAAGCCCTGCTCAAACTTCTGCAGACAGAAGGGGGAAGAAAAGTCTGGAAGGAAGCCAGAGCTCTCAGTGGGGTGAGGGGCCAGTGGGAAAATGTGGGCTCAGCCCTGTGCTCCCACGGTGAGGACAAGTAGCCAGAATCCCACAACAACCAGCCATCGGTACAGCAGCCTGAAGAATACCAAGGGAGGTGGGAGATCTGGCAAGGCGGGGCTCGCTAGGTGGCATCTTTCTGGGAACAAGCGTGTTACTTGCCTTGACCTTCCGTACTTCATTGGCCTGGAACTCTGGGGTACAGTTGTGATGAATGAAACCAATTCCTCCCATCAGCTGGGGCAGAAGGGAAATGTGGTTAGAGCCAGGGGCCAACCTCCTCAGCCCTGTCCTTCTGCACAGTCCACCCTGTTCAGACCTCTCTGCAGTGGGGCTCCTGCTCCAGTGAGCATAATGAGACTCACAGCCATTGCGATGGCCATGTCAGCTTCTGTCACAGTGTCCATGGGAGAGGAGATCAGCGGTGTCTTCAGCGTGATCTTTCGGGTCAAGGCTGACATCAGGTCCTGAGGACAGAGGCAGAGTCTATTAAAGGGGTTTTTTGGCAACCAGACTAACATCCGCCAGCGCCTCCTAGCTGTATCCTGCACCAGGGACAGGGAGACCCTCGATGGCCAGGCAGGGGTCTTTTTAAGTACCTCTCTTCCTAGCAGCCAGTCCTGATTCTGGTACAAGCCAAGGTGCTCAGTAAACTTTACTAAACTTAACAGCTGGACCAAGAAGGCTTCCTGGTTATGGGCATATGGAAAATATACAGAATAGCCCAGATTTACCCCTAAAATGTCTGTCTGGGTCAGCTCTGGCTACACACAGGCCCTGGGGACAGGCAGTGGCAAGGCAGCTCTCGTGGAGCTGATCTTCCACTTGGATAGAAAGATGATAAGCATGAGACACACAGAAAAGACAATTTCAGCCACAAAGGAAAACAGCGAGGCCGAGTGATCACTGGGAACATGTGCTGGGATCCTATATGATGAAGGCTGAGGCAGGGGAGGTACAGAGAGGTGTCTCTTAGCAATCCAGAAAAGTGAGTGCCTAAGGGGCTAGCGCTCTAGAGAGGAGTCAGGATTGCAAAAACAGGTGAGCGTCCCTACTCTAAAGATCCAAAATGCAAAATGTCCAAAATGCTCCAAAGTCCTAAACTGTTTGAGCTCCAACATGACACCACAAGTGGAAAATGCTACACCAGACCTCATGTGACAAGGTAGTCAAAATAGACACTGTAAAAAATATCGTTTGAAAGTACCATTAGGCTATGTAAGGTTTATACAAAATATAAATGAATCTCTGGTTTCCACTTGGATTCCACCCCTAAGATATCTTATGTAGGTATATGCCAATATTCTAAAATCTGAAAATAATGTGACATCCTAAACACTTCTAGTCCTGACTGTTTTAGATAAAGGACACTCAACCTGTATATGATTGTGAATCATGTCTATGAATGATATTCTAGGAAAGGCCAAATCAGACCCCTCTGAGAGTCATATGAGATTGGGCGCATTCAGGGTGACCACAGACCCCTCTGAAATTCAGGTCAACAGCTGCCCATCCTAGTCCCTAAGCTCTGCAGACACCGACTTTGGTATGTCATTTTTGAGATTCAGAAGCCCCTAAAGTCATTCACGGACCCTGGACCAGAACCCTGACCCCCCAGCCTAGAAAAGGCTGCCACCTTCTCTCCCACCATACCAGAGAAAAGCCCCAGCCTTCCTGACAGAGACCACAGGAAAGCAAGATGTTCAGTAACCAGGTAGTCACTCCAGGCTCTGGTACAAAGCCAAGGCGTGTATTTTAAGTAAACTCTGTTAAACTGAACAGCTTCACTGAGAAGTCTTCCTGGTTGCTGTCATAAGGGAAATAAATATATAGAATAGTCAAAATTCCCCCTCTATGATCTTTCTGGGTCAGCTCTGGGTACACACAGGCTATGACATGAGTTTCTCCAGCATATAAATAACCTGAGCTTGCTCAGGCTTTTTGGCCTTCCATGAGAATCAGACCAGAATAAACAGTGATAATAACAGCAACAGGTAAGAGGTTTATTTTTCTGGCTGGGTGTGATGGCACATGCATACAATCCCAGCAGTCAGGAAACTAAGGCAGAAGGATCACTGTGAGTTCAAGGCCAGCCTGAACTACATAGCAAGACCTTGTCTCAAAAACCTAAAACTAACCAAACAAAACAAAATAAAGAAATAAATTTTTAATGTGCATGACTACCTCATAGAATCATGAAACTTTTTCATAAATGGATTTATACCATCCCAACACCCCTTTGGTTTTCACAAGAATACAACAGTATACAATTAGTATATAATAAGTATATTAATTGTTCATCCATTTGGTTCATTGCTGAGCATCTTGTGGAAAGCAAGGCACAATGTTTCCTTGTATTTGTTCAAAATCCTACTTCTTCTAACCCTCTTACCAATTATGTCCATTGCCGAGGTCAGAGACCAATCACTGACCACCATATTCAAAGTGGCCATAATTCTACAAGCTCCCATCCTGTCCTTGCTCAGCATTTCAGACCGCATCTAATCCTTATGGTCCATATAATAAAGCAGCCACATCCAAGCCCTCCTAGCCCAGAGTCTTTTCTGAACCCTCTCCCGGCTTCATCAGTGACACAATGTCCACCCACCTCAGGCCAGACCCCCACCCAGGACCCCCCAGTACCCCTCACCCCACCCAGCTGCCTCTGCCCTTTGCCTTCTGTCAGTTCCTCTGGCAAAAATAAAGATCATACCCACCACATTCCCGAGAAAGATCTCTCCCATACCCTGCCCTGGAGTGAGAGTCAGCCTCGCCCCATGCCTAGCCCCTCTAGAGACAAAAGCAGAAGTACTCACCACCTCATCGGCTATGAAGTCTATGAATCCCGGGAGGATCAAGAAGTCGCTGTGAAGACAGAAAGTGAGTGCTCCTGGTGGGCAGGGGTGCCTGGAAGGGGCGAGTCTGCCATGCAAGGGGAGGAGCATGGGGCTGGAGAGAGGCACAGCCTGGACAAACTCTCCTCATTCCCTTCACGGGTGTCTTGCTGACTCCAGTCCCGAGAACTAGAGGCAAAGATGGCAGGAGGGCGGTGTACCTGGTACCACCAAGGTGGTCAGCTCAAAACCTTCATTGTCCTCGGGGCCGAGGGTTTTCAAGGGACAGAGAAGTTCCCATGTGGCCACACTCAACAGACAGCTGCCTGTTTGAACACCTACTTCTCAGTCTTCATTGGGTCAGACAACAAGTGAACCCAGAAAGCACAGTACCTGAGAACTATTTTGCAGTGCAATAAGGCATGACCATGACCCAGCACAGGACAAGCTGCACACCCCACTCAAAGTGTGCTGAGTCACACAGTTTCAAAGCAGCATGGAGGGACCCCAGGGGCCTGTGTGCAGGGCAAGTTCTGACAGCACAGGAACTGACAAAGGGCAACCAACACACATGGTCCAGGATAGAAAGGAAAGCAAGGAGGCATCATGGTTGGGACCAGCCAAAGCATGGCAGCTGTCCACACTATAGGGGCCATGGTCACACTGAAGCCCAAAAGCGGAGGCCAGGGTTGCATGGGTGGCTCTGGATGCAGTGCTACAGCCCAAAGGCCCCCACAGGTGCAACCTGCCTGAAATCACAGCAGGCTGACAGACACACCCCAAAAGCAAATGCCACACACTCCGGGAAAACTCTGAACCCAGCTAAGCAAAACAGCATGTACCTCCAGTGAAGGAAGAAAAAGCCAGAGTGGGGTGGTTAATTTGCCCCAAGGCCTAGAACAATTTCCAAGAGCTCCTGTGGAAGATGCCAATGAAAAATATACCAAGGATCTGCTCCTTCCCCCATCACCAAAGAATTCAGCTGCCCCCACCCCTTGGCAGCCCTTCTGTATGGCAGGGAGGCCTCTGTGGCTCACTTAGAGGCCCGAGAAGAAACGCTCTTCTTGGCATTCTCTGGGTATTAAACATACCCCTCACCCAGGGCAAGTAAGAGCGGACCCTCCCCAGCGGTGACACAGGATCCTGGCGTGTAGGGAAACTGATTGCCAAGCAGGAACGCTCATGAGCCGGGGAGGAGAGGTAGGAGAGGCCAGTGCTGCTGTTAGCTGGCCAGCACGCCCACTCTGCCCCATCCCGGGTTCAAATGCTCCTTCTCGGCAGGGGGATAGTCTTGCAGCCAGGAGGTACAGCTAGTGCCAGGCCTGCAGCAGGCAGGACAACTGGCCCAGGGCCCACAGAAAAGGCAAACTGAGCCAGAGGCAGATGGGTAGGTCTCCATCCTTCTCCAAAATCCCACACTGGGTGGGCTTATGGGTGGTGGTCAAAGAATGCTCACGCTGGAGGGCTGAGGGGCACCAGTGCCAACCTGTGGGCAGGAGGGCCACGAGTAGAGGGAAGCCCGGACTGCATGGCGGGGAGAGGGTCATCCCACGCCCCACAGGGCCTCTCCTGGGGACGACACTCAAGCAGCTGCCCAAGCTGGGCCCCAGGACCTCCTCTGCTCTCCCAGCTTATCTGAGGGGGAAACAGCTGAAAGTCTAGTCTCCCCAGAACTCCCGCACCTGGCTTCCCCTGCTGCCCCCAGGGCCACTCGGGTGGCCAATATGCCCCAAGAGGAGGAAGGGGGCAGGCTAAATACAGATCCGGCCAGCGACAAGTCCAGGCACCGCGGCCCGCGATGTCGCTGTGCCACGTCCGTCTGCTCTCACGCGGGCCTCCTTCCTTCCCTTGCCCAGCCCCCACCAGCTCCAAGTCACTCTTATTGGACCGGGGTCCAGGGGCGTCAGCGGCTGGCAGCCGCGCACGTGCAGGGCCAGGCCGGACCGCTGTGCAGGGATGCGCGCAGCCAGGTGGGGCCGAGTCCAGCGCTTACTTGTAGGTGAGGCCGTCG
>NW_022900916.1:38421737-38423981 GCF_012274545.1 Fukomys damarensis | reverse complement strand
GATGTGGGACCAGCAGAGGAGCCGACAGAGCCAGGCCGGGACACGCCCCCTTCCAGGCCCCTGGGCCCTGCCCGCCCTTGGCTAACCCCAGGAATACCTCTAACGTGATTCTGCCGTCCCCTAATGCCAATCCTCAGAACCTGTGATCAAAAGCCCAGAAAGAACCCTGAGAAACTGCTCTGGGCTTGCAGCTCCGTAACACACGGGAGGTGGAAATTGGACCGCTCACCCCATCCAAGAGCATTCCTAGGGGCTAGACATGTTTAACAATGACACTCCTCGACCTTTGAGCTGCCTTAGCGCCCTCTGCAATCTACAAAGCATTTTTCATAAATAATCACATTTATTCACAATCCATTAATTGCTAATTATTGGGGCCTCCCCTTAACAGGACCTACAGTTTCAAAAGTGGAGATAAAGCTTCTGATCATGGGTCCAAGAACTCAGTCTGGCTGTTTACTCCTCGGCTCAGAAACTAGTGTCGAAACCAGGAATTGGGCCCTAGAAAGTTTGTTTTTATTTGGGAGGGAAGCCGAGGGAGGCTAACTAGCCTGGCTCAGACAAGTAAGTATGCAGACAAATCAGAGGTTAGAAAACTTCTGAAAATTTCCCAGAGCATAAGTTTGGTGGCCTTGGGCCAGCAAGACCCATATCTCTACCTGGGGACAGTAGGATTAGGTAGTGGATTGACTCATGTGAGGGAAGGTATGGGGAGAGTGCCTTCCTCCTCCTGTGACCAGAACTGTGAATGCTGCTCCCTGACCAGACTTCACAGTCTCCTCCCTTTGCTCTCCAGTGGTCCCCACAGCTCACTTCTGGTGAGGTGAGGAGGTGGGCAGGGACACAATCCCTTCCCTGGCAAGAGGGCTCACTGTGGCCCAGGCAAGCTCCCTCCCTGGCCCTGTGAGGCTGAGTTTGTTTACCTCTCAGCAGTGTGGTGGCAGCCAGGCCCACGGGAGCATGGGCTTCCAAGCCATGAGGCTCCTGGGATGCCCAGCCTACCAACAAAGCCCCGGGGACCCTGCCAGAAAAACAGACTGTTCCATCCAAGCACAGAGGGAAGGGGAGGCTCCTCATAGGGCTGAGAGAGTTAGGGACTTACAGTTGTCCTCTTTCTCTTACTGGGAGGGGAAGGGATGGGGGCATCACAGACCCACGAGCTTCCTTCCCCACCAGTGGAGTCGAAAGGAGGGCTCCTGATAGGGGCATCAGAAAGGAGGGTGGGGGCTGCCAGGGGTCCCACCTCTATGGGAGCTGGGCCAGCTTGCCAGCGATGCCTGGGAGCACCTCTGATTCTTTAGCACTCTCTCTGGGTCACTATCCCCTACAACATGTGTCAAGAATGACTAGGGTACCCATCAGGGTTCCTCCAGAGCTAGGACCCAGAAAAGCAGCAGAGTTCTGCCCTGTCAGGTGACCTTAACGTGACATCTATCCCAGTTTAAGATGGGATAAGGTCCCACGGGAAGAAGTCAGCTTGTGGTCACCTTCCCAGACTTCACTGCCCCACGGCCCCTCCAGCTTTGATCTGTGTCAAGCTCTTCATTATTCTAAGCTGCTGAGCTCAGCCCTGGGTTAGGCTGTCCATTTCCAGAGACTTAATCCACCCCATCCCCTCCTCCCTCTTTCTGCCATCCCCAGCGTCCCCAGCTGCTTCCTCCGTGGGGAGGAGACACCGAGACAACCACTGAGCTTCCTCAGCCCAAGAAACAGGGGACTGTTGGTCCCCTGAGACTCCCCACCTGATAGGTTCAAGGGGAAGGGAGCAGGTCTGAGCCCCTTTCTCAGCAGAACAGGGCAATAGGACCCACAGGGTACTAAGGTCCAGGCAGGGAGCCCAGAAGTCTCCACCTGGTCTAGGGATGTTTGAAGGAACAAGGTTTCAGAACACTTAGGAGACGAAAGGTAAAGGCAGGGGCTACAGTTCACCTGAGTTGGAGCTGGACAGCAGTTACACTGGACTCAAACCTAGAACTTCTCACTGAACCCCACCTCTCCCCACATCTCTGGGTTGCTGAAGCAGACTGAGGTCTAGCCAGCAGGTTTGAATCTCACTCATTACACCACCTGGTTGGGGCTCAGGATTTATACTGGTTCTTTTGAGACTAATGGGGGGGCATGCATGGCCCCTTGCTGCAGCAGTGTAATCTGGAGAAGGGATGCAGCTGAGTGCCCTGGGCTGAACTCTCAAATGATGCCTTTTAAATGAGATACATTTTTTTTTTTTTTTTTTTTTTTTTTTTT
>NW_022900916.1:38420519-38421635 GCF_012274545.1 Fukomys damarensis | reverse complement strand
TTGTACCAGGGATCGAATTTGGGACCTTGCTGTTTTGAGGCAGGCGGTGAAACCACTGAGCTAAACCGCTGGCTCTGAAACTATGCAAGGCACTGCCTCCATAAAGCGCCCAAGTGCCCCAGCCTACTCTCTTCCCTACTGTGGCTCCTCCCTCACCCTGAGCCCTGAATACCAGCAGCTGGATTTCTACCACAGGAGAGAGGACAGAAAGAGAGGGGCTGCCTATGCCTGAGTCAGTTCTAAGGCAGCCTGTATGTGAAGGAGGGGGAGGCTTCCTAGCCCCTAAGCTGTTAAAAGTTCTTACATAAGCAAGCAGGCCCTAGGCAGAGCTACCCAGCTAATTCCCCCTGACCACCCTCCCTTCACCCCAAACCAATCCAGCTGCTAGGTCACTTCCCCAAGCTGCTGAGCACAAGCAGATGGAGGAGAGAGAAAAGTCCAAATCCTCTGGACTGGTAGGACCCTGGGATTGCATTTCAAACTGTGATACAATCCAAAGATTAGCCCGCTGCTGTCTCCTTTTCAGTCGGTTCCCTGGGGCTCTGTTCACTGCCCCTACTCTTCCTTCAGGGACCCTCACGCCCTGCCATAACCCAGCATGGGAGCCTGAGTCTTAGTGGGGAGCTGCAGCCGCGGCTTCACAGGGTACATGGTGAGGAGGGGCAGTCTTCACCTGACTCTAGAAGGTGCTCCTCTGGATATCCACACCTCCCAGTAAGACTATGAAGACTGCTGTAGGTGGAAACGGCTTAGGAGGAGGAAGCAAAGTTGGACAGAGACTCTATCAAGCACTGTTAGAACCCCAGGAGTTGGAGCCACCTGGGCCACATGTCATTGGGTGTGTTGTCAAGGTCCGATCCAGCACTAAGATTTCAGGGAGCGTTTTAAGGACCTGCTCCCTCTCCCTTGCTCCCTCGAGAGACGCGCAGCACCGAACCCCTTTTTTGCACAGTGCGCGCCTGCTTCCCCCAGCAAGAACCGGGTGCGTGGATGCGGAACCGAGCCTCGGAAGTGAGGGGCAGAGGCGGTGCAGGGAAGGGTGCGTGGACCTGCCCCGCTCCTCCCCCGCAGCGCCCCCGGGGTTCCTGGGGCCGCTGCACCGTCCTAGGCCGCCCT
>NW_022900916.1:38378206-38420171 GCF_012274545.1 Fukomys damarensis | reverse complement strand
TCAGTCCAGCCCCGCTGCGCGGCTACTGAACTCAGCCCCTTTCCCATCCCCGGACCGGGCGTGGGTAGATCGGGTGGGTCTCCTTCAAGAGTGGAACTGGAAAGGACCCCCGCCCCTTCCCCGCCCTCCGGACTTCCCAGGCTCTGCTAGCCTATACTGAGGAAAACCAGAAGAGGAAGGAAGCGCAGAGGCAGGAGTTGCCCTGGCAGCTTGGTGCGGGTCTTTCTGATCTCCAGACACTGGCGTGGCCCCTGCAGCGCCTCCCACCGGCCGGCGCAGACCTCCTGCCTCCGGGGAGAGCGGTGGGACAGTGCCCTCTCCCTTTGCCCACTTAACGCACCGCACCTTATATGGGAGGAAAAGAGAACTCACCTGCGGTTACGGAGGAAGGAATAGACCATTGTCTTGCCTTGCTCAGAATACCCTTAACAAAGTGGAGCTGAGCCCTCACGTGCTCAAAATTGTTTATCGCCTGACTAGGAAAGCACCTTTTGTCCTGGCCAGGGTTGTCAGCAATGAGTGAGCACCCTGCAGGAATGGCAAAAGAAAGTCCTTGCCCTCGGGCACTTTATTTGAGGAGCCAGAGTAGGCAGAAAATAAACAGTTGATTCCCCATGCCCAGGCTAGGGAAATGTTCTAGGGAGGAGTCTGATTCGGGTTTACCGAGTATCTGTATCCACTGCTGTGTAACAAAACACCCCAAGCTTAGTGGCTTAGATCAAAACCATTTCATTATTTAGTACAAATCTGTATTTGTGGTTTCTAAAACATTGATCTACAGCCCACTGTCATGTTACCTGTGTACCAGTGAAAACAAAAGGACAAGAGAAATACTGCATTTCCGTGTGGATTTCCATTTGTTTTTTGAAACAGAGTCTCACTCACACTCTGAGTTCAGGCTGGCCCAACGCATTTAATTATTTCTCACAGTTTTACAGATCGGGACATTAGTCAAGGCAAGTCACTTGTGCTCCTGTCAGGTCAACCAGGGCCACTTGGTGGTGTTTACCTGGCTTCACTCACGGGCCTTGAGCCTTGGAGAAGTGTCTGGAAAGTGGTTTCATTCGGGCCCTCTTCTGCCTCCAAGTATTGTAGACAGCTAATTTAAGGAGAAATACTGTAGGCAGTCAGGCAGGGCTGGGCCCTCAAAGGAGTTAGTGCAGAGGATGAGAACACATCAAAACTGTGACTGGAGGCATGTCTGAAGAAGACTAACATAACAATGGCCAAATCTGCGTGCTTCCCTAGGGAACAAACAGGAGTTTGAGATTATTGGTACCATCTTTTGGGGATTTCCCCTATAAATAAACCATTATGTCATTAGGGGTGGGCCATCATCCTCTCCCACCCACTGAGACTAAAACTATAAATTACTGAGCCTGGTGTGGTGGTGCACGCCTGTAATCCTAGCACTCAGGGAGGCTGAGGCAGGAGGATCACTGTGAGTCTGAGACCAGCCTGGGCTACATAGTGAGTTCCAGGTCAGTCTCAACTACATACTGAGATGCTGTCTCAAACCCTCCCTCCCCACAAACAACTATAAATTATTATTATTTTTTGTTTGTCTTTTGAGACAGGGTCTCACTATGTAGTTGAGACTGACCTGGAACTCACTATGTAGCCCAGGCTGGTGTAGAACTCACAGTGATCCTCCTGCTTCAGCCTCCAGAGTGCTGGCATTACAGGCGTGCACCACCATGCCCGGCTGACTATACATTATTGATCAACGGGATTAATTAATGCTAGCCATCACATAAGAATTCTTTGTGATTAGCAAGATGAAGCATGTTAAATTCCTAGTTCCAAAAAAACCCAAGCAATGATTATTATAAATTAGATAAGCTGTAGGTGGATCCTATGCTTTTGACCAACTGCTAAAACACAGTATCACCATTTCTACTGCATATGCATTCAGCAGGTGTGTGCTGGACACTATGTGCCACCCAGAGGCTGGGAATGTGACGGTGAACAAGATGGTCATAACCCTTCAAGTCCATGCGGCAGAGAGACAAACAGGAAATCAGAAGACAATGTGAAGAGAACTCTGACAGGAAAAGGCACTCCTCCACACAGCCCAGATGCCTGGGCAATGCACAGTCTGAGGCAGATATTCTGAGGAAGAAATAAATTAGAGCCACTCGTAAGGCCCCTGGAAGTAGGCGGGATATAATGAATGAATGAATGACACAAACGCACAATGTGTGGCTGTGAGTAGTGACCAAGGCCAGCCTGCACTACAGAGTTCCTCTGTCTTATCTCTAGAGCTTTTGCAAATGAGATTTGCTATCAAACTATTCATTAAAACAATCATATTAGATGGAATAGCCCGAGGCCCTCAGCATTTCAAAGGAAGGGGTTTTACCACAGTACTGTCTGGACCAATAGTTTTCTGCAGCATATTTCACAATGTCTGGCGATATTTGTGATAGTTATGATCAAGGAAGAGGGGCGTGGGTATGGGCCAGGGTCTGGCATCTAGTGGATATGGGCTAGAGATGCTGCCAAATATCCTGCAATGTACAGGACAGTCAACAACACAGAATTATCTGGCACAAGGGCTAGGGATTTAGCTCAGTGGTTCCGCCGCCTACTGCCAAGTGCAAGGTCCTGAGTTCTATCCCTGGTACCAGAAAAATAAACAAATAAAAAAATTATCTGGTTCCAAATAGCAATAGTGCTGAAATTGAGAAATCTTTTTTTGGAGAAACTAGAACTGAAGAGATATCACTTAATTTGCCAAAGGCATCTGGACAGTGAACTGTATTAGTATTTTGTGCATGAAAGAGCTGTGGTATCCTCACTGGGCCTCAGTTTCCTTAACAGAAAAGTGAAGAGGATTGGAATAGGTGACATAGAAAGTCCTTTCCAACTTGAAAAAAAAAGTCTGTGGATCAAATATACTTATAGGATTAGGATACATTTAACATGGTCTCTAGGACTCGGGAGTGGTAGTCAGTCCAGGTGCTGGTCTAAATGACTCTCACTTTCCAAACTTCATGGAATCAGGGGCTGAGTCCATTCTTCAAAACTCTATAAGCAAAAAAGAAACAAAACAAAACAAAACAAAACTCTAAGCAGCCGGCTGGGCATGGTGGTGCACATCTGTAATCCCAGCACTTGGAAGGCTAAGGCTAAAGGATCATCACAAGTTTGTGGTCAGCCTGGGCTACGTGGTAAGTTCAAGGCCTGAAACTACATAGTGAGACCCTATCTCACCATACAAACAAACAAAAAAACACCCCCCCCCAAAAAAAATCTATAGAGCACATGGCTTTTACCACTGTGGGAAAGGCACTGTGCTAGGTGTCTGAAAGGTGCAAAGGGAAATTAATTACAATGCTTGCCCTTGAAGTTACCACAGTGTAGGAGAGCAGGAAAAGCAAAGATAACTACAGTGTGAGAAGGAAACTACGGGCAGGGAGAAGGCCAAAATTAAATTAGAGTTTTTTTATGTCACACCTGAGGATTGGCCCTTTCTGTACTGTTCTCATTAATCATCACTGTGTCCCATCATTCATGCGTATTTCTCAGTCAAGGAAACTGAGGTTTAGGAAGGTTAAGCAACTTGTTCAGAATCAGAGTGATGATTCCCAGAGCCCAGGCAACTCCATAGGCTGTTTTGTTTTGTTTTGTTTTGAGACAGGGTCTCTGTGTAGTCTAAATTGGCTTTGAACTCACTATGTAGCCCAGGCTGGCCTCAAACTCAGGGATCCTCCTGCCCCAGCCTCCTGAGTGCTGGGATTACAGGCTTGTGCCACCACACCTGGTGCCCATAGGCTGTTTATTCCAGCCCTGGAATTTCTTCTGAGGATTCACACTTCCTGGGCAGGGCACAAGCAAAGGAGGGAGATGTGTTGGGGGCGGTGAGAGGTTTATAGGTAGGGGATACACTCTGGTCATTATTTTGTCTTTTTTTAATGTGTAGTAGTGGTGGTGCTGGGGAGCAAGCCCAGGGCCTTCATGAATGCTAGGTAAGTGGTCTACCACTGAGCTTTGTTTCCGTTATTTTATTTTGTTTTATTTATTTATTTTTGGTACCAGGAATCGAACTCAGGACCTCACATTTGCCAGGCAGGCATTGTGCCACTGAGCTAAATCCCCAGCCCTCGCCCCCATTATTTTAAATGTCATCCTAGTATCTCTCCTCCTCTCTTCCCTCCTGCAGAGCCTGCCTCCTTCAGCAGAGACCCGAGGAGAAGTGGCCTTCAAAAGCACCGTTCAGATTATTTTGTGATTCAGATTTTGGAAATAGGTGGATTTGGGCTTGGAAATATTTTTTGCTGGAAGGCAGTCCCAGCCAGGCGTTCCCAGCTGGCCAGGGCACGCCTGCATCTCCACCACGGAAATTGATTCAAGATCCTCACTGTGGACTAGAGGGAGGAAGATCAAACTGCAAGTCTGGGATAAGGCTGGCCAGGAGTGATTCAAGACAATAACTACTGCCCACTACTGCGGAGCCACGTGCATCGTTCTGGTATGCCACGTCACTGCTGAGAAATCCTGTGAGAATATTCAGAACTGGAGGAAAAGCATCAAAGAAACTACCTCGGCTGGGGCGGAGCGCCTCCTGCTGGGGGACGAGGGCAACACGGAGGGTACGGATCCGGAATCCGGTTTTCGAGACAAACGTGGAATCCCTCTCGAATTTTGACGAGGTTTTCAGTTCCTTGGCCTGACACACCTTGCTCAAAAGAGTCCGAAACAAGGCCCCCAGTGCCGCCCTGAAGCCCTGCGACAGGAGGAACCAGCAAGTGTTCCCGGGCTCAGGCCCTTCCGGGGCCCACCGACCCAAGAGGCGGAGCAGGGCTGCACTCTGGGGTCCAGGAGAGGCAGACAGGGGGCCAGGAGACAGGAGAAGATGGAGAAGGAAAGGAAAGGGAAAGAAGAGGCGAGGAAGGCCAGGGCAGGGAGAAGGGAGGGGAGGAATAAAGGAAGTGAGGGATGGAGGAGGCCTCAGGCCTCAGGCCTCAGGCTGTCTGTCCCTGGGTTTTCAGGACAAACCTAAATGGAAGTCTACCAATTTATTCTGTTAGGGGCTGGAGTATCAGGAGCCTCAGGAGACCAGCTCAGCACCACTCTCTGACTTGTCACTCTGCAAGGTTTTTCTCAGTATTAAAGACCTCTGTTGGCACCAAAAAAGAAAACGAGAAATTATACTTATTGTCACAAAATTTCTGCAGTAGACAAGGCAAAGTCCCTGGCTAAGTTATTCCTCCATCTGATTGTGAGGAGAGTGAATTGACCTGTTGGGAACAAGTTTTAATATTTCTACCTTGCAACCGTGTAATTTAGGCCTAAAATAACTATAATAACTCCAATTAACATTATTTATTTATTTTATTTTATTTTTGTGGTACCAGGGATTAAACTTGGGACCTTGTGCTTTTGAGGCAGGCGGTGGTGCCTCTAAGCTAAATCCCTGGCCCTAAAACATTTTTTATTTCACACAGGGTCTTCCTGTATGGTCCAGGTGGCCTCCTCCATCCCTCGCTTCCTTTCTTCCTCTCCTCCCTTCTCCCTGCCCTGGGAAGGTTACCTCAGGGTCCCTAAGTGTAGAATGGAGCAGAGTGACACCAGTCCATCCAAACAGACCTCTAGGCCTCAAGAAAGGTGAGACACCTCTGCCCCCCTTCCCCCAGCGATGCATGCTTTTCGGTGTGCAGAGAGGTCGGAGGTGGGGTCATGCAGAAAGGAGGCAGTGGTGGGGTCTCCGGCCCAGGAAACCTCTAGGCCAACACCCCACTGCTTCTGCCCATGCCTACAAAGTGCACTGGCCTGAATCCCTGAGATACTCTTCCCCTGCCCCTCGAGAGCCTTTCTTGGGGGACAATCTACACATTCTCCCTTGTTTTTATTTCCAGCCATCTCCCAGCCTGGCTTCATAAGAAAAATGTAAGCAATACGCAAACCACACTTTTGTCTGGGAGGCCCCGGCATTATCAAAGGCACAACAAACCCCAGCCTTCACCTCCACCCACTCCTGCGTGGAGCCTCCCAGAGGTTCGAGAGAGGTGGTGTTGCTGCGATATAGGCCCAGGACACCAGGGCAGCCCCCCCCCCAGTCACTGCAAGGCCTGGCCTGCTGTGGGTGCTTTTAGTCAGTCCCCTGGGGGAGCCAGAGGGCAGGGAAGGGAAGATCTTCAGTCCGTGTTCTCTTGTGCATTTTAGGCCCCAAGTTCAGAAAAACCACACCCTTCCTCCTTGCCTGCCTAGTCTCCTGCCTTCCCCTGCCTCCTGCCAAGCCACAGGCCAAGCAGGCTGCTGCATTTCTGAACAGAGGACAGGAGGCAGTGGTGTGAACAGGGCCTTCCTCCTGGGGTGAAAGCCCGGATGTTGGAAGGAAGGGAGGGGCAGGGTAGGTCCCAGGCATGGCAGAGGTAATCATGGGCCCACTCACTCTCCCAAGCCTCCTTCAACCCCTCATGCTTGCCTAATCTGTCCAAGGACCCTTTGGGACATCTGGAAGGGACCCCTTTCCACCCTGCTTTTAGGCCTTGAGACAGCATTGGTCCCCACAGTTGTTTCCCTCTTGCCCCGTCCACCTCTTCCCTGAAGGGACTTGGAGGGGAGTTGTGTGTGCTCCTGTTTCCAGTGGACTACCCAGGTCATCACCCCTCAGAGCCCAGCTCAGTCCTCACAGTAGGTGTTGGTGGGGGCCCAGGACTTCAAGCCTGGAGACCTGAGACTACTCTTGTAGTCTCCCTGGGGCCTTATAGGCCTTGGCCCCACCTGGTTACCAGCAGCGCACCAAGCTATATCCACAACATCACCTTTTCTCCCTCAGTGGTGGCTGCAGCTCAGCCAGAGCATCCAGAGAGGCTTCAGCCCCTGACACCCAGGAGCCAGGGTGCTGCTGGTGACACCTTCACTCCCAGAAAGCACAGATTTGGCTCTAATGACCAGAGGACCCTTACACAATATCCTCTGTCTTCCAGGAGAGGGGGAGGTGCCTGCCCATCTCAGGGCTCCCTCTCTTTACTAAACTGACAAGGAGCAAAAGGACATTATATCTGCAATCTGAAAGTGCTGTCAGATGCTGCCCTGTCTGGTTTCCGGCCATGGAAATCAAGAATTCTTCTAAAATCCAGAGCAGATTCAGGAAGTCACCTGGAAAGCTTCCCTCACCCCTCACCTGCAGCAGGGGCATCTTGAGCCTGCAGCATCCAGAGCCAGCTGGGGGACTGCCCTGGAGCAGGACATCTGTGTCACCAAGGGCCCGGTGGCCCTGCCATGGTTCCCTGAGCAGTGGCAAGTGGGTGACGCTCCCCTGCTCCCTCACACCGTGCTCTGGGCTCCCTGGCAGCTCAAGACTTTGGTCCCTTACACTGAGGGCTGTCCCTGCAGTAGGTCATATTAAAAGTTAGCTGAGGTAACAAGTGAAGTGTGCTACTCAAAAGTGCTTTGAAAAATGTCGAGAACTGCATACACAAGTCTTAACATTTCATCAACCAAGCAGCCCTGTAGAGGTCTCGCCAGAGCCGGGAGGGATCAGAGAGCTCAGCAGCCCAACTCTTCCATTTGTCGGTGACAGAGGTTGAGGGAGGGAAAGGGGTTTCCCGAGGTCATGAGGAGCAGCGAGGCCGTAGCTGGGATCCTGGAGGGCAGCCAGCTGTTCGTGACAGATGAGCACTGTGCTATGTATGCTTTCCCATTAAATGTGTTCCTAAGCAATGCTACGAAGTAGAAATATTAAGATTTTAAATGAGGAAAATGTGGCTGAAAATGATTTCTTTTCTTTTCTTTTTAACTTTTGGTGCTGGGGATCAAACCCAGAATCTTGGGCATGATAAGCAAGTGCTGTACCACCAAGTCACACGTCCAGTCCTAATTTACTTTCTTTTTTGGGGGCGGGACAGGGTCTCACTATGTAGTTGAGACTGACCTGGAACTCACTATGTAGCCCAGGCTGGTCTCAAACTCACAGCGATCCTCCTGCCTCAGCCTCCCAAGTACTGGGATTACAGGTGTGCACCACCACACCCAGCCCTAATTCACTTGTTTGGTTGATTTAGTTTTTTGAGACACTCTTGCTAGTAGTCTCTGATGGCCTTGAACGCACTATGTACCCCAAGCTGGCCTGGAACTTGTGGTAGTCCTCCTGTTTCAGGCTCCTGAGTGACAGAATTACAGACGTGCACCACCACACCTGGCACCTAATTCACATTTTTGTTTTCCTAACTCACTTTTTAAATTGTGTTATGAGGGCTGGGGATTTGGCTCAGTGGTTCTGCCACCTGCCTCGCAAGTGCAAGGGCCTGAGTTTGATCCTTGGTACCAAAAAAATTGTGTTATGATTCATATACTATAAAATTTACCTTTGTGTGTGTGTGTGTGTGTGTGTGTGTGTGTGTGTGGTACCAGGGATCAAACTTGGGGACCTTGCACTTGACTTACAAGCTCATTTCATTCATGAGAGCTGGTTGTAACACAAGTTGGTCAGCTGAAGGCTCAGGCTCCTCTACACAGCCTGAAAAGTCTCTGTCCTGTGCACAGGCAGATCTGTATCCTTAGAGAGACATTGCCCCAGAATTTCTCCATTACCTCACACAGGAAAGGATGTTGTAATGCTCCTTCCAGAACTCTTTAAGAGTTAAATCAGTACCTGACACCATCTGGAAGCACAAGTGGCTGGCATTTGGGTCATAACTCAAGACTTTGTTCATAAGTTAAAACTAAAATTCCAGTCATAACCCAAGTTGCTTGTACGTCAAGCCAGTCATGACCCAGGGGTCCATTGTATTAATTACCCTGACTTGTTCATGGTATACACATTGTGATGTTGATCTCGACTCTGCTTGATTGGATTAAGAGACGTGTGGGGGATTAGTAGAGCACATTGTTGGGTATGACATGATTGGCATATGGTGTAGCCAATAGTAGGGAGAGCCTCCCTGGATGTGGATGGCACCACAAAACAGCACCCAATAGCTGGGCTTCTTCTGCTGTGTACTCTCAGGTTCTTACCCTGCCTCTCTTTACATCCTGGCCACCATGAGGTGAGCAGTTTTCCTTCGCCATATCTTTCTGCCATGACATTTCCACCTTGGAGCCAGCCAACCATGGACTGAAACCTTTGAAACCATAAACGTTACCTCCTTTAAATTGTTTATCTCAGATATTTTATCACCATGACCAAAAGCTGATTAATACACATGTGCTGAAAGATCACATTCTGCTCCAAGAATATGTAACTGACTCACAGTTTTATTTCTTTAAAAAAAAAAAATCCCATAATGGGAACTGAATTCAGGGCCTTGTGCTTTCGAGGCAGGAGAGGCACCACTGAGCTACATCTCCTAAAAAACAAATGAACAAACAAACAAACAAACAAAAAAACAGCTGGGCATTGTACATGTCCTTAATTCCAGGACTCAGGAGGCTGAGGGAGGAGGATAATGAGCTTGAAGCCAGTCAAGGACAGTTTAGGACAACTTGAGGACAATTTAGCATGCATCCAAAAATTAAAATTAAAAAAAATTAACATTAATTAAAATTGTCAGTGGGAAGCTGGGCATGGTGGCGCACACCTGTGATCCCAGCACTCCGGAGGCTGAGGCAGGAGGATTGCTGTGAGTTCGAGACCAGCCTGGGCTACATAGTGAGTTCCAAGTCAGTCTCAACTACACAGTGAGACCCTGCGTCATAAAAAAATTGTCAGTGGGGCTAAAAATGTAACTCAAAGGTAGAGCACTTGCCTAGCATGCACAATTTCCTGGATTGAATCCCTAACAATTAAAAAAAGGAAATACAGGGCTGGGGAATTAGCTCAGTGGCACTGCTCCTGCCCCACAAGAGCAAGATCCTGAGTTCTATCCCCAGGACCTCAAAGAAAAAAAAGAAAATACAAAAAATACATTCAAAAATATAAACCTAATTGACTAGGACAATGGCAGTCAAATCTATGGCTGGGACTGAGGTGAGGTTGCCCCCTTCTGGGACTGTGCAGTACTGCACAGTGATTCCTCAAGCCGGCAGGTTGCTGGTCTTCGCCCACTGGAGAGGGACCCTGACCATCCCTTGCCGTCTGCACCACTATGGGTGAGCAGATCAGTCCACGGTGCACATACCAGCAGAGGACAGTGGTTCTCCAGTGTGCCAGGGTTTTGGAAGTCTTTCTGGATTACTCTCTGAGGACAGAGGCATCTTTTACTTCCCAGTATTACCTCACATTTGGTATGATGCTGTAGTTTAAAGGAGATTCGCATTTGTCATTCTGTGTTTTGTGATAATCCTATGAATTAAGGTGGGACTCAAATTACTACCCCATTAGCCAGGCATGGTGGTGCAAGCCTATAAAGCCAGCACTCAGAGGGCTGAGGCAGGAAGATTGTCTTGAGTTTGTGGCCATTTTGGGCTGCATAGTAAGTTCAAGGCCAGTCTGAGCTACACAGTGATATCCTGCCTCAAAAGAAACAAATTACTGTCTTCACTAACATTAATTAAAATTGTCAGTGGGGAGCCGGGTGTGGTGCGCACACCTGTAATCCCAGAACTCAGGAGGGTGAGGCAGGAGGATTGCTGTGAGTTCGAGACCAGCCTGGGCTACACAGTGAGTTCCAGGTCAGTCTCAACTTTTTTTGATGGATAATTGTTTGCTTAGAGATAGTAAATGACTTTCCTAAGAACACACACCCAATAAATAAGAAAGACGTTTAAAACCTAGGTCTTTACATACCTAGGTATCTGTTCTTTCTGCCTAACCATAATATTAAAATGTTACTTCTATTTTTTAAAGTATGTAGATGCTGAGGATGTAGCACAAAGGCAGAGCACTTGTCTAATATGTGCAAGGCCCTGGGTTCAATCCCCTGTGCACACACACCTTTCATTCAATAGGTCAGTGATTCTCAATCACTGTATATTAAAATCATAGAGCACATCTGTAGTCCTAGGACTCTGAGGCTGAGACAGGAGTATCACAAGTTGAAGCACAGCCTGAGCAACTTAGTGACTTAGTGAGACCCTCTCTGAAAATAAAAATTTTAAAGGACTGGGGAATGGAACTCAGTGCAAACACCCTGGGTTCAATCCCTGGGTTCACCGCCCCCCCCAAAAAAAAACTTCCTGCAGTACCCAAAAAAGTGAGTCTTATGTCTTGGCTCCTCCGCAAAATAAGTGGGTTCTACACTTCTGTGGGGTTTTTTACACTTTTGTGTTTTTTACTAGCTGCTCCCTCCTCGTGATTCTACCCAGAGCCCTACAAACGTGGCAGTACCCCTCATCCAGATCCCATTAGTTATGATTCAGCAGAGGAAGCCAAGGCAAGGAAAGGATAAGATGACGTCGGAATGCCCCTAGTGCCACAATTCCCAAACTGCGCACCAAGGAGCTTCAAGTGGTTGAAGTAAATGCACAGGGATCCTGAGGTGTGTATGAAAATGCTCTGGGAATATACAGCTACACTTGCCTCTGGGCAGTGCAGACTATTCTACGGCAGTTCACCACTTCTACAGTAGATGGCGCTACACTCATTCCAGTGAAGTCACATCTCTGCAAAACTGGATTTTTTTTTTTCAGGGAGAAAATCAGTGTGGAACAGGATACAGGTGTAGTACTGTCCAAACTGATTCCAAAGCTGCAGAAGTAATGTAGTGATCAGTAGGCAGGTATCTTCTTAGTAAGTCATTGTAGTAAGTTAAGAATAAAATTAGAAGTTATTTTATTTCACTTTATATGCATTGTTTTTTAAACAGCTAAGTTGTTGTTAGGTCATAAATATTAACTAAGTTGTTTGGACCTAACTACTTCATAAAGACACATTTGCCGAGCATGGTGGCACACATCTGTGAGCCCAACACGAGTATGAGGCCAGCCTGGACTACGTAATGAGTTTAAAATCAGCCTGAACTACATAGTGAGACTCTGTCCCCTAAAAAGCCAAATAAATAAATAAAACATAAAGGCGCCTTTATGGTACTTTTTTAAAAAGTCACTACCACACAAAGGACGCCTTCCTAATGCCCAAAAAAGCCACTTAATAAAAGGGCAAAGGCAGGATGTGAACCTGAACACATAACCCTTCCTCTGAACTGGGCTGCTTCTGCGCTTTCCTTCAGCATCCAGTCCTGGGTGGCACAGTCCAACACTGAGTAGAGGTCGACCTGAACGCAGACAGAGGGCAGACACTAAAATCAGAAGTCCCTTTTTTTTTTTTTTTTTTTTTTTTGGAGACAGGATCTTACTATGTAGCTCAGGCTGGCCTTGAACTCACTATGTAACCCAAGCTGACCACAATCTTTGTGGTGATCCTCCTGCCTCAGCCTCTCAAATGCTGGGATTACAGGTGTGCGCCACCACACCCAGCTGAACCACAAATTATTACGGTGTCCCCTGGCAAGATACATATCATCCCCAAATCTCAGTGTCTGCACCTGTAAAATCGGGGTGGGGATAGCAAAAATCACCACTGAGTTATTGTAAAAATCAACCAAGATATAAATCATAAAGTATCTGGTCTGCAACACGGACTCTGTCAGTGCTTCTTCTCTCCCTTTCTTCCCTCCTCACATCTGTGACAGGCATCTGAAGGCAGGCACACAGATGTGTCCACAGAGGTGTGAAACACACCCGCGCAACACCTAACCTACACGCAGTCCTCAACACCGTCCGTGCCCTCGCGTGTTCCCACACATACCCATAACAGGGGACGCTTGGCTGATTAGCTCAGCACAAAACAAGCTGACAGGGCAGTAGAGCAAATGCAGTATGTTCTCTTTTTTTTTTCCAGCTTTAATTGAGTTTATTGGTACATTTTAGGGATACAGTACAGTTACATTCACTGTTGGGAATCTTGTACCTCTACATGACAAGTCTTGATTCTCATTTTTTCCCCTTACCCCTGCCCTCCCTACTTTATTTTCATCTTTTCATTATCTCACATTTTTTTCTTTCCCCTTATTATCCTTCCCCTACCCATCCCACCTTCCCTACACCTTTAGCTCCTTTCTTCTCATTTCTAAATGACAGTAATCTTATTAGGATCTTATGTTTTATTGCAGATTATTCACACCAGGGAAACTATTCGGTATTTACACATGTGTGCCTTATTTATTTCACTTAGGAGTCTATCTTCAATATGTATCCATTTTCCTACGAATGAATCTACTTTCTCGTTCTTTACGACTGAGTAATATTCCATTTTATAGAAAAACCACATCTTCTTTATCCAGTTTCCAACGGATGGGCAAATGGGCTGTTTCCAAGATTTAGCTATTACAAGCTGTGCTGCTATAAACATGGGTGCGCATGCTTCTCTGTGATATGATTCTTTTAGTTCTTTTGGAAAGATACCCAGCAGAGGGATGGCTGGGTCAAATGGAACCTCCAGTCCAAGCTCTTTGAGGTATCTCCATATTGATTTCCATAGTGGTTGCACCAGTCTGCATTCCCACCAACAATAGAGAAGGGTTCCTTTCTCCCCACAACCCCGCCAACATTTGTTATTGTGTGATTTCTTGATAGCAGCCATTCTTTGTGGGGTGAGGTGGAATCTCAGTGTTGTTTTCATCGGCATCTCTCGAATGACCAGTGATGTGGAACATTTTCTCATATATTTACTTGCTGCTTTTACTTCTTTGTCTGAGAAATGTCTGTTCATTTCAGATGCCCATTTTTGAATCTGGGCTTTATATTTGGAGGGGCTGATTGTTTTGAGTTCTTTATATATCCTTGATAATAGTCCTTTGTCTGAGGAACAGCTGGTAAAAATTTTTTCCCACATTGTAAATTGTCTCTTAGTTCTGCTGATGGTTTCTTTTGAAGTACAGAAGCTTTTTAGTAAGATGAGATCCCAGTTGATGATTCTTTCTGCTAGTTCCCGTGCTACTGAGGATTTGTTCATAAAGTCTTTTCCTATACCAATGTCTTCCAGAGTTCTGCCTAACTTACCTTCCAGCAAGTTTAATGTTTCTGTTTTAATATTTAGATCTTTAATCCATTTGGATTTTAATTTAGTGCATGGTAAAAGATAAGGGTCTAATTTTAATCTGTGGCAGGTTGACATCCAGTTTTTCCAACACCATTTATTAAAGAGGCTATCTTTCCTCCACTGAGGATGGTCGGCTCCTTTGTCAAAGATGAGGTAGCTGAGTGCATCTGGGTTTGTTTTTGTGTCTTCCAGTCTGTTCCACTGATCCTCAGGCCTGTTTCTTTGCCAGTACCATGCTGTTTTTATCACAGTGGCTTTGTAGTATAGTTTCAAATTGGGAATTGTTATACCTGGTGCCATGTGTCTGTTGCCTAAAATGGCTTTTGCTATTCTAGGTCTCTTATGGTTCCAAATGAATTTTTGGATTCTTTTTTCTAGTTCTGTGAAATATAGTGTTGGAATTTCAATTGGCATTGCATTGAATGTATATAGCAGTTTCGGTAGTATGGCCATTTTCACTATGTTGATTCTTCCTACCCAGGAGCAGGGGATATCTTTCCATTTTTTTATATCCTCTTCGATTTCTTTTTTCAGAGTGCTGTAGTTTTCAGTGTAGAGATCTTTTGCTTCTTTTGTTAGATTGATTCCTAGATACTTCATTTTTTTTGGATGCTATTGTAAAAGGAATTTTTTCCCTTATTTCTCACTCCATGAGTCTGTTATTTGTGTATAAGAAGGCTATTGATTGTTGGGTATTCACCTTGTATCCAGATACTCTACTGAATCTGTCAATTAAGTCTAGAAGTTTTTTGGTGGAGTTTTTTGGGTCTTCGATGTAGAGTATCATATCATCAGCAAATAATGACAGTTTAACTTCTTCCTTTCCTATCTTTATTGCTTTAATTTATTTCTCTTGTCTAATTGCTGTGGCTAATGTTTCCAGAACTATATTGAAGAGAGGTGGTGATAATGGGCATCCTTGTCTTGTTCCTGATTTTAACATGAAGGTTTTCAGTTTTTGGCCATTTAATATGATGTTGGCTGATGGTTTTTCATAGATAGCCTTTATTAAATTAAGGTATAGACCATCTATTCCAATTTTTTGCAGGGTTTTTATCATGAATGGGTGTTGAATTTTATCAAATGCTTTTTTGCAGTACATTCTTGAACTCACTCTCCTTTCTCCACGGCAGCTCCTGCTACTGATAGATCCTCTTGGTGAGCCTGAGGCCTCCGTTCAGCACATCCACCTCCTTTGGCAGTTGCCTGTCACATCACTGGACGCAGGGGACATCAGGACCGCAAATGTCCCCCATCCCTCTCAGCACACACCCCTGCCATCGGTCTGAACAGCATCAGCCCAGTGACAGCCCCACCCTCCAGGGTCACTTGCATGAATAAGGCCCCTACACCACCAAGGTGGCAAGCGTTCGACTTTAGACAGCATTTCCTGGGCTCACAAGCTCTTATAACACAGACCTTTCCCTGCAAGAGGTCATTGTGATGTCTCACCTGGCAGGAGGCTGAACCGTCAGCTACTAAGGAGGAGGACGTAGGAGAAGCCACGTCAATAACGCATTCATCCCATAAATATCCAGTGAGCATGCGAGGTGCAGCAAGGACATGAGCAGAGCTGCCCTCGAGGCTCCTGGGCTAACAAGGACTGGGCCAGGAGGGGACAGTTACAGAGCCAAGTGACACGTGGCAGCACAGGAAGGACACTGAACTCAGACTCAGGGTCAGCAAAGACTTCCTGGAAGAAGTGACATCTGGACCGGAATGTGGAGGAGGAGCAGGCGTTGGGCCCATGAGAAGGAAAACATTCCAAGGAGAGAAAATCAGACAGCACAGGGAACATCTCGGGATAGAAACATGTGGAGTCTGGGTCTCGGCTGAACCTCACATCTGCAAAGGGTTGGGAATGGTTAGAACTGCTCTTTTCTTTTCTTTTCTTTTTTTTTTTAGTTTTTTGAGACAGGGTCTCACTATGTATTTGAGACTGACCTGGAACTCACTGTGTAGCCCAGGCTGGTCTCAACTCACAGAGATCCTCCTGCCTCAGCCTCCTGAGTGCTGGGATTATAGGCGTGAGCCACCACGCCCAGCTAGAACTGCTCTTTTCAAATCTGCATTTAAGTAAAGTTTTGCTATAACTAAGAACTATTTAAATTGAGTGTACTGGTGCACAGCTGTAATCCCAGGGTTTAGGAGGCTGGGGCAGGAGGATCTCAGTGAGTTCAAGGCCAGCCTGAAGTACACGGCAAGACCCTGTCTCAAAAACAAAATAAAACAGGGCCGGGGATTTAGCTCATCGGTTCAGTGGCCTGCCTCGCAAGCGCAAGGACCTGAGTTCGATCCCTCAGTACCACCAAGAAAAAAACAAAACAAAACAAACAAAAAACAAAAAGAAACAAGAACTGTTTGCTCAGCTCCCCCGACATGTAAAGATCCCTTGCTGTTGTGGTATGTGTATGTGTGTAAGGATATCTGAACACCAGGACAGTCTCATCTCTGCCCCACACTTATCTGATTTGGCCACATCTGCCCAGGCTGTGTCCTATGGAGGAGGGAGCACTGATTTGAGACTTGGTTGTCCAATGTCCTCATTAGGACTTACTTTGGATTCCAGCAGGCTGATGACAGAGTCCTAGCCCAATGTGGGGCTTCTAGCAACCCTTCAGCCACCAGGAGCATGGGTCAGAGGTGAGGCCATGTAGTGAGGTATTGCTGCACCTTGAGAGGCCTACATACTTGCTTTTTGTTTCAGTTGTGAGGATTCAGCCTATGCACTGAGCTACATCCCTGGATCCCTGGCTTTTTTTTTTAAACAGGATCTTGCCAAGTCCAGTGTCTTAGCTACTTTACTCACTGCTGAGACAAAATACCCAATACTCAAAGGAACTATTTATTTGGCTCACAGTTTTTTTTTTTTGGCTCAGTTTGTAGAGGTTTCAGTTAATAATTGACTGGCTCCAACTTAGGGTGGCATGGCTGAGGGACACTGCAGAGGAGAAACAGCTCACGGCAGGGTGTCCAGAGGCAGCAAGACTTTTCTTCCTTCCCTTTACTCCATTCAGGATATATGCCTATCGGTTGGTGCCACTCACACCATGAGTCTTCTGTCTTCAGCAAATCCCTCCACTCACACCCAGAAGTAGGTGTCTACCCCTAATCCGGGTATCACACCCTTAATCCCATATCACACACCCGCGATCCAGTCACTCCCCGAAGCCACACCTGTGAGCGCTTGAGGCTTTGGGGGGATATCTAGATGCAAGCCATAACATCCACTGCATTACCCGTGCTGACTTTGAGCAATCTTCCTGCCTCTACAGATGTGTGCCACCATGCCCAGATGATATTTGCTTTTTAGCTAAAGGTTAAACAGCATTACCACACAGGGCACGTCATGGTTTATTCTATTTAAACTTTTGGAGTGTCCAGATTGTGCAAAACTGGAGGTTGTGAAGGATGTAATAGTAATCCAAGCTCAACAGTCTTGCTGTCTAGTGTCCACACAGTAGCACAACATTGAGGCATGATGTTCTAGGCCAGTCCTGGCACCCACCCCCTTCCCTGTCTCCACCCTGAGTTTCCCAATACAAAACACCAACTTCACTGGGAATGAACATTTGCACTGAGGTATATCCCCAGCCATTTAAAAAAACTTTAATTTTAGGGCCAGGGATTTAGCTCAGTGGTTCCAGCACTTGCCATGCAAGCACAAGGACCTCAGTTGGATCCCCAGTACCAAAACAAAACAAAACAAAACAAACTTTAATTTTAAAACAGATTCTTTAGCCGGGCATGGTGGCACACGCTTGTAATCCCAGCACTTGGGAGGCTGAGGCAGGAGGATCGCTGTGAATTCGAGACCAGCCTGGGCTACATAGTGAGTTCCTGGTCAGTCTCACTACACAGTGAGACCCTGTTTTAAAAACAAAAAACAAGCTGGGCATGGTGGCATACGCCTGTAATCCCAGCACATGGGAGACTGAGGCAGGAGGATCACTGTGAGTTCGAGACCAGCCCGGGCTACATAGTGAGTTTCAGGTCAATCTCAACTACATAGTGAGACCTTGTCTCAAAAAAGAAAGAAGAAAAAAACAAAACAAAACAACCAGATTCTCTATAAGTCACCTAATTGCCCAAACTAGGTTTGAATTTGCAATCCTCCTGCCTCCCAAAGTGCTGAAATTGTGGGTGTATGCCACCACGCCCATATCTCACCAGCTTTAAAATTTTTTTTTTAAATTAGTATCTGGGTATAGTGGCACACACCTATAATCCAGCACTTGAGAGGCTGAAGCAGGAGGAACATCAGTTCAAGGCCAGCCTGAACTATACAACAAGATCCTGTCTTTTTTAAAAAAAGGAAAGTTAGTCAAGACAGAAATTGCTTCAGAGAAGCCTTTGAGCTGGCTGCTCAGTCCTCATTCTGCTGTGACAGGTGCAAGACCCACGTCCCTCCCAGCTTGAGGAAGGACTCAGTCCCAAAGGCTCTCCCTGCTTGGGCCAGGCTTGCTGACCTCATGGGTGTGGACAGAGGCTGAGCTGGAAAGGAACCTTTCACCTCCTTCCTGCCCACTCATCACTGTGGCCACCAAGGTCCCCACAGAGAGCAGGTAAGCACTGCCCAGGACATGCAACATTGGTTGCCCAAAGGCTGACTCATCGCTGGCCCCAGGGCATGGTGCTGGCTCTACCACCCATGGGGTTTGCAAAGGAGCTACCAGCAGGCCTGTCCTCAGTGCCTCCTAGATTGGGGACCATCTCTTCCGTGCCCAGGGCAGTAGTAGACAGGACCCCACAGATGCCTGCCCTAAGGAAGACCTAAGCAGAAGGTGGCCTCCAGGATAATGGGGCAGACATGGTACCCCAAAATCACCCAGCGTGCTCCTGCCCCGCCAGCAGGACTCTGGTTCCATCATGACCCAGCCTTGCCCAGCCTCCATGTCTCATCGGGAAGGTAAAGGACACAACTCATTCTGGCTATGGGCAGCCCAGGACGGTGTCTGGGACAGTCAGCCCCAGGGGGTGGGGCGCTGGCCGGCTCAGGTCGTCCCAGACGCTGGGCCGCTGTGACGGACCCTGCACACTTGCACTGCTTCGGACCCCAACAAGTCCTGGCACCTTTTAGACCTCCCTGGGACAAACAGCATCATGTACACATTTACATTAAGAGTGATACTTCCTCAGATCAATAAGCAGTCACTGCTAAGACGAAAGAATTCGTCCTGAGGAGGGCTCTCTTGCACTTTCAAGAGCCAAGGAATGCCGAGTATGGTGACACGTGCCTGTAATCTCAGCACTTGGGAGGCTGAGGCAGGAGAATCTCGAGTTCCAGGCCAGCCTAGACTACAGATTATACCCTGTCTCAAAGAAGCTAAGGAAAATGACATAATATACATAGGAAACCTAACTACTACAAAAGGGAGAAACTGTCATAAGCAGGTCATCTAGCATCCTAACAGTCTTGAGTCCTGATTTTATCCTTTTCTGACCTGTTACCTGAGGTGACTTCCTTTTCTGAAGCCAGGCCCCTCATTTATACAATGAATGATTTTTTTAAAAATTGGGGGCTCCAGGGTTTTAGCTCAGTGGCACCAAGCCTGCCTCCCAAGCACAAGGTCCTGAGTTCGATCCCCCATACCAAAATAATAAATAAATAAGTAAATATTTAAAAAATAAAATTCTTCTCCTTCTCCTTCTTTTTTTGATACCAAGGATTGAACTCAGGACCCTACGCTTGAGAGGCAGGCACAGCCTCACTGAGCTAAATATTTGGCCCCCAAAATATTTTTTTAGTACTGGGGATTGAACCCAGGCTTTTTGCCCTGAACTTCATCCCCAGCCTTTCCTACTTATTCAATTATTCATTCATTTATGTATTTCTATTTTGAGACAGGCTCTCACGAAGGCAATAGGTTGCCTAGGCTTGCAGTCCTCTTGTCTCAGCCTCCCAGAGTGCAGGGATTACAGGATGATTCTTACTGCCCCTGGGTTTTGGGGTCACTATGTAGATTAAATGACACAAAACAGAATGCTCTTTGGTGGTGCCTGGCACATAGTAGGAGCCCAGTGCCTGCTTTAAGTGCACCTTTCACAGGACAACACTTAGTTCCAAAGGCTGGGGGTGTCAAGCAAAGAGGGAGAGTTGTTCAGGAGGAAGTTTTCATCTGCCACCCAAAGCACACCACAGAGACTACAGCGCGCTTCCAGCTGCCATGGCTGCTCCCTCTCTGGATAAACCATCCCTAACAGAAGGAAGCGGGGACGGAGATGCAGATGGGCTTCTCCACAGTCCAGGAGGCAACTTGGATGTTTCCTTGTTCCCTGCACATAATCAAGGGCTGCTCTGTGTGTGTGTGTGTGTGTGTGTGTGTGTGTGTGTGTGTGTGTGTGTGTGTGTTTAAAATAATACAAAATAGTTTGGGACAGGGTCTCACTATGTATATGGAGTTCAGGCTGGTTTTGAACTCATGGAGATCCTCCTGCCTTGTCTCATGAGAGCAGGGATTATGCGTGTGAACCACTAATTTTTTTTTTTTAATTCTAGAGTGTACAGTTTTCCCTGCCTCTTTGTCCTTATTGACTTATCCAGGCAACTTCTGGAGGTAACAAAAACCTCAGTAGAAGCAGAAAAGATGAGTAAGAGTTCACTAGACGAAAGAAAGAAGAGTCATTTCAAGTCTTGAAGGCAGCACAGGCAGGCTCAGAGCTCTCACATGATGCCATTTTCTGGAGCATCCCACAGCTCTGTGTAGGGAAACAAGGTCAAGCTGCCCTGTGGGGCACAGTAACTTAGCACATGAACTCCATTCTTCTCTTTTTTCTTCTTTTGTAGTATGGGGAAATTTTTTTTTCCTTAGACGGGGTCTTGCTGGGTAGTCCAGGCTGGACTTGAACTCATATATAATCTAGACTGGTGATCCTCCTGCCTCAACTTCCCAAGTGTTGGAATTACAGGCATGTATCACCACACCTGGCTTGTAGTATGGGGAATTGAACCCAGAGACTCGTTTTCACTAGGTAAGCGCTCTATCATTGAGCTACATCCCAGCCCCTTATTTTATTTTACGTTTGAGACAAGTTCTCATTAAATTGCCCTGGCTATCCTTGAACTTTCAAACCTCCTGCCTCAGCCTCCCCAGTAGCTGGGATTACAGGCATGCACCACTATAGTAAAACACACAAATTTATGAGCTACACTGCCTAGCTTTGATTTCCAGCTCTATCACTTAATAATAAATTACCTCATTTCTCTGTGCCTCGGTTTCTCAACTATAAAATAGGATCATAATAGTTCCCACTAGGGTTAATGGGAAGGTTAAATTATATTTACTTTTTTTTTTTTTTTTTTTTTTTTTTTTTTTTTCATTTTTTTTTTTTTTTTTTTTTTTTTTTTACCAGGGATCAAATTTGGGACTTTGCACATGCGAGGCAGGTGGCATCACCACTGAGCTAAATCCCTGGCTGCTAATTATTTATTTGTATGAAATGCCAAGCATATTATTTATTTGAGATAGAGTCTGGCTAAGTCACTAAGTTTCCCAGGCAGGGCTCAAACTTGGGAGCTCCTTGCCCTCCAGGAGTGCAATCCATGCATGCACCACCATGCCCAGCTGGAGACTTTTAAACTGTACCAAAAAGGTATGTGTTTCTTTGAGCGTGCAGGTAGCTGCCCTGGAGCTGTTAAAAGTGTCTGCCTTGGCCTGGGGATGCAGCTCAGGGAAAGAGTACTTGAGTGCAATGCCTAAGCACTACAAAAAGAAAAAAAAAACAACAACAACAAAATGAAAGCAGTTGCCTTTGGAAGAGAGAAGTATGTGAAGAACACAGGACTATAACAATAGTTGAAGAGGTTATTACTGAGATGCAATTCACCTTTTTTTGTTTGTTTGTTTTGGGGGGGTTATTTTTGAGATAGGGTCTCACTATGTAGTTGAGACTGACCTGGAACTCACTATGTAGCCCAGGCTGGTCTCAAACTCACAGCGATCCTCCTGTCTGAGCCTCCCGAGTACTGAGATTACAGGTGTGCACCACCACACTTGGCTGCAATTCACCTTTTTAATAAGTACATCGCTGTGCCGAGTGTATTAGTACACACCATAAACCCAGCACTCAGGAGACTGACGCAGAGGATGGCTGTGAGTTCAAGGCCAGTGTGGGCTACAGAGTGAGATCAAAGACAGCCTGAACTACATAGTGAGACACCTACCTCAAAAGAGAAACAAAGAAAGAAGGAAGGAAGGGAGGGAGGGAGAGGAAATAACCAAAGCTTGGGAGATTGCTGATGCTATAGGTGAATGAACAAGTGTGTTGGATCTCCTAGCTTGACCTGTGCCCACCTTTACTCCCACTTCATTACAGGTTCATAAATGTACATGATGTCTCATAAATACTATTAAGATCAGAGTGAATTCTGGGACAAGCGTGTGGGTTAAGAGCCTCTAAAATGATTCCACATCCTGTTCATCATTCCTGTCAATGCCCTCGAGATTCAGTCAGGGGCACCTGTGTGGAGGTGCCTGGCCTTTAAATTCTGAAAGCCTAATTTACCACCACTACCCCTCTTTTGTTGCTGTTGCTTCTTTGATCCATGTATAGTGCTTTTCTGTCACTGCAGTACCTCTCCCTGTCTATGCCCTGTCTTATGGTGGCACAGACTTTCCTTGAGCACAACTTCCTATGATCTTCAGTAAACATAGCTGCTTACTACTTACTACTAGGTGTGCACATGGCAATTATTTCCTCACTGTTCACAAGAGCCTGGACAGTTACTGGCCTGTCTTATACTTTTCTCATTGCTGAGACAAAATACCCAACACCCAAAGTTAAAGGAGGAAATGTTTATTTCAACTCACAGTTTGGAGAAGTTTCAGTCCATAGATGGCTGGCTCCAAAATAGGGCGGTGTGGCAGAGGGCATCACAGAGGAGAAACAGTCTATGGTGTGGCAGGGCAGGCAGAAAACAGCAAGCAACAGCAGCAGTAGCAGAAGTTGCCTCTATATTCTATCCAGGTGTAAGCTTACTGATTAGTGCCACCCACATCCAGAGTGTGGCACCACAGTCCCAGCCTCACATATCCTAGATCCAGCCACCTCTGAAAAGCCCCACCTATGACTGCACAAGGCACTGGAGAGATAGCTAGTCACAAGCCATAACAAGGTCCATTCCATGGTAACACAACTAGCAAATTTTTCCCAAGGTAATTTATCATTTGAATTACCAAAAGCAATGTGTGAAGGTTCTGATTTCTCAATATCCTTGTCAATACATGTTGTCCAAGTTTTTCTAATTGCCTCTGGGTCTGACAGTCTTTCAGAACTGTCATTAAATCTTGCTTTGGTTTTGTTTGCATTTATTGAGTTTATAATCTTTCTGTGAGGCTCACAGGGTTGGAAAATGAGAGACCCTGCTCTCCATTCTCACTTCAGAATCAGGAAATCATCACCCAGCCATGGTGACACGAGCCTTTGACCCCAGCACTCTGGAAGACTGAGACAGGAGGATCACAAGTTTGAGCCCAGCCTGGGAAATTTAGCAAATTAGGGACATCCTGTCTCAAAATTTAGAAAGGGTTGGGATGTAGCTAAATGGTGGAGTGCCCATGGGTTTGATTTCAGTACCACCATAAGTAAACAAACAAACAAACCCCTTCCTCCTGTGTGGGAGTGTGGCAGTCCTGCTGCCTTGCTGCCACCTGAGACACATTTTATGTCTTTAAATCCCCAGTAAATCACACACTTTGTGCAATCGCAGATCTGTTTCTCCTTTTTCAGATAAGCGGTAAGGCAGCTGTGACTGTTTAGGCCTAGATGCACCCCCCAACACACACCCAAGAGCTTCATGCACTCAAAGGTGGGGTTTTGGAAGGTGATGGGATCCTAGGGTTCGGCTAACTTGCTGTTAGAAGTAGGGGTCTGGTGAAGGGGGAGTCCCTGTGGGCTTGGCCTGGGAGGGTTTCTTTCCCTCCCCAGTGCTTCCCTTGCCTCTCTGCTTCTTGTCTACCAAGACGCAAACAACTTTCCTCTGCCATGCCCCTATGCTATGCCGCCCTGCTTTGGAGCCAGCCAACTACGGACTGGAACATGAGGCAAAATAAGCTTCTCCTCCTTTTAGTTGCCCATGTCAGGTATTTTGTCCCAGTGAAGAGAAGTGATGAGAGCTGCAGGGCCTGGCACGATGATCAGATGATCCAAAGTGGGGAAAGTAGGAAGAAAAATCAGGAAGTACCCAAGGTGAGCTCCCTGCTTTGGAAATAGGAAGGTAACTTTCCTGGGAAGGGGTTAGAGGGTGAGTCCACCCTTTGAGGGAGGAAATCCACTTCTGCAGGTAGACAGCAAGCCTGGGGAGACAGCTGGAGGAAGAGGGCAGTGTCTTCCGCAGAGCATGGCCAGCTCTTGGGGACAGGAGGAAGACTTAAAGGTGGCCCAGCCTGAGAAGAGGGTGAGTGGAAACCTGGGCTTGGATGACAGCCACAGCTTCTCAGTCCTGTTGATATAGGTAAGTTACAGGTAAGTTAGGTAGAAGGATTATGGGTAGTCACACAGCGCTGGGCTCTCGAAGTCAAAGCAGAGGATGAGAACACTTTGAAGCTATGGCTGGAGGAGCATCTGAAGATCAAAGTCACCATGGCCAGATCGGCATGCTACCCTGAGGGGCGAACAGAAGCTGGAGATTACTGGCACCACCCTTTTGGGCTTTCCCATATAGATGGACCATCATCTCATAGGGGCTGGGCCATCCTCTCCTGCCCACTAAGACCAAGACCACTAAGACTAAGACTACAGATTCCCCACCAAGGTTAACACTGTCATCCATACACCTGTTACCCTGGGTCAGTATCACCTAATCGACCATACTCGTGATCTTACTGGGTGAGTATAGTTTTACCCACCCCTGGTGACTCTGCTCTATAAGACTTCCTTTGAGAAGTGGGCTCTCGGACACCCCATTTGGGACCTCTCCTGTCTCTCAGAAGCTATTATTCTACATTCCTATTCCCCAAAACATTTTCCTACTCTTTAACTCACTTGTTCCTTAGAATTCATTCTTCAACTTCGTGGAACATGAGCTCGGCGTATCTGGTAACTAGCATGGTGGGAGTTAAATCTATTCCCCCTACATCACTGTCTGGCAAATAAAAATGTCTTTTCTGGCTGGGTGTAGTGAGCCATGCCTGTAATTCCAGCATTCTGGGAGGCTGAGGCAGGAAGTTTGCAAGTTCGAGTACAGCCTGGGCAATTAGCAACTTATTTTTTAATTTAGCAACTTATTAATAACCCTGTCCCCCCAAATAAATTAAAAATTGGGGCCAGGAATTTAGCTCAGTGGTTCTGGCGAGTGCTTTGCAAGTGCAAAGGTCCAAGTTCAATCCTGGTACCAATAAAAAAAAATTAAAAAATTGGCTGATGGTGTAGCTTAGTGCAAAGGCCCTGGGTTCAATCCCAAGTGCAAAAAAAAAATTTTTTTTTAAGTCTTTTTCTTGGTCTGTTGGGTGAGGTGACTCCATGAATCTAACCACTTCAGTATTGGCTATTGCATTGGGTTGCTGGCCCTTGACCTGTCTTCCAAGGCTGGAATGACCTTGACCTTTGCCTTACCTCTAGGAGCCTCATCCTTAGGAGACAATGGTTCCTTTTCACAGTGCAGCCCTTCTGTGGGAAAGTATGGCCTTTGGGAGTGAGGAGGATGAGATGGTACCCTCTTTTTCTGGTTTAGAAAAAGTATGGGTGCTCAGGCATGAGCTGTTCATTATTTCCTGGGTGATTCACTAATTCAACCAAAGAACCTGAACTTCCTGCAGTAATGAGGCCTCACCCACCTCAGGTACACAAAACCACCAACAATCACATGCTTCTTGACTCAGAGACTTTAAGCAGGAGGCTGTGAAAGCCACATGCCCTGGCCCAGGCACTCTGGGGTTCTAGTGATGTAGGGGGAATAGATATAACTCCCATCATGCTAGTTACCAGATACGCCGAGCTCATGTTCCATGAAGTTGAAGAATGAATTCTAAGGAACAAGTGAGTTAAAGAGTAGGAAAATGTTTTGGGGAATAGGAATGTAGAATAATAGCTTCTGAGAGACAGGAGAGGTCCCAAATGGGGTGTCCGAGAGCCCACTTCTCAAAGGAAGTCTTATAGAGCAGAGTCACCAGGGGTGGGTAAAACTACACTCACCCAGTAAGATCACGAGTATGGTCGATTAGGTGATACTGACCCAGGGTAACAGGTGTATGGATGACAGTGTTAACCTTGGTGGGGAATCTGTAGTCTTAGTCTTAGTGGTCTTGGTCTTAGTGGGCAGGAGAGGATGGCCCAGCCCCTATGAGATGATGGTCCATCTATATGGGAAAGCCCAAAAGGGTGGTGCCAGTAATCTCCAGCTTCTGTTCGCCCCTCAGGGTAGCATGCCGATCTGGCCATGGTGACTTTGATCTTCAGATGCTCCTCCAGCCATAGCTTCAAAGTGTTCTCATCCTCTGCTTTGACTTCGAGAGCCCAGCGCTGTCTGACTACCCATAATCCTTCTACCTAACTTACCTGTCTATATCTCTAGGGGTCATGCAAAGACATCAGCATCTCAAAGCCACTGTGGTCATGTATACACAGAGCTGGGTGCAGAGGTGCACACCTGTAATCCCAGCACTTGTCAGGCTGAGGCAGGAGAACTGCCATGAGTTCAAGGCCAATATCGGTTACACAGTGAGTTCAAGGTCATCCTGACCTATGTAGCAAGACCCTGTCTCAAAGAACAAAACAGAAAGATTTTTTTAAAAAACTAATATAGACAGAGCTGGGGATGTAGCGTAGTGGCGCCACACCTGCCTGGCAAACAAAAAGAATAAAAAATTACAATTCCCAATTACATATGCCAGGCAGTGTAAATATTTTTAGCTCAATATGGGGAGATGGTTGTGGCCTTGATACCAAATGAACGCTTGCTATCTTGTGACCTCCATAGAGAGTAAACATTGCAGCGCCTGTGCAATCCCTCATAGCCCCAGCTCGGTCCTCCCTCTGTGTCGCCTCTTCAAGTTGTACCTGATTTTCGAACCAACTTTTAACTGAACTCATTGAGGAATCAAATGATTTTCCTTTTGTTTCTTGGCCAGGAATTGCTTAATTTTGAAAGTTTTGTGAGAAGACAGGAACAGGACTGGAGGCAAGCATGGAGACGTTTGATTGGGCTCAAGATCATTTTTTTCTTAGTTGGATCTTGAGAGTGCAAGAGGTTTGCCCAGTGCTCTAGGCTGGGGGGCAGCTGAGCCGGATTTGGTGAACCGAAATGGGCAAGTCCAGCCAAGGTGAAGGCAGAGCAGGGTTTGTGCTAGGGCAGACTAAGGAGTTAATATATTAATATATTTTTAAATCTTAAACTTCTGGCAGTAATAACCATCTTAACAGAGGAGATAAATTAATAGGATTTTATTTGCTTCTTTTGGTGCTAGGGATCCAACCAAGACCTTGTACATGTTGGGCAAGTGCTCTACCAGTGAGCTATATCCCATCCGTGATGTTTCAATGGTCCTGGAGAATGAACCTGGAGCCTTCACACTGAACTACATCCCCTTCTCTTATTTTATTTTATTTTTGAGAGGATCTTACTAAGTTGCTCAGGCTGGGCTAGAACTAGTGATCCTCCTGCCTCAGCCTGCCAGAGTATACCACCACACCACACCCCCACCCTTGTAACAATCATTTGTTGTGTGTTTGTCTGTCTGAGAAGGGTCTCATTCTGTGGCCCAGGCTGGCCTGCTATGTAGTTCAGGCTGACCTCCAATTTACAGTGACCCTCCTGCCTCAGCCTCCCGAGTGCTGAGATTATAGGCATTCACTGCTATGCTTAGCCTCTTGTAACAATTTTTAAGAGCATGCTTATCTAGTTAGCTGATAGTGATCCCAGCTGAGGAAACAGGGTTGTTCCTCATGTGGAGTCTCTGTGCTAAAAGCATGGAAACAGCCTAGATGTACGTGGAGGACCATACTATGTGCTCTTCTGGACTTGGATTGTGACAAAATCTTGATCGTTTTTTCCACAGTTAAGCACACTGGAAATAACACTTTTGAGAAGATTGTCAACATTGCTTGCAGATGTGGCACAGTTCTTTAGCCAGAGATCTTTCTGGAACCATTAAAGAGATACTACGGATTGCCCAGTCTGTGGGCTGCAATGTTGATGGCTGGCAGCACCCTCATGAAATCATGGATGACATCAACAATGGTGTGGTGGAGTGCCCAGCTAGTTAAGAAGCATAAAAAATTATTTCAGTAACCCCAGGTGTGGTGACACATGCCTATAATCCCGGCACTCAGGAGGCGAAGGCACAAGGTTCACCAACAGTTCGAGGCCAGCCTAGACTGCATAGGGAGATCCTGTGTCAAAAAAAAGAAAGAAAGTATCTCAATAAAAAGATGATCTGACAACCAAATAGGAAAAAAGAGTATGTTTATCTATTGAGAGGCATATTTTATGACACCAGCAACTGATACACCAACATGGAAAAGAACCAGGGATGGGAGAATTTCTGGGAGCCAGGACACTAAGCTATTTCACCAGCCTTTTAGGACCTGGCGGGCAGAGGGTTCCTGGGAGCAGGGCTTAGGAGAAGTCATCTAGGTCATTTTCATTGAGGCTGCATAAAAAATGGACAAACATCGCTCAAGCGCCGGGAGGTAGCCTGGGCCCCGATCCACCACGGGAAGGAGAGCCACGCCTGCTCCTGACCCAGCCGCCATCGCTCAAGCGCCGGGAAGGTAGCCACCTGGGCACCCCTGAACTCCCATAAGCCCCCCACACACTCTCAGACCTCCTGACTGTGCCAGTCTTTGGACCCACTCTGCAGAGGCAGAGGTGGTCATCAAGGGTATTTTTCTGAGTTCCCAACTTTGAACATCTTTAAAGAAAGGGCGTGGGAAACCTGTAATAGAACACTGCAGAGTTCAACCATTCAGAAGGTTGGGGAACTCAATCTGGGCCTTGCAGCCCGAGGTCAGTCAGCATCATGGGGTTCAGCCATCAGCTAACTGAGATCAGGGGTCTTCCATCCTCGCTCTATCTGAGCCATTAAATGGTAAATACACTATATTGAAAAGTTTGTTCACTGCAGACATGTTCTAGACTGCTTCTTGATTTCAATTTAATTCAAATGATTTAAGGGTGATAGACTAGTGACTACCACAGGTGGTCAGTGTCCAAGTTGTGCTTGATCTTAATGTGTTGCTGATTGTATCAGTTGGGGTAAAGCATTGCCGTTGATTTGATGAGCTGTTTTCTCTGATGTTATGAAAATGAGAATGTCTGTGGGTCGTTAGAGACACAGAAGCTAGGGCGCAACTATATCAGGAAGATTTGGGTGATAATCCAGAGATTAAACCAAGGACAGTCCGACAACAAAAGTAAAAATGAGAAAACACTTAACCAAGACACAAGGACAGACTTCCAGTTTACCAATGGCAAACAGTAGGGCAAATGAGGACAAAAAGGCCAATAGTGAACCACCAGGACTCCCTGGACCCATAGCACAGGAAGTAACAAGACTGATCAATCAGGCTCTGGAAAAATTCAAAACAGAAATAATTTCCCAGATAACCATAGAGATAGTGAGCAAAATGGAAGTTGTGATTCGAGAGACTAGAGCAGAAACTGACAGAAAAAATAGATGAGCTCAGGACCATGATAGAAGCCATGAAGGCCCAGCATAAGAAAGAAATGGAAAAAATAAACACCCAACATAGGAAAGAAATGGAATCCATAAAACAGAATCAAACAGATATCCAGGAGATTAAACACTCTATTGAAAGTGTATGCAACAGAATAAAAGAATGCGAAGATAGGCTCTCAGATATAGAAGATAAGATTGCAGTCAGTGACCATGAAAAGAGAGGTCTCTTAAAAACAGTAAGAGATCATGAGAAATCGATCCAACAACTCCTAGATGATGCAAAGAAGAATAACATAAGACTGATAGGAATACATGAAGTAGCAGGAGAAAATACAAATGACTTAAAAAAGCTGTTTGCAGAATTAATGACAGAAAACTTCCCAAACAGAGGGGAAGAATTTGACATTCAGATAACTGAGGCATATAGGACCCCAACTAGCTACAATAAAAAAAAATCTACACCTAGACATATAATAATCAAGATCCCAGAAACCCAACAGAAGAACAAAATACTACAAGCAGTAAGAGAAAAGAAACAAATCACATACAAAGGAAAGCCCATCAGAATCACAGCAGACTTTTCAACACAAACCCTTGGGGCAAGGAGAGCCTGGAATGAGATATTTCAAGTACTAAAAGAGAACAACCTCCAACCTAGACTGATGTATCCAGCAAAACTCTCTTTCAAAATGGATGGGGAAATAAGACACTTCCACGACAAAGAACACCTGAGAAACTACATGAATACCAAACCAGCACTACAAGCAATTCTAAACAAGATCCTAGAAAAAGACAATGAAGGCAACAACACCATGAGGCCCAACAGAGCAAATCAAATAGGCAAGGCAAGAAATTAAAAGGAGAAGGTGAAAAAGTAAAAAGAGTCAACAAAAGGCCAATAACATGTCAATAATAAGTCAGTACATATCAGTTATAACCAGCAATGTCAATGGCCTCAACTCACCAATCAAGAGAAATAGACTGGCAAAATGGAATAAGAAGCAAAATCCAACAATATGTTGTATACAAGAAACACACCAATTGCAAAAAGAAGCCCATAGACTGAAAGTGAAAAGATACAAAACAATTCTCCATGTGACAGGAGCTCAGAAAAAAACAGGGGTAGCAATCTTATTTGCAGACAAAGTAAATTTCAAACCAAAACTGAATCTAGTATTATTGATGTAGGACAGTACTGTATCATACCTCTATGAATGTAAAATATCTAGTACCTGCTTTATGATACATAGTAGGGACTGTGCTTTATCAGAGCTACATTTAATGATATTACTCTAGAATGTTCTCTTTCCAGATGATGATTAAGAGGCTAATAGAAAAAATGGTGCCAGGTACCACAACAGCAACAGAACTTTGCTGTTGTCTGGATATTATTCTTTTCTTTGTTGTCTGGATATTATTCTTTTCTTTGGTTTTTTTTTTAATGGAATGTGCTGAATGTCTATAATTTTGTTCAGATGATTGCAGAACCTGGAAAAGCAGTTGCTGCTATCGATGCATAACATACTATTATTAGTCTTTTTATATAAATATATATATATATGCATGTATACATACATGCATATATATATATATAAATTGAATTTTGGGAAACTTTAACAGTGCTGCCAACTTTGGAAAGAAGTCACCCCAATTTACTGTGTTGAGTTGGCATTGTACAGAAATGGACAACAATATTGGTCTAGAAATGGTAATTCATTTTTATTTTTTATTTTTTTCCCTTGTGTACAGGGGTAACACATCATACTAAATATGTAAGGTCATATCTATGTGGGTTTGATTACAGAAACTAATAAAATATTCTCTAAATAATGAAAAAAAGAATAAGATAAGACTATAAGAGCGAGAAGCAATTTAAATATGTTCAGGGACCATTTTCATCTCCAGAATTAAGGATTATTTTAATGGTACATCATTGCCTTTTCTCTTTTACTTTCCTTTTTAGTTTTATTTTAGGATTCCCTATTTTTAATATTCGTACAGAGTTTTCTTTAACTGAAATACCGAATAGTTTCTTTGGTGTGAAAAACTATAATAGTACACAGGATCCTAATGAGACAATTAATAATGTCAAATAGGAAGTAAAGGGCTAAAGGTGTAGGGAAAGTGGGAAGGGTGGGGGAAAGGTAATAAGGGAGAGGAAAAAAATATGAGAAACTGAAAAAATGGAAATAAAGTGTTTGTAAATGGGGAGGGGAGAAGGGGTGAAGGGAGGGCAGGGACAAGGGGAAGAAATGAGAATCAAGACCTATTATGTAAAGGTACAGAATCCCAATGATGAATGTAATTGTATTGTATACCTAGATTGTACCAATAAACTCAATAAAAAGAAAAAAAAAATGGACAAACTTTCTCTCCAGGCCTAGTTACAGTAAGGGGGGCAGTCAGGAAAAGGATAAAAAGCATGGGTGTCCTCTTCCCCTCTTTGTCCCTTTCCCAGCAGCAGCTTCTGTCCTTCCTGGCTGGGACAATCTCCTACCCTTCACTAGCCAACCTGGAGCAGAGTTGTGGAGTCGGCCAGCTGGCAAGCAGAAACATCTGGGGGAGAGGTGCAGCCAGCTAGGAGAGAGACAGTGCCCACATGGGCATACATGTGTAAACATGGGGCATGTGGAGGGTGGGCACTGTGATTCTGAATGAAAACAGGACAAAAAACAGAAGACCCACCGCCTCCCAAAGCTGACACCCCACTTCCACCTCCCTGCCAAGATAGCAGATCTCCACCACCTCCAAGTGCCTCGCAGACATTTGCCAAGTAGCATGAAGCTCAATCCAGCCCTGGTCCATGTGCAGCTGCCCAGGGCTCCCATCCTCAGAGCCAACTGTGACAGACCAAACAAGATGACAGAAGTGGGAGGCCCCCTCTAGATGTTAACATTCAGTATTGAGAGCCGGGCGTGGTGGCACACGCCTATAATCCCAGCGCTGGGGAGGCTGAGGCAAGAGGATCACTGTGAGTTCGAGACCAGCCTGGGCTACACAGTGAGTTCCAGGTCAGTCTCACTACAAGTGAGACCCTGTCTCAAAAAAACAAACAAACAAACAAACAAAAAAACCATTCAGTATTCGGAAGGTTTCACAAGAGGAAGAGAGAATTTAGTGGTCGACACAGACTAATCCTAAATGGCTGCATGGACATTATTTGGTGGACAATACAAAGAGTAAATGCTCTTTTCTTTTGGCAATGGGGATTGAACCCAGGACCTGCACATTGAGCTACATCCCTTTTTATTTTTATTTTTTATTTTTAATTCTGAGACAGGGTCTCACTAAACTGTGTAATTGTCCAGGCTAGGCTCAAACTCGTGATCCTCTTGCCTCAGCCTCCTAGAAAGCTGATATTACACACATGTGCCACCATGCCCAACTGAAACTTTCTTAAATCCACTTCTGCAACGATCTGTTTTGATCCTTATTACCTAAAGAGAGCTCTCCAAGGGCATTCATTCGATGAAGAAATTGAGAATTTGCCTCAAACCTTCCCCAAGCTTCCTTGTGCCCATGCTTCCCCAGTCACTGCATTTTCTTCTTTTTATAATACCATTGGTCTTCCACATCCTTGGGTTCCACATTTATTAGATTCAATGAGCTGCAGATTAAAAATATTTAGAAAAAATTCATCTGTACATTTAAGGGCTTTAAAAATTATTCTCTAAAAAATACGGTACAACAACTATTTACCTAGCATTTACCCTGTATTTAAAAAGTACTCAAGTAATCTGTGGTAAGGGGCTAGGGATATATGTATCTCAGTGGTAGGGCACTTACCTAGCACACGCCAGGCCATGGGTTCAATCTGTTACAAATATCTAGAGGTAAAGTATCATAAGTAGTCCAAACATGACACAGTGTTCAGAGAAAATGCTCAAAAGTTACATACAAATACGTAACATTTTATATAAGGTACCTGAACATGTCCGAGTTTGCTATTCCTGGGGGTAGGGGAATCCAGGAACCAATTCCCCAAGAATATCAGCTGTATATGTTCATAATAGAATACCTGAAGCTTGGCAAACTATAAAACTTCAATGATCTGCACATTCTCACGTTAAAACTCTCACAGGCCTTAGACATGGCTGTAACAGGACATTTTCATCATGTTAAGATGTACCCACAAGCCAGGTGTGGCGGCAAATGCCTATAATCCCAGCACTCCAAGAGACCAAGGCAGGACAACCACCATGAGTTTGAGGCCAGCCTGGGATACATAGTGAGTTCAAGGCCAGCCTGAATTATAGAGCAAGATCCTGTTTTAAAGAAATAAAATAAAAGTGTTTTAAATTCAGTATATTTTATTTTCCAGATCTCAAATATTTCTGAGAATTTTTGCAAGTCTAGAGGTTCAGGGCACCGTGCCTATTGTGACTAATAAAGAAAAGGATCCTGAGCCAGGTATGGTGGTGCACGCCTGTGCTCCCAGCACTCAGGAGGCTGAGGCAGGAGGATCACTGTGAGTTTGAGACCAGCCTGGGCTACATAGTGAGTTCCAGGTCAGTCTCAGCTACATAATGAGACCCTGTCTCAAAAAAAAAATAAAATAAAAGAATCCTGGCTTGTGAAAAATAATGTTAATAATTAAAGTCATTCTCATACATAATGAGACCCTGTCTCAAAAAAAAAATAAAATAAAAGAATCCTGGCTTGTGAAAAATAATGTTAATAATTAAGAATGTAAATCCACACTGAGTCCAGTCTCTCTCCCTCCCTCATTTATATTTACACTTAAATGGTTCTTATAGTTTGTTGTTTTATTTTGTTTTGTTTACAGTACTGGGGATGGAACCCAGGGCTTCACAAATCTCATGCTAGGTAAGTGCTCTACCATGAGGCTACATTGCCAGTGCACGTGTATAGGTGGTTTTTGTTGTTGTTTTGTTTTGAGACAGGGTCTCACTATACAGTTCAGGCTGGCCTGAAAATTAGTGATCATCCTGCCTCAGCCTCCTCCATGTTGGGATTACAGGTGTGTACGTCACATTTGCCTCATTTGTTTTTGCTTTGCAGCACTGGGGATTGAACCCTGGGCCTTGAACATGTTAAGTAAGCACTCTGCCACTGAGCTACACCCACAGCCTTGCCCCAAGCTCTTGACCCAATTTCTCCATCCCAATTCATGTATTTGTTTTGCCTTAGTTACACATTTTCACAATGTTACTCAAGCAGTAAATTTAGGAAATGTTAAAAATGTTAGCAAATTTTTCTCTGCAATTGTAAAATTAACAGATACCCAAGGGAGAAAAAAAATTCACTATCCAGAGCACTGTTAAAGTGCTGTTGCCTAAAAAATATTGATAAATAGCTGGGCGTGGTGGAGTACTCCTGTAATCCCAGCACTCAGGAGGCTGAGGCAGGAGGATCCCCGTGAGTTTGACACCTGCCTGGGCTACATATTGAGTTCCAGGTCAGTCTCAACTACATAGTGAGACTCTGTCTCAAACAAAACAAAACAAACAAAAACAAAATGATAAATAGAATTAGTCATTGAACAGCTGTTGCTTTTTTTTCAAAAAAAACTTAAGAAATAGATACAGAAAATGATTCATTCATTAAATATTTGTTCAGTACCTACTATATGCTGGACACTTTTCTAGATTTGGTACACAATAATTCCCAGCACAGCCAAATCCTTCTCAAGGAGCTACATTCTAGTGGGGAAGACAGAGAATCAACAAATAAATATAATATGGTTGATAGTAATCAGCAATATGAAGAAAAAATGAAGCAGATTAAGGGAGATGGAGAGGAAGTCGGGTATTGCTTTCTACAGGGCAATTACCCAGGTCTCCCTGAGAAATGACATGTGATCAGGGTCCAAGAAGAAGTGAGAATGAGCCATTCATTCATCCAGCCATTCATGAGATTTATTGAACAGGTTCCAGACACTGAGGAGCTGCTGTGAATAGAAATTCCCCAGGGTCACGGTTCTCTTCACTGCAGAAACTTTGCTGTGTTCCACCCAGTGGAGCAGACTAAATTGTTCAGGAAGGGAAGGAAAAGAAGGCCTACCCTTAACATCTTGATATGAGTATTTAAAATTCTCAATTTATCAATCTACTTTCCTCCCAAAGAAAAGAACTGCTTCAGTTTTATTTCTGCTCCTTGATCTCATCTTTAGTAGTTTTGTTTTGTTTTTGGTACTGGGGATCAAACTCTGGGCCTCGCACTTGTGAGGCAGGTGGTGAAACCATTGAGCTAAATCCTCAGCCCTCTTTAATCTCATCTTTTTATTTACTTGTTTGTTTGTTTTGTTTTTTGAGACAGGGTCTCACTATGTAGCTGAGACTGACCTGGAACTATGTAGTCCAGGCTGGTCTCAAACTCATAGTGATCCTCCTGCCTCAGCCTCCCAAGTGCTGGGATTACAGGCATGAGCCACCACGTCCAGCCCTCTTTGATGTCATCTTATTTACTGGTTTTCAAGTTCATCTTATTTTTACTTTCCTAGAGTAGTCAATTTTGTTTAGGTTCATACTGGTGTTTGGTTTTTTGAGACAAGGTCTCATTATGTAGTTCAGGCTGGTCTTTAACTCTCCTTGATTTTCCTGCCTGTCTCCCAGGTGCTGGGATTACAGGAGTGCACCAGCACACCTGGCTAGACCTCCACCTCCACCACCTCCACCCCCTCCACCCCCTCCTCCCCCTCCTCCTCTTTTGGGCGGGGCTGTTATAAATAATGCTGCTATAAACATCCGTGTACACTTTTCAGTCTACAAAACTAAGTCTTTATATCACCAAATATATATGTCATTGTTCAAATTTTTTGTGTGCACAGTTTTGTGTGAATTAGTCTTCAATTTTCTTGAATATACTTAGGAGTGGAATTTCCAAATCCTATGGTAACTCTGTTTAATTTTTTGAGAAGCAAACTATTTTCTATAGCAGCTTTACCATTCTACAGTCCCAGCACCAACAGGGGAAGCTTCCATTTTTTTTCTATAGCCTCACCAACACTGTTCCCTTCTGGTTTTGTTTTTATGTTAGCCATCCCAGTGGATGTGAAGAGGTATCTCATATACATTCTATTCTGTGGTTTTTAATACAAACTGCAGCACGGTATACATACTTTACACACTTATGCTCTTAGCTTTTAACAACATAATATGGTGAACATGTCAGTATGCACACACGGTGCAAGCCCCCAAGTCTGGGAGTGAGGCTGTGACTTCCTAGCCCTTTAGTTCAAGCTAAAAGCCTCCTTTAAAACCCTCTGGGGGCCAATGCTCTCTTTAGATGAGGAGAGCGAGGACACAGAAGGTGACGAGACTAGCCCATAGCCTAAAGGAGCTCACCCCAAGACCGGGAGTATTCCACATTCTTTTAAGCAACAGGACAAGCAGGGCATGGCAAGGCACCTCTGTAATCCCATCACTCTGGGAGCGTGAGGCAGGAAGACGACGGCCCGGACAATTTATAGACTTAGTGAGACCTTGTCTTTAAAAAAAAAAGACAAACAGCTTCAGGGAACTTAGCCCAGTGGTGCCGCCACCTGCCTCTCAAGCGTAAGGTCCTGGGGATGCAACGCAGTGTAAAGGTTAATGCCCTGTGTGTGTGTGTGTGTGTGTGTGTGTGTGTTTTGGGCGGCAGGCTCAGAAAATAGAGTTTGAAGTGATGAAAAATGACTTCACCATTCCCGAGAGCTCGGTGGGAAACTAAACCTTAGACTCTGGAAGGGGGGCGGTGGCACCTGAATCTTGGTTCCTCTAAGAAGTCAAATAAAATCCACTCTTCAGGTCCTGAAATGGAGAAAACAAGGGGTGGGGATAGGGGTTTGAAGCCCACTGGTAAATCTGCCCTCCCCCGAGGCCAGCACTCCATCCCTGACAGGGTACAAGGAGCGGGTTCACTCCAGCTGTTTCCTGCCGTCGAGATAGAGGGTAAAGCTGCTTCCTGGCTGCTTCAACGTTTCCTGCAGCAGCAAAAAGCAGACGGAATTAACACACGCGGTAAATCCCACTCCCGACCGCAATGACTCAACCCTAGCCGGAACCGGGTAGAGGGACTTCCAGCAGTTACTTCGCTCTGCGTCCATCCCGACGCCTTCCGCGCAGGGCGGGGCCGCGTACGTGCGTGCCTGCGTGCGCGTGCGGCCCCAGTGCGCGTGCGCGTGCGCCTGCTCCCCGTGGGTGGCGCCGCCGTTTTAAGGGCAGGGACCGGGTCCGCTGCTGGGTCGACGTGGCTGCGTTTTCCGCTGCTGCTACCGTTTGGCTGAGTGTCCTTCCAGTTCCTGCGCGATCTGCAGCGATAGCTAGAACGCCTCTCCCGGATCTTGCCTTTCGAGGTGAGTGGCGCTGGGTTTCTCCGGCCCGAGATCCGGTTTCCCGGCTCCTTAGCCCCCTCTTCCTGACCGCGTGCTGGGCGGGCCTCCTCGGGTTCCCGCGCTGAGACTGGCGCCGGCTGCCTTCCTGCGCGTCCCCAGACAGCCGCCCCAGCTGTTTTCTTTCAGTGTCCTTAGTACAAAATCCCTGTAGCCCGCCCGACGCCCGCTGGAGCTACTGGGCTGCATCCCACGCCCGCTGGTGCTACTGGGCTGCATCCCAGCTATTCCCTTCCAAAGCACCCTGAACATCTTCCTATCGCGGTGCTTGGATTGTGGCACTAATAGCCCGGTGAGGGCAGGGTTCTATCCCTACCACTTCCCAGGATGCCTGACTCTGTAAGTGTTCAGGGTATATTTGTTGAATAAGTGAACTTGATAGATTTGTCTCTCAAAATTACTTTTTGACTTTCAGAAGTTTTATGGTTAACCCGAGTCTGACTGACTGTGGGAGAGATTTCTAGGCAGGTTGCTTTTTCTAGGCATGTTCTTTTTCTGGTTATATTGAGACAGGTTCTCACTGTGTGGTCAAGGCTGGCCTTGAACTCACTGTATAGTCCAGGATAGGCTTGAACTAGCAGCGATCTTCCTGGTTCAGCCACCTCTGCTCTAGGGCATGTTTTTTGTTTGTTTGTTTGGTGTGTGTGGTTTCTTTGTTTGTTTTTTGAGACAGCGTCTGACTATGTAATTGAGACAGGCTGGTCTCAAACTCACAATGATCCTTCTGCCTCAGCCTTCTGAGTGCTGGGATCACATGCTTGCACCACCCCACCCAACTCACCAGGGCATGTTCTTCATGATTCCTCCTTCCTCCCACAAACTGACTGGGCCTCCTCTTAAGGTTCCTGCACAGTAGTAGCACAGAGTTGGTGCATTGCACCTACCCAGAACAGTCTTTAAGAGAAGAAAAAGTTTAAAATAGCGCCTTTGAATTAGTCTGAGAACCAAGTGTGGCCCAGTGGCTATGGAGTTTGTGGTAAACATACTTGGAGATTTTCTGATGGGAGACCATATTTGATCCCTTTCCCTGGCTAGCTGAGCCACTCCTTTGGCTCCTGGGAAGACAAAAGAGGGTTGAGGCTAAATGTGCAAATATCCCCAAAGGCTGTAGATTAACCCCTTCCTCTTTTCTTAGGATCCAGAGGCTCACCAGAAGAAGGCAGCTCTGCTACTCTACAAGGCGCAGCAGCAACCTTTCAGCTATGAAGTATATTTTGAATCTGTACCTGCTGGGTGTGGTGCTCACCCTGCTCTCTGTCTTCGTTAGGCTGATGGAGTCACTGGAGGGATTACTGGAAAACCCATTGCCTGGGAATCCCTGGGCCGTCAGAGGTCATTTAGCCCACACCGAGCTCCCCAAAGGCCTTCCTGAACACCCTTCCAGAGGGGTACAGTAAGACCTCCCTCTGCACCAGCCGCCTTGAAACATTGGCCTCAGTGCGTCCTACCAGGTGGCCCAGCAGGAAAGCTCACGGAACCGGTGTTCCCAGGGAACTGTTAATGAGACCGGTGCTGTCTGTGTGGATGTTCTCTGCCCTGGAAAAAGAGTCTGTTCAATATAGAGGTGTGAGTGGGTTGCCTTTGTCTGTGGGGGATATTTATCCTCTCCTTTTTCCCCAGTGACTCTTGCTTGGCTTTGATGTCCTTGGCACTGTGCCTCTGACTCCTCTGAAATGGGGACTCATGTTGCAACTTCAGCTGTTGGAAGATGGTGGTAGTTTCAACCTTACATCCAAAATATCTGCCAATATCTCCCTTGGGCCCGGATGCCTTATGGCTGCTTTGGTTGGCATGTGTTCAGTCTCCCATGAGAACGCCTCCATGTCTGGATAACAGATGATGTGTATCAGTTGGCTGTGAGGAGGGGGAGGATGGAATATCCATTGTATCATTTCACATTTTAAAAGTCTTCAATACAGTGTGTATGTGTTTGTATATATTGGTCTGAAGGGGACAGTGGGATGACAGCCTGCCTAGGACGTGGATATTATGGTCACCATGTGGCTTAATTTTTCTAATGCAATAAAGTTGAATATATATTTCTACTTTGTGTCATGTTGACTTCTGCTCTTGAAGTTAGTGGTAGAGAAGGATCTCAATTTCTACATCTGAGGTTTAACGTCTTAAAACTTTGGAGAAGGAAAGCTTAAAGTTCTTTAAACATAAACCCTTGAATTTGGGTGTGGGGGCAGTTAAGTTTACAGTCTATCAGCCAGTTGACTGAGCCTAGGCCAAGATGATTATAGTCAGCCCTCCATATCCAGAGCTCGCCACAGATTGAAGTTTTGCTTTTCTTTGTTGGCTGTGCTGAGGATAAAGCCCATGGCTTTGCACATGTTACTTAAGTGCTCTATCACTGAGCTATATCCCCCAACCCTGAAAGTATCTTTAATTGTTCCTTTACTGTTCATGTACAAGCTTGTTCTCATTCCTTCCTAAAGAATATAGTGTAGCAACTATTGATATAGCATTTACATTGTATTAACTATTACAAGTAATATATGATTTAAAGTGTATGAGAGCTTGTGTGCAGGTCATATGGAAATAGTACACCATTTTATATAAGGGACTTGAGCATCCTGGACCTGGTTCTCCAAAAATCCTGAGAGATGACTATGTGACTTTGTCAGATAGTCTCAAAGAAAAAGGCCAGGAATTTAGCTCTGGTTCCGCCACCTGCTTCCTAAGCACAAGGTTCTGAGTTCAATCCCTGGTACCAAAAAGAAAAATAATCCATTCACCCAGCCCCTAACTTTGAGTCTGGGAGAAAGAGAGCAACTAGTCAAGGAGAACTGGCCTTTTTTTTTCTTCTTCTATAGTCTTCATGTCTTTTATGCAGCAGAATGAGTGCTTAATTCTGGTTGTTCTCAAACTGTTTTGCTCTCTAGCCCAGATTTAAGTAGCTTGGTCTACTAAAAAATGGGAGAGTTTTTTGTTTGTTTTTTTTGTATCTACCCCTCCTTTCCCTGCCCCGTGTACACTCTGTTCACTCTGCCTCTGGTAATATACTACCATCTGCTTTTATTTTATTTTGTGGTACTGGGGATCGAACTTGGGTCCTTGTGCTTGCAAGGCAGGCGGCAGAACCACTGAGCTAAATCCCCAGCCCCCATCTGCTTTTATGTAGCATGTGAATGTGATGGGTTTGTGAATTTACTTCCCCCTCGCCCAGTACTGGACTATGTCTCTGGCCCTTTTCTGAGTTTTTTCTTTTATTTAATTTATTATTGTTAGCAATGCTGGGAATTGAACACAAGGCCTTCACACTGAGCTAGAACCCCAGGCAATTATTTATTTTGAGAGAGATTCTTGCTAAATTTGGCCAGGATGAGCTTGAATTTGAGATCTGCCTGCCCTAGCCTCCCAGAGTGCTGGACTTACCATGCCCAGCTCTCCCCAACTCTTTATTTTGAGACAAGGTCTCAGTTACCAGGGTTTCTCTTCAGGATCACATCTGAAACTGGTAGAGAAACTATTGTGCGTTACTCAGAGATTGTTAGATTTGAACTTGATGTTTCTAAATAGAATTCTTGGGTTGTTTTCTTGGGCAAGGGATGAAGGTATGCCAATTGCAGCTGAGTTAATGACTGACTATCCACCAAAGGGCCAGTGGTGGTGGTCACTGGTCTTCCACATTTCTGCCCCCACCTCCTGGGCACTTGATACAGTTGTACAGTGGATCCTCGAGTTACGACCTGATGCAAGCCAAGCCTGAAGATGGCCCTTCCCCTCCTCCCTACTCCCTACTCCCTTTCTCCTCCATAGATTAGATTAGATTAGATTAGATTAATATTGTAGACCCTGGATGGCACAGCCCCAGGAGACAGTTACGTTATGTATCCTTTTCTTTTCCTTTCCTGTGAATGTCCTAATCAGGAAATAATCGTACTATGTTTAGCCTAGGCCATGTAGGCCACATAGTACTCTTTGCTGAACCTTCTCTTCCTGTTTGCCTTCCACTATAAATAAAGAGCGGGTGGGATTACAGGTAGCCATTAGCTCCTGACAAGGCATGGTTCCACCTAGTCCAAACTTTGAACAATAGTCATTGTTTCTTTTTTTTTTTTTTTTTTTTTTTTTTTTTCCCCC